>NC_140652.1:37840712-38279545 GCF_978046115.1 Saccoglossus kowalevskii | reverse complement strand
ATGATTTCTTTTGTTTCCAATTCGTTGTACGCCTATAAACACGGCAACGTTGTTTTTGGTGAATATATAACATGTTCTGTTCCAATAAAGGATTTTGATATGCATAACAATTCCTTACTGAAACATTGCCTGTACTCTCTAAAATTTGACAATGCCACTAGCCCAAATTGGACTTTCTGTTCAACACGTTGAATGTTCGCGTCACTGTACGTAAAAACATACTCTCAAACTTGACAATTTTCAAGACCATTAAGCAAATAGATGGAAATACCAGTTGCATAAATCATGAAGAATGATGATTCGATTGCTGACCGGGATAGCTGCATTTAGTGTTCTTTTCTATGCAATATAAAATCATATCAATGCTGTGGGGGCGAAGGGTGACAGATTGTTTTGGTTCAACGGCTCTCAAAGCACGGGAAACTGACATTTCCTGACTTTTTTTTAAAACTATTCTGACGTGTTATGGGCTGTCAGACACTTACAAGTAAGTAAGTACTAGTAAACAGTCCGGGACATAGTCAATACAAGCCGGTAGGCTGGTTAGCAATCCGCTCCGCTCAAAAAACAAGCAACATGTTTTTGGCTATTTCCATGGTAGGACATGAACGTGAAGCTAACGTCAGTTTATAACTAAATGGGCCCTGTATACGAAGTTCGCAAAAACCATTCAGTCTTTAGAAGTCACTTAGTTTATTACTAGGACGTATTCTGCTGTTACATTTGTTATTTCCAACTGTTTTGCGATAGTATTTTCTAGAATGAAGGCAGCATTTACAGTTCATTCAAAGTTGCATTGGGATTACGTTGATACAGTGTAACAATGTCGGCGCCAGCGATATCTTACCAGTGCGCAAAGTAGCCAAAATAAAAAGGATGATCATTTGAACACTGATATTACAAAACTGGTAGGAGGTAATAAATTTTGGGCGAAAGTATTCAAAAATCAGTTTTTGGCTGTTGCAACGGCAGTGGTGGGCCAGGATTTTTTTCCAATCAGTGACGGTACGACCTACCTGTCAATTATGAACAAAATCAGCCAAGCCAAAAACAAAAAAATCACAGGAGTTAAAAGCCGTTGCTGGTGAAAAGTTATCCCAACTTTGGGGTCAATTTTCTCGTCATGAAAATAAACATAAAAAAACAGGAAACACTCAAGCTGAGTAGAATGAGCTACGTCCGTGCTTTTTAATCCTAGAAATGTAGGATACATTTGGCGCAAAGGTATTCAAAAAATCAGTTTTTTGTTGTTACCATGGAAACGATGGGCCAGAATTTGTTTTCAGATTTTACAACCTAACTAGAGTGAAGGTGTGACTTGCCTGCCAAGTTTGAACCAAATAGGCCCAGCGAAAAAAATCACAGAAGAGTTCAAAAGCCATTCCTGGTGAACAGTTACAGTCAAATTTCTCGGTAATGAAAAAAGATATTGAAATAGCAACTTTGTGCCCACACTCAAGCTGAGTAGAAAGAGTTATATCTGAGGTGTTTTATCCTAAATTTGTAGGAGGAGATACATTTGGTGCGAAGCTATTCCAAAATCAGTTTCTTGGCTGTTGCTATGGCAACGGTGAGCCAAATTTTTTTTTCCAGATTTTTCTTAATAACTAGGGTGAAGGTGTGACCTACCTGCCAAGTTTGAGCGAAATCGGCCAGTCCAAAAAAATCACAGAAGAATTAATAGTTGAAAACACTGGAAATCACGCACACAAAAGTGACTTTAAGGGCAATCCTAGCGGAGCGGATCACCAATAGGAGTCTGAATCAGTTAGGCCCTGAAGATAGCGTCATCACACAGTATTCCATTAATAAACAAAATTCACATAACAATCTCATGCTTACAAATAATCCCATAATTATTGACAAGTTATTACTACATTATACTAAAATATGTTTAGATATTTAGAGTAAATTTTCACTTCCTGTTCGGTTTATATCTCCATGGTTAGACTTGAAAAAAAAACACACAAATATTCACTTTTGAGATATAATTTTTGGTATGTGTTGGTTCTTGGATATTTCAGCTTCGTCGTCCTGTACTTCATTTAGTAATTCGAACTTCCCAGGTTGCGTAAAAACGGAGAATTTCCCAATTTCGACATCGAAAATGCCTTGGCTTAATTGTTTGCTGAGGAACGGCCGCTTAGGTACGTATTCTGTAACTTGCAGCACATGAACCTAAAAACGTTAGGTAATCAAATTCACGTTGACTATCCCTGATACGGGTATTGCTAAATCGCCAGCTGTGAACTTTATCAGGATTCCCATATGAAGTTACACATCATTCTAGCAAGGAAAAATATTTATTACTTTTGTGCAGGTTATATTATAAAATAATTAATATTTCATTTTTGTTAGTGTATCTTTAATTTTATTTATTAAAATATGTACGCATTATATCTAATTGGGGTGGGAATTGCCAAGCTAATTTTATAAAATTATAAACAAATATTTTCGTAAATAACACTGACCGTGAAATACGTCTTTGAGAAGTGTTACTGATGGAATATTTTATATTGCAATTTCTTTCAATTTAATTAGTTATATTGCAATGCATTAGTAATAATGTAAATATATATATATGTATATATATACATTTCTTTATTTCATTGTTGAGACTGAGTTGTATATTTGTTATGTACTATAATTTATCTATATTGTAAAACGGTTATGGGGGTTTCTTGGTCTTTAATTTGAAACTATGGGCATTATCAGAGCATGGGTCTTTTTTTGGAACTCCTGCCAGAGCAACTGTACAAATCATAAGAGCAAATTAATAGCTTCTAAGAATGGTATTCCCAGCATAGTGCAAGTTGTTAAAGAAACATAAAACTTTAATTCTCAACAACGATGAAAGGACCAGTTACTGCGACAAAGCCCTACTCCCCGCGAGACCCACCCAATACGAAACCCACTTACCGCGAAAGCCACTTACCGCGAAGCTACTAGTAGAAACATATAAAATATAGAACAAATAGCAGGATGTCAATTCTGGAAGACTTTTATCTTTGAATAGAAGATTTTTAACTAATCACAATACAATCACTACCCCTTTAAAAATAAAACAATACCTAAGTACAGTTTGTATGAGGGGATATATAATGAAATAAATAAATAAAAAAAATATATACTTGTCACAATTGTAAATGGTACCACCATGTCACAATTGTAAATGGTAGTGAGGAGTCGGGTGTGTGTTGTTCGCTGTGTGGTCAGGATATCGGGAGTGGGATTCTTCGAGTCGGGGAAACTCACTTAGCAGCGGAGGTACAGTGATCGTTGATGTACACCCATTGAATTAGAATTATGTACAGAGACAGGAAACACACCAAGATTCAAAGGTTGCTTGAAGGTTTTTTAGTATATAATCTCACCAAGCTAGTTTTTCCCTACTAAATTACTACGGGGAATCACAAAACTTGAGGTATAGGCTCTTGGCAGTCAGGCAGGTGTCTCTCTGGCAATCAGGCAGGAGTCTCCCTTTCCTTAGCAACCGCATGTCGCCTTATATCACCAGACAGACACCTTCTCACAAAAAGAGCCGCTGACACTTTCCCAGTTTGTCCATGGAGTGCGAATACAGGTCACAGCTTGGGTAATAAAGTCACAGCTTGCCCGGTAATAAAATTTAAAGAATGTATGAAATATCTCCAAACGAGTGTAATTCTAATTTAGTAAGTCAAATTGAAATAAGTATAGATTTTATCATTTGTGTGTTAACAGGAACCCACAAATGATTTGGAATGCATTTTAGCTTTGTGACATATTTACTTGACTTATCTATGAACTTCCTTTGGATTTATGTGCACTCGACCGGCCAGGATTTCTTTCAGGTCATTTATCGACCACTTTTTCTGTTATGATCTGCTATAGTTTTTAGGTTTTTGATTTTGTATGAAGTCGTATCATTTCTATTGCATTTGAAGACAGTACCAGGGGTTATCTGGGACGTTGCGACTGTCAGTTTTGATGAAGCTATGCCAAAAACTCCCGGATAAGCTATGCTTCAACTTTACTCAGAACCATGCATAACCCTGAAAAACATGATAAACTGAATCGTATAGAGCAGGGAAAGCTCGACCTGCAGCAAAGAACTTTGATTAAAGAAAACAGTTGGAAAGACTGATGTGCATATATATACTGATCCCTTTGGCACAGCAGGGAGGAATTTCTGATCACTGCAGAGCATTTTTGGGATACAAGAGAGCATAATAAATACATTTGATTGTTTGAGAGCTTAATTCAGCTGGTATTGGTTGCTCGTTTTAATTCTGTGCATTGTCCACATATCATCTCCAGTGTTAAAACCACATTTTGGACTAATATTTGTATATGCTATAATTAAGAATACAACTGAAGGAAAAATACTCATTATACCATGATAGCATTGTGTCTGACTTTGCCATTGGGTAAGAGGTTATTTTGCATATGCATAATTAGGCATTGGATAATGGGGTTCTCATCCTTTGTTAGATACATGCATTTAGCTTATAAAGTGTGCATAACATAATATAGATTCTTGGAGATATATTCCAGTGTCGCTCACGCTTCAACGATTTACAGACATACTAACTAAAACTCAGACATAGGTGTTTTTAATTGCATATAATTTTTATTGCTACCTAATCATCAACAACTGCCACGGAATCGTTCGTCACTGTCACAAATAAGAGTTAAATATCATCTAATTAAATCTGGTCCTTCGAATCGATTTATTCCACTTCAACTACACAGCCACATTCGTCTGTTAGAACAGAAATATATGTTATTATGGTGGGTTTGCAATACAAACAACATAATCGCACCATTCCAGTGAAAGTAGTTGGCAGCAACTGGGTGCATTTGAATTGCATGATCATGATCAGTATCACGTCATTATTGAAATACGAGTTTCAAGCAAAACACGTTAGCATAATCATAATTTAGTTTGCGCACCTTTTTTTTCAATATTAGATGACAAAAATGTTAGTGAGAAGTCACCCTCAAATTAGCAGTCTGATTTATCACAGTCATAATTGGACAAACCAAATGCTCCCCAGCTGAGTTAGGCAGCTGGCAACAACTGCTGCGTGACAGCGATAGGCAGCAAAACCAGGTGTTTAGTAGTGGGCAAACTGTTGGTGACCAACAGTGGTGAGCGAAACCAGTAGGAATGTACGACAAAATCTGATTCGAACGTCTTTGTAAACAAAAGTAGAATGTAACACATTTGTGCCTTTCTATCTGGACTACAACACTTAACGGGAATTCAAATGAACATCCAAACAATCCTAGTATCTCCATCAACTGAAATCTTGCATTTTCTTTTAGTTTGGTTTCTCTTATAGTTTATGATAGAGAGAGCAAATACAGTAATGACGGGGCTCAGATCGACGACGGAAAAGCTGGAAAGTTCAATTATGTATATGCAATCACATAATATGCTATTTCGAAAAAAACAAAACAAAAGACAGTATGCACGAATATGATCTGTGCTATAAAGACACAATGCCACAAAACATTCTTCTGATGCCGGCAGTTCCATAATCGATGCCACAAATAATTATTTTGATGCCGCTAAATCATTATTTAGTAGTTAGTTTCACTTAAAAATGCCACATCGCTGTTACTGTCATATATACAGTATTTATTCAAATCCATAGTGCTACATTAAGCAAATAACACCGAATGAACGGCAAGGTAAATACTACGTCAAATTATAGTAAACATGTACTGCGTGCGCGTACGGCACCTAATCGCCCAGCTTCACGCCACTACACGTCTTTCCCTAGGCCACCTGGCATCCCCGAAAAAGATGCTTAATAACCGAGCTTATTACGTGCAGAGAACACCCGTCCACGCGATCCGTGCCACACAGCGTGGCCAGAATGCGGCAAGGGCCTTCAGATCTGGCTGTACTAGGATGGTGAAATTAATGATACAGCATTATAACAGTGATTACGTAGTGCTACATTGATTTCTACGAAATACAATTGAAATATGTATTAAAATTACTTTTTTCACGTGAACCCAATAAATATCTAACGCCCATTATGCTACTGTAGATACGGGACACTACGACAAGTGCTTCAAAATAGGCTAAAATGTTACATGTTAATCAATGCAAGACATTTTATCGATACTGCGAAACATTTGTTTGATGTGACTAGATTTACAATCGATTTCACAAATCTGTTAATGGCTCTAAGTCTTTCGAACATTTTCAATCGATGTCCCTCAACGACAGTCAATTCATGGGCGTTTAAATCACATGTCAATAAATATCTTGCATACAGTTAAATAGTTTTAAGTTTCGAGTCCTCGTTTAAAAGCCGGTAAATAATAATGTATTTGGTATATGGTATGTAGCCCTGTTGTCATTTACATTAGTTGATCATACAATTAAATTAAATTGAATTATGAGGAAAACGACTCGAATAACTCACCCTTATAGTCAAACAGTTTACCTTAACAATTATAGATTAATCAATGAATTTGGATACATATTGTTTATTGTATGTGTTGACGTTATCAACAACTGCGCGACTGCTAAAATATAGCTTATCTGCCGTAGTTCTGTTTATTCTTTCGGTTAATTTTATTGTTGTATATCATTTCGTAACAAAACAATATATGTGCTTTCATGACTTAAAATATATAGTTCTAGGTATTACTAAGCGCTTAGCAATTGTGGTTTAACATTACTGTATTTAGTTTAATCGTAATTGGATATTTTAGGTATGGAAACTAGGCTTGTCAATTATTTAAGTCATGAACGTATTTGAGCTTTGTTCTAGAAGTCCTTGTCGAATCTAGTCATGTGTGATATGAAATTAATATATTATGCAACAATACATTTGGAAATATGGAAATCAAATTTGCCAAATATTTCAGACATTAAAGCCTATTACAGTCCATTAGTTTAAAGACAACTGTGGAACTGAGGTCAAATACTGCTGAATATGGTTATGTTATTATCACATTGATATACCCAGAACTTAGGTTTGTTAGTGTACATAAATTGTCAACAGTCTTTAGGTCTAATTTGTGAGTATACTAAATCAGCAAACGCGAAATGTCACAGGCATGTCAATGCGTGTGAACGCCCTCACGCAACATTACATGGTTTCCCAATGGTACTGAACAGAGAATGATTAATAGCTCATGTAACGTCACGAAGCAACCAGCCAATCACAGATTCGGTGTTCACGTCATTGCTCAATCTATTTACTCCGACGACAAAATATATGATACTCCAGTGATAATAAAAACGCTTTGACTAATGTTGGTCTCAGGTTTAAAACTTTCTGCTGATCACGAGCACTAAAAACGGCGAAAAAAGCACATGGATTCTTGACCTTTATTTTGTTTACCTCTATACAGAAAGTGAACTGAGCCATGCTAATTAATATTAATAAAACTGAGTAATGTCATTCGCTTGCATGAATAATATCGAAACTGTGCGGAAGTGAACAGTCACCAGGCCCACGGCCTTTGTAGTTTGCTGATTCAATTAGTATAATAACAAATTAGATCTAAGGGCTGCCAATAGTCTAGTTGTACACGATTTATATAACTATGTGGTCATTGCAAGTGTGTGTTGTACATTGTTGGATGTGGCGAGTCTCGATAAGGCACATTGTTAATATATTTGGCAATACAGTGATACACTATTGTATTTAAGCTTGGGTCAGGGGGTTGAATACCAGTCTCGTTTCAGTGTTGTTTGTTATTTTGACAACCACCATATGAACTTAATTTTGTATTTGATATGGTTTGTAACAAGGTCAATTGCAACTGTCCTAGCAAACCCCAAATAAACATAATACCATATAAAATCCACTAAATCTAAATGTGGAAATCTATTATTTAAAATCTTGTGGTCGATTAGGTTATCTAAGTCTACAAGACACAAAGTTGGAGTCAGTGCAGTTTAGTTCATCTGTGTAGGTATCTGTATTTATGGATGATTGTATATGTGTCTATTTACTAGCATCTCAAGAACTATTTAAATTTCAATTTCAATGAAGCCTTGTGATGCGCAGACCTATCTAGTCCTGATAAAAATTCAGTTAAAATTGGTGCATGTTGCTAATATATAATAGTACTACATTACTTCCAAGTAAAATTTCCGAAAGTGTGACAGGTGCATGTTTCCAGAATTATTTTTCTATGCAGTCGACGTGCTAGTAACAGGGGTTTTATTTTTCCAATTCATTTTCATTTTCCAATAGTAAGAATATGTTTAATAATTTGCACACTACATGTAATGTAGCATATTTAAGCTGTTTTTAACCATGGTATTTACCCATGAAAACAAGCGACAAAGTAAAGTGTAGTGGGTCAAATATTTCGGGTCAGGATGAGTGCCGTATTCAATTAAGGAAATTTGTCAGAACTAGTATGCATGTCTATTTTTAGAAAATTATAGTACGGAACGATAAGATAGACATGAATTTCAAAAGATGAAAAAGAGAAGAGACTGCTAACATGAATACTTTCATGGACAACTGGTTCAAAGAAATTCAGAAGAGAAAAAGCAGTCACAAGGTAACACTGAAGTTCAAGATATTATTGACCGGAACGAATTGAGTGCCCTCTTTGACAAGCTGTTGAAAATGTAAAAGTAAATGTTTTAAATTGGCATCTGTCAGAATAAGCTGATAATGAAACATTTATGTTTGCTTTGTTTATACATATTTCTCCCAAAGAGTGTGATAAACGCTAGACTGACTGTGCTATCGAAGAGAAAGATTGCTTATCTATGTATAATTACATATTTGATGAGAATGGCGATGATTTATCTGATGGATACGACAGTGGTACAGGTTCTAGATGTTTTTTTATAACGATGTAGACACTGAATACACAATTTTCTCAAATAATAGTGATCAGGTAGATCAAGTTTGCATTAAGCTCAACAAACTAATAGATTATATTAAAGTACCTAAAAACACAATAACTATTGTTCATCCTCTTAATGATTTACCACATCATGAATAAAACAAAGAAGTTTTTGAGTTTTTAACAAATTATTAATATAAAATATCTTGGAGCGACGCAGCTTGAATTTTGTGATTGGGCGGAAGAAGGCAGATACTTAAAGATTTAATTTAGTCTTCTCGTAGCAAGTCACATAACGTTTCTACAGCTTGTGCAACAGACATTTGTACTATGAAACTATAGCTAAAGACAGTTATATAATTGAGTGATGACGTGATACATTGATAGATAATCAAATTGTTACAATTGCATCAGTTAAACTAAAAATAGTGGTCCTGCTTTGAAATCTGCCATTTTGTTTGATACATTGCAACATACATATAATATACTACGAGAAAATAAAACAATAACTGATATCACATGTTTAGCAAATCCTGAAACCACTGTGATAAAAGAGGAAAATGGTAATTTTATAATGAAAACAGAAAATGACGTCGGTATATCTTTTAGTGTACAGTACAAACCACAGTTGTGGAATATTGGACCCGAAATGAAAACTCAGTTCTACAAAAACTTGCATAAAATGTCTAAATTATCATGGTCAAGAAACAATTGTCTATGTAAAGATAGCATAAGACAGTATATGAACAGGAGTTATAAGTGTCTCCAGCTGAACTTGTGTATCATGAATGTTAACATCAGCCTAGCTATATACCTTAACAGTATTGTTAAATAATCTTGCTACAGCAGTCTATGAAATCATTATATAATAACCAAAACTGAAACACCTGATACCATTAACAACTCTCAACATCTAGGAAGTAGTTGTATTTGTAAGAAGATACAAGACAACTAAATATTAAGCTAAGACTCCCTACTACCTATATAGATTGGGTTATTTTTTCAAAACGCTTTACAAGATATACTTCTAATACTTAATAATAATAATTATGATCCCGAACTTGAACAACAATCCTAATATAACACAAATATAGATATCTCTGATGATATTCACTTTCTAAAAACCGGAAAAACGAGGATCTCTGCATACACGTGATAAACAGAAATGATACTACAATATCTGGTTTACCAAATTTGTGTAGTAATTGTCATTTGTTCCTCGTGGCAGACAAATGAAATTTAAATATAAGGTGATCATACATCATTTCCGACTCCTTGTGGTGCCATTTATGTAAATGCATATTCTACTCACCAATAAATTCACAAATGATCCCCTTTGGCCGGAAATCACAGTAATCGTCGTCCCATAATATTCCTTTGTTGCGCCTACACCTGAAATTAGATTCTTAAATTTCTAATTGGTCACTCTATATATTCACCCGTGCATTATGTCTCTGGTAGGTGCACATGGTGCGATGTGTTACTAAGACTCACACTGTACATTCACACGTTTATTGTATCACATATAGTTACACACGGTATGGTATACACGTGGTACTAATACATTATAGGACGTCCACATGTAGTAAGTCGTGATGATCAGAAATTTCCTCATTGAAGTACGAGATACCCTTTATTTTACGTTCTTGGTCATATTTCATCTCCAAATCTGTGAATACCGACTATTGAATTGTTTCTTACTCGTTACCGCACAAAGAGAAGTATTTAATAAATATTCTTTTTACTGTGATTTTACTGAAGAATATCCGTTTCCGAAATTTTTCAATAAATACTAAGTAATATGATTACCATTTAAACCATTAATTTTCCATGTTTATTATTTCTAGCAGCTATTAAAATAGTAAATTTGTGCAAGATAAAAATCATAACTTACCATAACTGAGTACAGTCCTGGCCACTCGTAGCATTTTTCTTTTCATTGTTGTTAGGGTTTCCAATCGCCCAGTTGAAGTAACAAGGTGTGGTTCCATCTCCCCACTTGTAGTTTCCTTCTTCTTCGCCATCCCCATCATGTAATCCGATCCAAAAGCCATTATTCGGAACACAGTTCCTGGAATCCATTTTATTGGCATAGATAAAATCTCGAATTTCCGCGTCCTCTTCGGGATTCTTTATATTGGCGAGAGTGCCGCCTCGACTCTCGCAAAATTCCTGCGCTTTTTGGCGATATGGGTGGACAGTTTCATCTTGTTGACAGTAAATCTCGTAACGTTTCTCGAGGGTTGTGCATGTCGACACACTTGCTGAAAAATGAATTCACAATCGGTTACAATGCAAACTAAGACTTATTAACATCTGGCTTACGTGACGCTAGGCTACACAACCATTAATGAATACCCCTATTTTATTAACATACACATAATGCCCGATAAAATATCTTTATAGTACAGCTCACAAATCTGTGGCATTTGCCACTGACATAACACCAACCTGTAATAGCAGGATTCACGTTTTAAAAAAGGTCTTATTAAATATTTGTGATGAGTCATTTGTATTTCGATGTGTTCGAAATTGAAGAAAACATACAGGCAAGTATATGTTATCAGTCTAGCAAAATAACGCAATGTTAAATAATGATCAGTCTGGAATTGCGACCATGCTCCGATTACGTGTTACCGATGTTTTTTTCAAACTCTTAAATAAAAACTTTGTATGAACAAATCAAAAAATGTTATTATTGGATGTCAGTATTTCTAATTATCAAAAACAGCATTCAGTAATCCTTAATGTTGATTTGACCAATTCAACATAGAAATACAAGGTGAACGCTAAGGGTAACGGATTATAGTTATACTTACGAATATATCCTAGAAACTCTTCCTATGTACACAATGAGACAAAGAAACATGTTAGATTCAATTTATTGGGAATTGGGACTTTTGTACAATTGCAATATTTCTAATTTGACAAATTGAGTATATAGCTTTTGCAATAAGTATTACTACCGGTAACACCTGAGCGGAGCGAAACAACCACTCGGCGCAGTCAACAAAGATGCTTACAGTGAGTGTAAAGTAATCCCCGGTAAGCACCGCGTGATGTTTACAGTTTTGCTACAATGTTTGCCTTTGGTCCGGTAGAATATTTTTTAGAGTGGACGCGATCCAGACGTCACGGGCGAGTCCATTTTCAAGTAAAGGGACTGTTAAATTTAGTGCAGCCTCAGTTAACAAATCGCAGACGTAGTCAAATTTACACACATTGCACTAAAATAGGAATTAATTATATTAGGAATTAGCATTATATACATAAACAGTTATAGCATAACATAGTTTACGCTTCATTACCATGCCACAGAATGTGTGTGATGGGGTTGCGTGTGCCCCTCCTGTGAATTACAATGATCAACCGAATCAGATTTCAGGTCGAGGCGTTCAGAACATACGTTCAATTCTGACCATGTCTTATCAAGTCCAAGTAAATTATTGGAATAAATCAAGACATATTTATCAGGGAAACGTTCAGCTATGGTGAGTTCATCGAATATATCAAGGAGCAAGTTCCTTCGTTACAGTATTTAGAGTTTCAGATCCAGTACCAAAATGACGAAGGGACCACGATGACACTCTCCAATCATGAATTGGACATGGCAGAATTGTTTCGCTGTGCGAAGACAGTTGCCGGCGCTGAATACAGGCGGATAAAGGTGTCTGTCGTTGAGCAAACTAGCGTGCCGAAAAGGTTGAGGTTTGAATGTGATGACAAATTAGATGATACAGAGAAAAACAAAGATCAGGAATCAAGTGACCATGATGAACGCGAACACTTTGTTTACCGATCACCGCTCGAGTTAGCAATCAAAATGCAAGAAACATAATTGAATGATATGAAAGTAGTACTGACAACAGTTCAAATCCAGATCTGTGACCAAAATGTCAAATATGCAAAAAGTGTACCCGAAGATTCAACGAAAAAACGCTGTGGAAAATGTCATCTTCGTGACTCTCACACTCGGCGAAATTGTCCATACGAAATCTGTTGTTCAGCAGAAATGTGTGGGGACATCAACCACCCCGACCATGTCACGGAGAAAACTACATTGATTAGCCTCGGTAAACAGCGTGACGATCTAATTTATATAAAGAAGAAAGAAAGAGCTTGAACTCCAGCAGAAGATAGACACGAAGAAAAAGGTTTTGTCTACATACGAGCGGCAAATCGAAAGTTGGTTGATCAATATTAACCCGTCCAAGTACTTGGTTGCAGCTGTAACCGGCGATACGCCGAAGCAGTGGTTAATAAACAAACATGCCAGAATTTTGAACGAGCATTATCATGGCAAAGTACCAAAACAAATAAAACAGGAATATCGTCGATTCCCTGGTATCATTTCTGAATATGAACTCGTTCACTTACAAAAGGGTAAAGCCGTGAAACCAAAAGACAGAGTTCGCGAACGTTTGGAAAATAATCCAGTATACAAAATAAAGTTCCCTGAAAAAACACCTAGTCAACTTTTGCCTGGAGCTCCCGACCATGATTTACTGAGAACTAAAAAGGATCAGAATTAAATTAGCAGTACTCATTCTGAACGTTATCCTCAAACCAGCTACGAGGAAGAAAAACAAATTCAACAAGCTCTGTATCCTTATATGCCTGGTACGAATGTACGGCTATTATCCATGTGCTAACACATGTAGTACCCCCTAAGTGTACCCGTCACATAGTCATTCAGCACCATCTCCTGATCAACCACAACCATTACAAGTTCAACCACAGCTACGGCGGTATGTGCAACCACTATTGACAACAGTTCAACCTTCTGTGCCCCCTCCGCTTCCGGCTAGACCACCGTCACCGCTACCGATACCACCACCACCACCACCACCAGATGAACATTACGGAAAGCCCATTATTTGAACTATTAATACTTAGTACATGATTCACTGTGTTCAACCTGTTGTCAATTTGCTTTATTTTGAAGTTATATTTTATTAGATTAGAACTCATACTCACAATGCCAAAACAACACACTGAATTAAATGAAGGCATTTAATGTTTTTTTTGTTATAAAAAGACCTTCGCGCCACATTTAAATTCAAAGAATACGCCATATGGTAACACGCATTGTCCAAGTGTTTTTGCGGTTTTCATTCAAATCATTTATTTTATTCATTTTTTTAACAATTTTTTCAGTGGTAGTTTTTCCGCCTCTTTCTCACAGGCCAGCACTCATGGAATGGGCATGACCTATCAGTTTTGTTAATCCAATTTCTGTATTATTATAAAGACATTAATAATTGCTGTCACTGGGCTAAATTTAGTTTTATATATGAGGTACCTTTGGACATTATTATCGACTCGATGACTATCAATAACATTTTTCACGGAGGAAAACAATCGCCGAATTCAGCAAAAACAGTCATTCCATTAATAATGCGACGTTTTATCATGTTAGTATTACTAGTATATGATCATTTATTTGTCAAATTTGTTTTCTTGATAACATACTGTGTGAACATAACATACAAAAACGGCTTCCAGGCAAAAGTATGTTTGTGTAGTAACTATAGCTGTACTTGATTAGTGTATACAATAAAACTATGTTCTATGAAATGTTTGTTTTTATCAGCCCCGCATGGAAACTATTCAACATAACATTCAAGAATGGACCGATAGAATCTATAGGACCTATTAAATTCAGAGAATAACAAAATCTATACAGATACAAATCGCACAGAAACTGGAAAACACTCTAATTGCCAACCCCGAAAATAAACAAAAGTTTCACTGAACAAACAAATATCCGGTTGCTTCAAAAAATCCGCGTACATCTGCACCGGACACCTCTTCCACAGCGGAATAAATAGCAACGCCCAAGTTGTGGTATGCAAGTATAGATAGTGGGGGTCGCTCCAGTGTTTTTTCACTTTGCTGAAGCAAAATTCAGCTGGGTTAAATTCAGGTGAGTAGGTTGGCGTGAAAATGACTTCTATTCCCTGTGTATTAAGCAACATATTGAGTGTTTGTGCGATCTCACTGTGATGGATTGGTGCGTTGTCGAGCACTATAGGAAGTCACCTGGTTGGAGGGCGGGTACAACGTACTCGTCAACTGTCTCTACACACTGCCGTATGAAGTCTGCAAAGTGCATCGAATTTGAAGCTCCATCAAGGACTTCAATGTGAACCACCCCCTGCAATCCTATTAGCAAGTTTAATGTAATATTAGGATTGGGGTCGTACCGAGCAAATTGTACACATCGCTGTCCCACCAAAGCATGTCCATAATTAGGATTCGCAGTAGTGGTAACCATAAAACCGCTTTCGTTCATAAACTTCAGTCGCCATGGATCGATATTATGCATGGTGTCCATGTATGCCTGGGTATACCGTAAATTTCTCAATGTGAATCTTTGCTCAGCAGATTATGTTGTTCGCTTGTACGTCCACTTTCCACATGTGAAAGCAGTCTTCACTGCGCGACATATCTTTGACACTACAGTTGGTGAAAACTGTTCAAATTGTAGTGTTATTTCTTTATACGTTATGGAAGGTTCATCTGTCTTCAGGCTTTCCAGGTAGGCGACGTCATTCTCAATGAGCTTCTTTGGCCTCCCCGTTTCTCGTATTCTTTCTTCACATGTACCATTTTCGACGTAACGGTTCCAAATTCGTTTTACACTATACCTGGAAAACTTGAATTTATCGGCAGTGCGCTGTACCACTCCTCTAAGTATATAACCACTTGACCTGTCACCCCCGTTTTCACTGATGTCGTTCACTAAGAGCGAACTAAGGTCTTCACTGACAGATTTACCAGAACGATATTTTCTCCCAAGCTGATTCACCTGCATTTCTACGATTGGGTTTTGGTTTGCATTGATCCTTCACTAATTACAACGCTAGGCAATATTGGCGCCAATAACAGTTGAAAACACTAGTTTTAAATAAACAGAAACATTGTCACAACTGTAAATATCACGCGGTGCTTATCGGGGAAACAGTCATAATATTATTACTTTACACTCACTGTACGCGTCTTTGTTGACTGCGCCGAGTGGTTGTTTCGCTCCGCTCAGGTGTTACCGGTAGTATAAGTATGCCACTATAATTATACTATGACAACTATCTTTTAACTACTAATTGAACAAGTACTAAATTATCAGAATGCAAATTGAATGTTGTAGGCTATAATATTAAAACCTACAGCAATTAAAACGATTATTTTTTACTCAGACATGTGAAACCAGGGTAATTTTACTGTTTCTTTAAATCTACGTAGTTTTCTTTATATTCCTTGTTATTACGGGCCCGTGCGTTATTTATTATGGTAACCCGTATTTGTGACGTCATGGAAAAGTTTTGGCCTCATGACTGACGCCCATTGAGACGCGCTGCAGTGATTGGTGCGTCCCAGGATGTCACGCGACTTCGCACGCAAGAGAAGAAGGTACAGGACAGAGAAAAATATGGCAGGGGCTGAAAGCGGAATTGTGTTGGAAATGTGAACACGAACGTGTTTCGGGGAGCATCAAGTCGGCGTACATGCACGTAGCACACTCGTTAGAGGCACTCATTCGATTTCCTGCGGATCAGAAAAACAACCCAGAAGACATCAAGAACGCTTTGCGGATCGTATTGCAGCCAAACCTGCGAGGCAGAGGCGACGAGATACTGAACATGTTTACGACGTTCGGCAGTTTGGTGTGGCGATTGCCGAAGATTAAAGTTGGACAGATCTGAGTGGACTTTTTGTGGGATTGACATTGCCGCATGTTTTCTGTGAGGCACATATTTTGTAATGTTCAGAAACTGTTATTGCTACGGCATCCATATATTGAATGAATTATTTGTTTAACACTTACATTTGTATTTATTTTTATTTGACAAGTTAGTTGTTCGTTCCCCAGGCGGTATAAATGCCTGTATGCTCCTCACCACGCCAAATTAGCTAGCCTGAGATTCGAATACGATTATTTTTATGAAATTGGGAGATTCGTACCGGAGCCTAAATCCGGTTATCCACGTCCTCTATTGTGCGTAAAACGAAATATCTCGCGGTGGACTTGGTGCGAGAAATACCCGAGTTTCATTGGCGCCCAACACGTGTGGCTATTGATTTGGAGAGAGTTGGGGTTAGAGAGTTTTCTTTAGATTTGAGACTTGTAATTTTATTTTATTGAAATATTTGTTTTTACCCACGAAAATATACGTGTGGATTTGAAGACTGGATTTTTGAAGACAAGCATATCGGTGAGTACAGCATTACTGTGGGTATTCGTCATTCGTATCACGATTGATACTTATTTGTTGTATTCACGCTTTTTCCTGCATTTACCATATTTCCATTTTGGTGTTGCTAAAGAGACGTGAATGCTCTAGAATGAGTGACAGTGAGATGGATGATATTAAGAAAGAGTTTGTTGATGAGGGTGTAGTCGGGGGAGAGGGTGCAATACCACCTATCGCCACACCTGTTTACACTCTTAGGGGGAGGGGCAGAGGTACCCCGGTTGAACAGGGGGGTGCCACGCCTAACCTCCCTGGTGGCAGAAAACGCGACGATCTGGCAGGTTTTACAGGCACCTCGTTTGCCCACCTGTCCGGGAGATGCTGATCGGAGAGGTGACGTTGACTTTTCATCGTGGATTTACGAAGTGAAACTGCTTCGTGGTGATCCTACCGTTAGCGACGATTACACGCTGCGAACAGCGATACGCTTTCTGAGAGTAACCGTGGCTAAGTTAATCAATACGATGCGTGCTACAGTAACACTGGATGAGCTTATTGATAAGTTCATGGCAACGTTTGGTGAGATCGAGAATGGCTCGGCTCTGCTGAAGTCGTTCTATGTGAGTACACAGCGCGAAGACGAGACTGTGTCCCAGTACGTGATCCGGTTGGAAATAGCTTGGGGTCGCGTTCGCGAACAGGGGGGCATCGAAGACTCCCTGGTAGATAAGACGCTTTGATCAGTGTTCTGGGGTTCTCTCAGAGATGAATGCGTAGAGGCCCGAGCGCAACGCGAGGTTAAAAATTGCACGACTTTCGCCGAGCTCAGCCAGGTATGTCGTTGGGCTGAACAAGAAGTCGTGGAACGGGATAGTAGGCGTGGCCTGACTAAGAAAACACGTGCACATGCTACACATTGCAGTGATACAGAGGACAACTCAGCTGCGCTCATGGATACTATGAAGGGCACGCTCATTGTGCTGACAAAACAGATGGCCCAGATCCACAGCGACGTGACTCGGCGTCTGGATAACCTGGAGGCAAATACGGCCCAAAACCTAGAACGGGGGAGTGCTAGCGCCAACAACGGGCATACACTACCCATAGTGAATACGAACGCAATCGCGAAACATATAATTGTGCTATAATTGCCGTGGTGTTGGCCACCTGTCTAAGGACTGTTGTTCACCATGTTCCCATTGCGGGGACGAAGCACATTCATCGTACAAATGCCCTAACCGACCCAAAACGAAGAACTACAATGGGAAGGGAAAGGCGAACAAAGCACTTATGTAATGGACGTAATGGACATCCCATAAACGAACGAATCCCTGGGAAGCTATATCATGCTGCGGCTACAGTCAATGGTGTGCGCTGCAATGCGATGATTGATTCTGGATCCCAAGTTACCATAATTGCATCATCATTCTTTCCGACGTACCCTACTCGTCTCTCGACCAATCACTTGATATACTAGGTGTCACTGATGATTACCTCCAATACGAGGGGATCATAGAGGTAGATGTATCATTTGAACGTAAAATGTTTGGAGACGCGTCAACTAAGACTCTCTTGGCGGTTGTTGCGAAAGACACGAATATTAATGCAGACTTACCTGTCACAGCCGGGACTAACTGGCTAGGACTATACGACCGTCCATATCTTGGTCGTAGTCGTGCTAATGGAGCACGTATCCATCCTGTGGCTCGACGTGCTTTGTGTTCTATGAGGGCGAAAGACACTTTCGTAGGTGTTCAGGGTAACCTGGGTAGGGTCAGGGCCAATGTTGCGAGGCCTTTGACTATACTGCCAGGTACCGTTGCATGCATCCCTGTTTCACTTAAATCTGGCCCTGCCGGTGTGAGTGTAGAGTCTGTTATTGAACCGGATTCATCGTGAGTCAATGTTCATGATTGTTCACTTCGGCCTATGGTCACTGTGGTCAGTTGTGCACGCGGTGCTTCCAGATCACAGGTTGTCCTTACTAACGAAACAGAGTCACCTGTGCGCGTTAGACCTGGTGAGGTTGTAGGGGGTTGCCAGGGCAGCGCAGTCCATCGAGACGCGACCCTATCGGGAAGAGGCTATTGTGGCAGAAGACACACCTGCAGGCGGACTGGACTTTTCAAAATCAGATAGCGATTTGGGCCGATGCACAAATGTTGCACATAAGATAAATTTACGTGACTAATGACCCGTCAAACAGCGTGCACGGAGAATACCTCCCGCATTGTATGATGAGGTGCGCCAACAATTACGTGATATGTTGAACAGTGGCGTCATCAGGGAGTCTAGCAGCCCATGTTCATCACCATTAGTCTTAGTCAAAAAGAAAGACGGGACTACCCGAATTTGTGTTGACTATAGAAGACTCAATAGTCAAACTATACCAGACGCTTATGCTCTACCTCGTATCGAGGAAGGCTTGGACATCTTACGCGGTTCTAAATGGTTTTCTACCATCGATTTGAAATCCGGTTATTTGTAGTTGGCCATGGCGGAAGAAAACATCCCCAAAACTGCTTTTGCCAATCCGTTTGGTTTTTATGAATTTATATCCACCCCTTTGGTTTAATGAATGCGGGCACGACCTGTCAAAGAGCAATAGAGAGAGCCCTGGGTGATTATAACAATCGCATATGTCAAGCATATATCGATGACATTGTTGTGTTTTCGGAAACATTTGAGGAACATGTCGAGAGGTTGGATAAGGTTTTGAAGCGATTGAGGGAGAACGATCTGAAAATAAAGCATTCACAATGCAAGTTCTTCCGAAATCACGTTAAGTATCTTGGCCAAGTGGTGTCGGAGCACGGGGTTGAAACAGATCCTGATAAGACCCAGGCATTGCGTGATTGGCCCATTCCTACTAACGTCCGTGAGACACGCACCTTCTTGGGGTTCGCGGGCTACTATAGACGTTTTGTGCCAAACTATTCTGCTATTGCCCGGCCTTTGTACAAACTAACGGCTGGTCAACCTTGTAAACATTCTAAATTAAAGAGGCAGTTACCGCCACCGTTTCATTGGGCCGACGAAGCTCAAGAAGCTTTCGACACATTCGTGCATCACTTGTGTAACCCGCCTGTGTTGGCATATGCCGATTATTCACAGCCCTTTGAATTGCACACAGACGCTAGTACTCAAGGCCTTGGCGCCACGTTATACCAACTGCAGGACGATGATGAGGGTCGCAGACTTAGACCTGTCGCGTATGCTAGTCACAGTTTGTCTCCCAGTGAGTGCAACTACCCTGCCCATAAACTGGAGTTTTTGGCGCTTAAGTGGGCGATGACTGAGAAATTTCACGATTACTGTTATGGGAATACGACCGTTGTGTTAACCAACAACAACCCATTGACTTATGTAGCAACTACCGCTAAACTCGATGCTACTGGTCACTGATGGTGGGCAGCCCTGTCAAACTACAACATGTCCATTTGTTACCGGCCTGGATTCAATAATGCAGACGCTGATGCGCTGTCCAGACGACCTCGTTCGAGGCCAACCGCACTAAATGAACAGGATGACCGCTTTGACGCTACCGTAGAACTCGGTTCCGCCGAGATCCGTGCGATTGCCCAGGGTTATCTTATGTCAGACGAGACACCTTGGGTGGAGGCCATTGCACACACGACTACAGCTATACCTAACGAGTTCCTATCTCCGCCAGAGTACCCTGGTGAGTCATCTCTCATCTCAGTGTCTCCTCGAGATTGGGCTGAATTGCAGAAACACGATCTTGTTATATCGCGACTTATCCATTGGAAGCGAATCGGAAAACGTCCTGATCGTCGCCAGAAAGGGAAAACGACGCTGGTATTATCAGCATTACGCGAGATGGATAAACTATGTTTTAGAGACAACGTTATATACCGAACTAGATATGATAATTTGGATAAGAAATGTTTTCAGTTGGTTTTGCCCTCCAGTCATCGTAAGATCGCTATGGCTGGAGCGCATGATCAAATGGGACACTTTGGATGTGATCGTAGTCTTGAAACGTTGCGATCTCGGTTCTACTTGCCGCATATGGAAAGCTATGTGCGGAATTATGTGCGAACTTGTAAACGGTGCACTCGGAGAAAAGACTCGGCAGGCTTTAAGACCCGAGCTGATATGATACCTATCACGATCACACAACCATTAGAACTGGTTGCTATGGACTTTTTGTCGTTGGAGGAGTCGAAAGGGGCATTGCTAAGATATTAGTGCTCACCGATCACTTCACAAAATTTGCTATGGCGATTCCGACTCGAAATCAGACAGCTAAAACTACCGCCAAACATTTGTACGAGGGGTTCATAGTTCACTATGGGGTCCCTGAGCGCCTACATTCACCCCAGGGTCGTAACTTTGAATCAAAAGTGGTGCGCAAACTCTGCCAATTGTTGGGCATCGAGAAGTCCCGTACTACGCCCTACCATCCTATTGGAAACGGGCAGTGCGAGAGGATGAATCGTACATTGTTCAACATGTTGGGTACGCTAGAAAATGACAAGAAAGCCAATTGGAAAGCGTACGTTCCCGCATTGGTCCATGCATACAATTGTACGCGTCACGATACCACAGGTTTTTCACCATACAGGCTTATGTTTGGAAGGGAAGCTCGTACTGCACTGGATGTGCGACTGAACGTTTATCCCAATGATTAGAGACCAATTATATCTACCTCCAAGTACATACATGATTTGGAACAACGAATAGAAAAGGCTAGGCAGATTGCTATTCTGGCTAATAGAAAGTCACAAGCCAGTAATAAGCGTCGTTATGACCGTGCTAAGATTATACCGAATGAAACCCTGCACACAAACGATCTAGTGTTGATAAAAAATGTTAAACTTCGGGGCAAGAATAAGATTGCCGACCGGTGGGAAGATACACCCCATCGCGTGGTAAACAAACTTGAAGTTCTCCCTGTTTATGTCATTAGACCTGATAAGGGTGGGAGGACCCGCACCGTTCATCGAAATTTGCTCAAGCCCTGTGAAGATATGTTCACCAGCAGTGGATATGATAGTGATGGTATTGACTATTATGTATGCGAGAATGTGGCTGACGGGTTGAGGACTGTAAACCCACGGATGGTAATGAACGAAGCTATCGAGGGATCGCATAGGAGCGCAGCATAGGTACGTTAAAGCCCCAGATCCGTTTAGTCGTGAGACTTTCTTGCAAGGTATTTCAGACACACCTTTACCAGCCAGTGCTGGAGATATCGATAGACATCGGCATGATGTTGATCGTTTGTCTGATACTGTTCACGAAGTTAATGCGCAAATACAAAACGAAGGTGCCATGTACGATGCATCTGACGAGGATGAATCAGCCATTAGTACTCCAGCACAGTCGGACAACGATCCGACGGAGATGACTTGCACGTCATCTGATGTTCAGTTACCACGGCGATCGAAGCGCGTACGTCACGCACCTAGGACTTGGAAGTTTTCTCCATGTGAGTCGGCTAACGTCTCTGACGCGCATGGAGAGAGTACGGCAATGACTATTAATGTCGCAATGTCTGGTGTCGCACCGATACGTAGATCTAAGAGGGTACGCCATCCACCGAATAGATGGGGGTTTTCCTCCTGCTTTAAGGTAACCGGAGCAAAGGGAGTTCGGTACGGTTAGTAAGTGTGCATTGCGGCACATTTACTTAAGCTTACTAAGGCGGCATTGCGTTGCGGTACCTGCGTCGACTTGCCATGGCCAACATCGTGCGGTCTTGATGACGTTTTCTCCGCGTTTAGATACCGTCACCCAGTGTGTATCAGTGTATCAGTTAGAGAGGGTCGGTTTGATCAGGTCGGTTTGAGATTGCAGCGCGTTGTGCATTGTCGTCAAGGTTAGCATCTGCGGTTTGCAGTATTCTCGGGATCTCCATGGGACATTACGTTGTAGGCTTATGTTTCAGGGGAGCAGTGGGTGAGCTGTATATATGTATATAGTGTTTTTGGACTTCTTTTTGTGAAAAGCTTGGTTTCGACAGATGGGTGGAGCGTGTATTCTTAGTCAGTAGTGGTTCGTGTAATCGTTTTTTGGTTTACTCGCAAGATTTGTAGCAACAAATCTGAAACCTATGTATAGCTTATATTACCCAGCACAGGCATGGTTTTCTTAGCAATCTGAAAGGCTATGTGGTGCGTCGCGATGTTGTTTGCGGAGCCACCAACAGGTGGGTTGTCCGTGGGCATATCAGTGGGTGGGACTCGCACGATTGCGACAGACACTGCCCTAGGGCGACATCAGCACTGTATTCCCTATATCCTCTAGTTCTGGCTAAGGCCAACAGGTACACGTGAGGAGTTTGAATGAGTGTGCATATTGTCTAGTGTGAATCAATTCGGTGTACACGTCTCTATCTTCTGAAACATTTCTAAAGAAAACATTTCTAAGGACATTATATGTAAAGGTTCTATTGACGATCGAATGACGCCCACGTTTTCGCTAATGCTGTGCTTTTCGAGTTTGTTGACCTTGTTTCCGCATTACCCTGCTTCGTTTGGGTCTGCCTGGGTATGCCCCGGTGCTTCTGTGCAGGGGGAGTGTGAAACCAGGGTAATTTTACTGTTTCTTTAAATCTATGTAGTTTTCTTTATATTCCTTGTTATTACGGGTCCGTGCGTTATTTATTATGGTAACCCGTATTTGTGGCGTCATGGAAAAGTTTTGACCTCATGATTGACGCCCATTGAGACGCGCTGCAGTGATTGGTGCGTCCCAGGATGTCACGCGACTTCGCACGCAAGAGAAGAAGGTGCAGGACAGAGAAAAAGATGGCAGGGGCTGAAAGCGAAATTGTGTTGGAAATGTGAACACGAACGTGTTTCGGGGAGCATCAAGTCGGCGTACATGCACGTAGCACACCCGTTAGAGGCACTCATTAGATTTCCTACGGATCAGAAAAACAACCCTGAAGACACCAAGAACGCTTTGCGGATCGTATTGCAGCCAAACCTGCGAGGCAGAGGCGATGAGGTACTGAACATGTTTACGACGTTCGGCAGTTTGGTGTGGCGATTGCCGAAGATTAAACTTGGACAGATCTGAGTGGACTTTTTGTGGGATTGACTTTGCTATGTTTTATGTGAGGTACATATTTTGTAATGTTCAGAAACTGTTATTGCTACGGCATCCTTATATTGAATGAATTATTTGTTTAACACTTACATTTGTATTTATTTTTATTTGACAAGTTAGTTGTTCGTTCCCCCAGGCGGTATAAATGCCTGTATGCTCCTCACCACGCCAAATTAGCTAGCCTGAGATTCGAATACGATTATTTTTATGAAATTGGGAGATTCGCACCGGAGCCTAAATCCGGTTATCCACGTCCTCCATTGTGCGTAAAACGAAATATCTCGCGGTGGACTTGGTGCGAGAAATACTCGAGTTTCACATGTATCGATCATCAACAATTAAATATCAGTGATTGTGTAGCCAATTCGAAAATTAAACTACATATAACGGCGACTTACGCCTTGTTTAGAAAGAAAGCAGGTACAACGCCTTGAGTTAACGAAAAATTAGTTATTCTTCTACTATCGAAAAAGCTGACAAGAGTGGGTAACAACAACATCGATTGAGCTTTTGGAAATTCTGATCAAGAGTTTTTTAAGTAGAAAGTATTTTTTTTCTCTAATGTCAAGTTTTGACATAATATAAGTCGGTTATCGCAACTCATTTTCGTGTAGTATGTTGTTAATGCCGCAGTTTGGTGAGCATCCTATAAACATATCTTACATTCAGCCTAATACATGTATATAATGCTAACTGTACTATGGCATTTACTATCGTAATTGTCTCTACATGAGATGCATGTCATCAGGTTGGGCTAGCGATGGCCATATGTCTCTGATATATGTCTCAGGAAATAGACGGATATTGCGTAATTTTATGTAACACAACGTGACCACATAAAGACCAATCATGGCGTAGACTGTGAATATTGCGTGTTTTACATGTTACAGACACCAATCCAAAAACTCCTTCATCTCAAACGTGTTTAAAACACTTTTAATTGTGATTGTCTTTATTGAACCCATCTTACTGAATGTGAATTCCATCGCAATGGAACTTGAAATGATAGTTTACTTACAGTTTTTTCCACGTGAGTCGCCGTTGATACTGCAATTAAACTCAGAAAGATAATTATACGATCCATATTTTCACCTTGACGTCACAAACTGGAAATCAATGAGGGTAACACATTACATAAAAAGGAAAACACGTACCAAGTAAACGTTAGGTAACAGGTATTATTTTGTAATCGTTGTCCTAAGTAACTGTTAAAAATACGTATTATAAGTAAAATAGCATGACGGTTCAAGTCTTTTTTTGACATATAAACATGTTAATGTGCTTTGTTAAAGAATTGTTATATGCTTTGAAAAAAATATTCTCCGAAAAGTCCAGTTATTTTGAGTAGTTACTTGGAATAACAATTACCAACTATTGCTTACTATTTTTCAACCATATTCGTAAATGACTGTTACTGTGTTGTGTTGTGTTGTGTTGTTAGTTAGGCTACAAGATTATCATAAACATCAATCATCTTAGGAAAGTGTAATAGTAATCTGTTGAATTTAAGTCGGAATTCATACTGACCATTTAAAGATAAATATATTTTCCTAATTTTGCACGTTATACAGCGAAAACAGGTTAAAACAATTGACGATCATGAATAAAATTGTCGCCACAGGTACAAGCAACCGCAGGTGAAATGACGCAACTCGCAATTTTCGGCTGGAAAAACAACGTATAATATCCAACGCGACTACTAAGGTTTGGTTATTGGTTAATTGTTTGAAAACTATGAACTTTGAAAAATACTAAAACTAGATGAATACGTTCACCTACCTTATTACAGTGTGATCTTGTTCCCAAGTAGTACTACTGTCGTCGTGTGTGACTATCAACGAAAACCTCTCACTTTTTATAATAACCCAGCTATCAGGGGGACTATTTCTAAATACAAATCAGTCTTTGTTTTCACAAAACGAACATCATTTTGATGTATATGTGAAGTAGTGTGTGTCCTTAAAAGCATTTCAAAAACACGTCGAACAACGTGATGCGACAGTGCCATTCGTTCACTGACACTTACTTGGATGTTAAAATAATATTGTGTTTCAATGTTGTTTATAGTTGTACCCGTCAACTGTACTCTGAAAATGTCAATTCATGAAAGAGAGCACTTCACGTGATGACTGAGTGAGCTCGAGTGCGCCTTCTCTACTTCTCTTTTCTACTACAAAATACATTTAATCATGTCCGAATACCAAGGTTATTTTGCGGTCTCAAAAAATGTTTCTTCATGTTCGATTACCTGATGCAGTAGGGTTTTTGAGTCCCAAAATAAATTTCTCAATGTCCAATTGTCGAGATTGTTTTGGGTTTTCAAGTCCGATTACCAGGCATGTTGTGGATCCTAAGTATGGTACTTCATGATTTATAACTGGGCCTGATAAAATAGAGTTATTAAGTGCACAATATGTTTCTCTAATTGTTCGTAATAGAGTATGTCACATTAAAACAGTTCAATGTTGAAAAAAACTTGATGTGACAGGGCCATCTTTACATAAAAACACATTTGAAAACAAGACCATTTCATGAACGACTAAAACGCACTTGGATTTTACAAATAACAATACTGTGTTTTAATGTTGTTTATAATTGTTCCCATCAACTGTACTCTGAAAATGTCAATTCATGAAATCGAGCATTTCACATCATATTGTAATGACTGAAACATGAGTGGGCCTTCTCTACTTCTGGAATACGTGTACATCAATGTGATTTTACTATCACACAAAGACACGTTTCAAACAGTGATATTCAAGTGCACGAACAAGTATAACAAATCCGAATTCTGATATGTAAGAACGAAGAGACCTGTAATTGTATTATACTTCATCATTTATTGCACTGAATTGTTTATTAAAATAATGAAGTATGGTTGTGGAGTCCCAAAATATATGTCTTCACGTCCGATTACTGGGGGTCCAAAAGTATGTTTCTGTATGTTCAATTACCGAGCTTGTTGTAGGTTCTATATTATGATTCTCTTAATTTTCAATTACCGTGCCTGATTAAGTAGAGTTATAGGTCTCAAAACATCATTTGTCTAAATATATATTTAGATCAATATAATGTGAACCAAGTAGCATCGCCAGAAATGGACAAAAGAATCTGGTCAAATAGAAATTTCCTGTCTATTCCATTGCAGTGATTATAATTACATGCAAAATTATTCAAGACAACAAATGATGTCATAGACTTTAAAAGTCTGTTGTTTAGCCTAATGAGAGTCAATTGTTATGATAAGTAGTTCACAGCTTAGGGTTGGAAACAATAGTAAGTGAGATAATCTTTTGTTTCCTTTGTTCTGTGCCCACTTGTATTTGTTAGCTGATCATAGGAAGCCATATAATAAATGGTTGTGGTTACCAGAGGACGATATACCCTCAAGTACACTCTTAAGTTGGCATTGAAGACAGCCACACGTTATATACTTAATACAAAAATCTGAGGACAGACTAATCTTGTGAATTTTATTGTTGTCGTCAACGGCGATTGGTATGCAAATTACGTTTGTCCGACGCATTACAAGACAAAAGTCAAGACTGTCGTTGAACAATGCAAAACTCACGGACATACGTCGTGATGAAACCCCTTCTTTAAAACTGCCATACAATATGATGATCTTGTGGTCAGACCTTTAGCACCAAAAGCAGTATAGCGATAGTGGTTCGTGTTCGAAAGGTGGGATGGTTTCACATGGAATAAAGGACATAATCTAAAATAAATCTTGATTTATGTTACTTCCGGTTGTTAATTTGATTAAAACAGTTGTATTTGCTAACAACTGGATCATACATCTGTGTGAAAAAAATGCAAGAATTTCAACGCTAATTTGGGCTGCGAATATTGCGGCTACATATGCGTCAGCTGGGTCGCTGTGTTCAATGAACCAGAAAGTATCCAGAACGAAGCAAACAAACTTGAAGAGTCACATACGTCATTTTCCAATTTTTAAAAATAGAGTCTGGCACACAAATTCACATCGTCCATTGGTGAAACACTGGGTCAGTGTAGGATTTATCATCAGGTTTTACGGCAAGTTGGGCATTTAATGATGGAGTTTTAATAGAAACATCCATAACATACGAAAGCGTGGAACGTCAACTGTCTATTAAGGACACAAAAGTGAAAAAAATTAAATATATAAACTCAAAATTAAATTTTGTTTTACTATATGTTTATATAATGCATTCTCTATGGCACATCCTGTGATGTTTATTTAACAGGGATGCACTGGTCCCGGGCGGAAGTCGGCCATCTTGTCCACCCATTTTTGGCGTTGAATGAATGAACGCTGTTTAATTGCCGTCTCCGATTCTCTGGATTCAACGAACCATATCCAAAATGTTATTGAAATTGCATAGTCAAATAGTTAAATGTCGAGCAATCGATAAAATGGTAATGTTATAGAAAAATATACTATCGCTTATATTGCTTAGAAGTATGTAAATGACATGAGTTCGTTCCAGCCACATACAAGACGATGGTTATGGCATAGTCAAAATAGCATCATATCGTCATCATCATATTCATCAACTGCTTGGCGTTCACAAAACTAGAACTACGTTGCCAACTCGTTACACCATTTACGAAAACTGTATTCAATTGTTAAATATATCACTAATCCTGATTCATCATATTATTGATATTCTTCTATCATCCTAAACATTCCCAACTGTTCGTCTTTTCAACTGAAAGGCTGAATATTTAGAACAGAATATTTTTATCCCTGAAATGAGCAATGAGAAACCACCTGAATATTTAAAAGTAGAAAAAAACGTCCACATTTGTATACACATATACCTACGTTATAGTGAGTAAAATAGTGTCAGCATTCTCTATTCTATGTTTTTGCCTTACCCCCCCCCCCAACGCTTCAAATAGAAGTGTGCATGGAATCATGGGAAGAAACGATGTGCATTGCCATTTTCCACTGTCATAAAGGTGATTGACAGGTCATACTTGTTTACCACTCCGGAAGGACAATTTGAATCTACCAGGTGTGCTTATGATTTACATAAAAAGGATGTTTACGATCTACTTAGTTGCTTACGTGAGAGCTGTGCTAGAAAAAACACATTCTGATTGGCTCATGTGGAAACCAAAGTTGTGTATCTGAATCTGTGCCATTTATGCCTATAAATAGGCTAGACTGAGGACACTTTGGGTCCTTCATTTCTACTGAGTACCCTGTGTGTTCCTGCTATGATAATGGGAGACACGTGATACAGCCTTCAATCATCATAATGTGAGACTTGTATGAACTAGTCTGCAATCTCCTGCTTTCAATGGTGCCCTCCATAATAACAGCGTTCCTCTGCAAGCAATACTCCTGTATTTCTTCGTCATTGTGTTGCAGGAGCTATTGACTGTCACCCATCTCTACATCTTAGAACTGTGAGTTATCACCAATGCAAACTTCCCTAGGTATTCCCCTATTTTAGTGAATATATTCATTGTATTTTTCTGTGTTTTGTTGCTTGTAATTATTTTGAGAGGTAGTAAAGCCAGGAGCTTAAACTTGATATTTTGATGTATGTGTATTTATTTTCCAGTACTATGGTCTTATCTGCCCTATTCTAGCGGTGAAAGAACCTGTCCAGTGAGAGTTATGTGGGTGCCCCTCTCAATAGCAATAAGCAGGCCTTACACTGTGACATTTTGGTGTCAGAAGTGGGATTGTTGTGATTCTGATTTGGATTGTTATTCTGATTCGGATTGTGATTCTGATTCAAGTTGTGATTCTGATTCGAATTAGTATTCATATTCAGTATTTAAGGTAGCGAGAAGATTTTGTGACGTTTTTAAATAAAACATTCTCTGTCTGTTGTCTCGTTCAGAACAGTAATTTAGATTATATATATCAAAAGACTAAGTATAGAGGTGCAAGTTCGCACAAACTGGACAGACATTGTTTACATAATTATCACGTGACATCAAAAATGGCGAACCTTGTAAAAATGACTAAGTCCGCGATTGCGAGAGCATACTGCGGAATTTCCTGGTGAAATTTACGTCATGCATTGTCCGTAATCAAGTCCATTGAAATGCGTCTCCGATAATCAAAAGACCTATTATTCCGATTTCTATGCAGGTTTGTTTTTTTGTCCCCAAATTATTTCATACTTGGCACCTTTAACAGACTATTATTCTGTGACAAAGCATTTTCTTTAAAAACCCAGACATATTTCGCACCATCATTATCTTTTGAACGATAACTGCGAGTTTGAATGTCCTAGTCCGAACGCACTTGATTTGGCGGCGGTCCCAATGAGTCGTTCTCGATCAAAACTTCAACTCGAGAAAAACGCGAAAAACAGTTTTGGTTAATAAAACACTGTAGATTTGCTGCATTATTATAAATATACACTAAAAATGGCCAAACATATTAACCACTGATATTATAGAACTCATAAAGAGTGTCAGATAATGAATAATTTCAAGCTCGAGCGTGAAAAATGAAGAAAACTGCTGGCACTTGAGTCCGTACTCCAGGAACGTTCGGGTTTTCCATTGTTATGCAAACGAACAACGAGGGATAATCCTCTGACAAACATTACTGTCCCACTGTAAACGCTGACAGTTTACAAACAAGCTAATCATTCAAGTGTCTCTGATAAGACATCTAATAAAACGGTTTTCATGGTGAAACAAGATGGCCGATGTTTGAAAAAAAATTGCTATGTCAGAGTGCGACACTGAGTGGCAGATTTTTCTTTGTCTGGTCTGTCAACGCTTTCTTTCTTTTCTTCGCCATTGCGTTAGAAAAAAAAAATGTATTAGTAAAATAGATTATTGACTTGGAAAATAAAACGATTTAAAAGAAAGTTGTGCAAAGTTACAGTACCCTGGTACTCCTTTCGCACAACCTCCCGCCCGCTTCCGCTTTCCAATTACCTTTTTCTCTCGCTTTTGCGACCGCTTGTTGAATTCGATCGGACAATTTCCGCTTTATTTTCGACCGCGCAAACCCCGAAATATCACCGCCCACCTGCTCGCTCGCGCGCATTTAAAATTCGGACTAACAGAATAATTTCCGAGGTTCACATTGTCTTATAATTGTCTTTCTGGTTTTTATAGATGTTGAACAGCTGACAAAAGTTCAAATACTTTTTGTTTTAACTATATATAATTATATGCACGCAACCTGACCCTTTGACCTCGATTTGGCTTGGACTGACGTGAAATACAAAATTTATTTCAACGCAAGTACGACATGGTTGTCTGGGGTTTCTTTCCTGATTGTTGAGTCTTCGCAATGTGTTTTGTATAATTATTGTTGTTTTCCCCCGATGCTGAAGGACCGTAAAGCTAAATGGCAGTTACATGCATGGGCTGAGTGAAAGAAAATATTTCTAAGCCTAAAATAAAACCTAATATTACACCTCTTTGTGTATTTGTTAATTTTACATATGTTTGTAAATATCTAGAAAAATCTCGTCTTTCGTTGATAATTTCGATTGTTTGTTTGGAATGTCGATCCCCGTTGGTTTCTCCATACTGAGTTTAGGAAGGGCGTCGATCAACACCGTGACAATCAGCCGAGAGAAGACAAACATTGACCGTAATTCATGGAGATCATGTCCGTAATTTGTGGGATGAAACCCCAAATAATTAATCAAGTATTATTATTTTAATATATATTTTATTTTACATCGCAAAATTAAACCATGCCCAAAACAGAGCTAGAGTTGTTCGCGGTGAAACAACCGCATTGAAGACGATGCAACTTCAACTAGCCATTTCTTACCTTGAAATAAAAAAAATAAAAATTCGAAGAGCATCGGGGAAAATATTAATAATCATCCTTATCAATCGCTTGCTTTATTTTATTCGAATCCATGAAATTCACGATTTTTTTTTACATTTGTTGGCAACTTCCGCGCTAAAAAAAGATTGAAAATGTGGGTGTGGTTATTTTGCAAAGTCATGTTGATAATACGGACAAATATGGTTCTGTGACCCAGTTCGTGCTCCGATCAGGTGACTCTCAGCCAAGCAATGATGTTGTAACAAAGCATATTTGACGCTAATTGAAGGGTCGACGTACAATCCAATCACCGGCGTCGATTCACATAGTTTTTTGTGCTGTGACAGGCTTCAAAATTATTCGCTGAAAAACATATATTTTGACAAACTGATGGAATTTGACCTTAGTTCAAAATGAAAATACTAGGCTAAGATACATAAGAGCTCACGCGAATCACTTTTCTCTGCAAGTTGTTAAATAAAGTAAACCAGAGTAGCGTCGATGATTTTCAGCCCTGAAGGACTTCCGTGTGAATCCTGAGTTTTGAATTGTTCATCGACTGGCCACCAAATAGTTATGGCTATAACTAAATTTGACACGTTTTTCTTTTAAGCCCAATAAATTATTCATACATGTCAAGCTCTGTTCGATTTTTTTAGGGCATGTGGCCGTTTTTAGTCGAAAATATTTTTTTGTGGGAACACTTTTGCGGTACGTATACGGTATAGACCGAGCTCATTCAATGATCGTGACTTAATTTTAAAAATTGAATGTCAAATTTTACCATACGTGGACCGATGTGGATTCTGTATCGTTATTTTTGGAATTAATCACTAACATTTCCTCGTTTCTCTGCTCTGTCGAAAGGAGTTACCTAGGCTTTTTTCACGTAACTGTCTCATTAAAATAAAAAATAAAAATATTACATCTAGAACAAGCACCCAAAACACGTAACAAGAGGTCCCAGTTCAGTTGCTTTCACGATACAAGTGTAATACAACTATTAGATTTGAAGTGTCGTTCAGAATGTAATAATAGTTAATACTAGTTGTATGTTCACACTTTACTACCAAAACCACCATTTCGACCACCCATGTGCCAGTTTTCAGTGTTTGGGCGAGCGGTCAATGTTTTCAATGAGCGAGCGAGCGAAAAAAAAAACGCGATTAAAATGCGGTCGGTTTCCGGTCGGACAAGACCGCGTGGTCGGAAATTAAGCGATAAGCGGTCGATGTAAAAGCGGAAGGTTGGGCGAAATGAGTACTGTATGACCATGTTTCTCCGACGAAGTCTCGACTGACAATAATGCTGACAATGGACGTTAGATAAACATGCATTGTTTGCAACTGGAAGCTTATCACCCGTTATATCAGAATCGTCAACAACAGAGTATACAGATAAGATGTTATCATTTAAACCCTTTCAAAGATAAACACTATGCAAATATCCACGAAACGGCAGTTGTAGTCTTTTCTGCTAGTGTTTTAAAACACTAATTTGAGCAACGTTATTTCGCAATTTCGATCTTTTGTAAACCTGGGGTGATGTATCAAGGTCTAAAGTAACCGTTTTATCAATTTTTGAAAAATCAAGAAAAAAGTGAAAATTTCCCTTCTCGCTACCTTAATCTGATTTTGATTTGATATAAGTTTGGATTGTATTGTCAATAATCCCTGACTAAATTGACTGTTTCGTAACTGCTTAGCTTTAGAGAACACAGTGTTGTCAGACCAGTTTGTACTTATTTATTTAACGCTTTATTTAAAGAGGGTAGGCCAATATACAATAAAGTAATTTTCATTGGGCCCTCTGCAGAAACAATATACACACTATAGGCTTGAGCCATTTACAACAATTTTTTCACTAAGATATATTTTGTAAGTTTTCTTAAAAATGCCTAATGAGGCTTAATTTCTGATATGGGATGGTAAGTTATTCCATAGGGTTACCCCTCTATACTGAAACGTCCTCTGGCCCATGGATGTTTTCCATTTAGTGATGCATAAATTATTTCAAGAGAGGAGCGTGTACTATACTTGTGGGTTTGGAAGATAGGACAGAACATTTCACTTATATATAAAGGCGCCAAGCCGTTGGTTGCCATATACATTACGTTACCTAGAAAATATGAAATTCTGTAATCAATTGGCAAAATACTATGTTTTTAAACAGTTCAAACGACGATTGGCTAAAGTTGTCAGAGGAAATCACACGAACTGCCCTTTTCTGAAGCTTATACACCCGACATAAATTTGACTGACTTGTATTGCCCCATACTATCCTGCAGTAGTCCAATAACGACTAAATAAATGAAAAATACAGTGTTCTTCTGACGGAAATAGGTAAGAAGCTGCGAACTCTCATAAGAACACCTATTCTTTGGCTAAGTTTTTTACAAAGTATATCTACATGATGATCCCATGATAAAGTTGTATCTAATACCACCCCGAGCGACTTTTCGAAACTGACTATTTTAATTATTTCACCATTGAAGTTAACCAGAACATCTTCACCAACATTATTTAACCTTTGACGGGACCCAACGAGCATAGATTTTGATTTAGATGTGTTGATTGACATGTAATTGCAATTATCCCAACGCAAAATTGACCAAACATCATCATTAATGCACTTTGTGACTACATTGATCGTTTGATCGTCCGCATACATATCAATGGAACTATTTTCAAGAAATAATGGTAGGTCATTAATAAATAGAAGAAATATTATTGGTCCTAAAATTGAACCTTGTGGTACACCATGTCGAATATTGACAGCATCCGACTGTTTACCCATCAAATACACAACTTGCTTTCTGTCAGTTAAATAAGAATTAAACCATATAAGGGAGATTGGAGAAATTGAAATATTATTGGTCCTAAAATTGAACCTTGTGGTACACCATGTCGAATATTGACAGCATCCGACTGTTTACCCATCAAATACACAACTTGCTTTCTGTCAGTTAAATAAGAATTAAACCATATAAGGGAGATTGGAGAAATTGAGAGCTTATTCAATAATACATGTTTATCTACCATATCAAACGCCTTGCTTAAATCAAGGAAAAGCAAACCACACAATAAGCCATCATCCATATTGCTACGTAATGCATCACATAGCTTAATTATAGCTGTATGGCAAGAATGGGATTTCCGAAAACCTGACTGTGATTTAGAAATTAAATCATGACTATTTAAATAATGGTATAAGTGATCGTGCACGTGTTTTTCAAAGATTTTTGAGATTATTGGAAGCAACGAAATTGGACAAAAATTACACAAGTCATGGAATCCACCCTTGTGTAATGAAATAATGTTGGCATGCCTAAACATGTCTGGAAAAATACCTGATCAGATACTGAGGTTGAATAAATAAACAATACTCTCACAAATGAACGGAGCAGAAATTTAGATGATGTATTGTCAAGGCCATCTGAATTAGAACTAGATAGTGAGAACAGTTGGTTCTTCACGAACTGGCATGTGACCGGCGGAATAATAAATGATCGAGTATTGGTCAATTTGGGTTCAATAAATTTCCGTAAATTCGAAAAATATGAATCTCCCGCTGAAACATTGGGTCGTAACTTGTCGGCAACAGATGCTAAATGTGTATTAAAATTATTAACATTTTTTATAGCCAACTGAAATATGAACGTTGAGAGAGTAAGGTTTACCAACACTGATCAAGTGGTTAAGGGTTTTCCACATGGCGGCACTGTTGGAGCTATTGATTTCGATAAGTTGAATATAATGGTTTTTCTTAGCGGCCTTGATTAAATTAACTACCAAATTACGTTTGGCTCTATATTAGTTTAGGACAGTAACATCACTCAAAGTGCGTGCAAGCCTCCGAAGATTGTCTCTTTCTCTAATTTTCAGTAGAATGTCCGTATTCAGCCATCCTGGCTGTCTTAATTTGTTCACAGGTCTACAAACAAATGGGGCATGCGAATCACAAATATTATTAAAAATAGAATGCCATGTCTCAAATGCTAAATTAGTTTCAGTAATATTGTGTACGGAAAGTAGAGGCGTGTTCCGAAAGTCAGCCAAAAATAGAGACTCAACGAACACTTTGAAATTTCTATAGCGAATAGTAACATAATTGTTCGATTGAGGGAAGGAACGAGCCAAGAAAATAAGGTTATGGTCCGAAATACCTAAATTATGAATGAGAGCCAAATTAACATTATCATTGTAATTTACATAAACATGGTCCAGACATTTACCGGACACAGGCCTCGTAACACGAATAATAATTTGAGAAAAGCCTAAATCAACTAAGTAATTAAACAAGTAGTGAGTACAATTAGGTAGAACATCATAATTAAAGTCACCAAAAATATACATTTCTTTGCCTTCAAGGTAAGCTTTTTCAATGTTATGAGCTAACAGCACATTTATGTTATGAACAGTACTTGGAGGTCTAAAAACGCAACCAAGTAAAATAGACCTACAACTGGGTGGAGTTAATTCAATCCACATAATTTCAAGAAAATTGTTCTCTAGGTCAAATCTGCGACTGAAAACAAAGTCAGAGTTAATGAAAGCCACAAGACCACCCCCTCTCCCATTTGGACGGTCCCGCCTAATTAAATTGAAACCATTAATATGAAACTCATTGTCATGGTAAAACGAATTAGGAAAGGTTTCACATACAAAAAATAAGTCGACTTGTTTTTTTACAATCAGCAGTAAGTATCAAATTAAGCTCGTCAATTTTAATAAACCCAAGCCTCAGACCATTCTGGAGATTTAAATTATTCACGAAATTGCTAGGTAGACATTAAATTGCTTTATTTAATACTACTGGAACTTGAATTACACCTTTTCTGCATGGATATTTTTAATGCATTTAATGCACTTAAAGAGTTAGGTAGAGAATTGTGGTATGAGAGAGAAGAGCTGACTTAATTTATGAGGGTAGAGCGTGAAAAGAGAGAAGAGGAGGCGAGAGAGAGAGGGCGTAGGAAGGGAGATGAGAGAGTAGCCAAACGGCTGAAAAGTTGAGAATTGAATGTGAGGCTGAAAAGTTGAACAATGAGGCAATTGAGAGAGAACGAGACCGTGAAGAGAAAGAGAAAATAAGACAGCATGAGATTGAAGGGCAGAAGGTGGAAAGAGCATTTCGCAATTTGCAGCTAGATTAAGTAGTTATTTTGACCAATGGGTAGAGCTGTCTGGAGTTGATAGGAGTTTTGAAGGAGCTAAGGACTTAGTGATGATAGTCATCAGTGGATGAGTACTTCTGGTAGTGAGTTGCCCATTTTCATAGGTGAAAGGTCACCCAAGTAAGTAAAAGATGTGGCTGACTTAGCTGATAAGCTCAGAGATGCACATAGACAGATTGGTGGTAATCTAGCCAGTTTCAGGATGGTAGTCAGAAAAGTCAGTTCTAGGGCACAGGTAAGAAGGGACAGAGACAGGGTCCATTTGGCAGTCTACGCCCAAGTCAGAATGTTATATTTGTGGCGATCCAAATCCCTCTGCTGTCGGTTGTCTTAAGCGTTATAAAAGTTATAAAATATATTTTTACAGGGACGAGATAGAGTTGAGTTTAAATGTGGCCATGATCTGCCAATTATTAGTGTTGCCAGTTGTTCAAGGCATTATTAGCAGTACTAAGATAGAGGTCCTTCGTGATAGTGGGTGTAGTTCAGTTGTGTACGTAGACACTTGGTAGAGGATAGTCAATTGACTGGGGAGAGTTGTACCTTTGTGATGATGGACGGTACATGTCAGAAAGCCCCAATAGTTAGACTATATAGATAAACCCTTCTATGTTGATGAGGTCGAGGCACTGTGTATGAAGACCCCAGTGTATGATCTTATTATTGGTAATATTAGTGAAGCTAAAGAGCCCAAGGGGCCTGATTCCGTTGGAAGCTAGATTTAGCTCATGCGGTAGGGCATGGTGAAGTTATTTTTCCCTCGGGTGGTGAACATAGTACTCCTTTGAGTGATGGGACTAGTATGCCCTCTGGTGAAGAAGGTTGTTGTTATTCGGGTATTGAGACTAGTGTTCCCTTAGGTAATGAAGGTTGTACATCTACTAGTAGTCAGGCTAGTGTGCCCTCTATTGATGAAGGCTGTTCTCAAGGTGTTGAGGTGAGAGAGCCTTCAGTTAGTGGGAGTGGGAGTGGTTGTGAATCCTCCATTGATTCTAGTAAGGATGATAGTATTGATGTTGTACAGGTGGTACAGACTAGGGCTCATATGTGAGCTTAGAAAAAGCGGGGGGCACAGCAGTCTGATTCCACATTAGAGCATGCTAGGACGTTAGTGAGTTCAGGAGAGAAGTTGATCACAGGTCATAGCAATCAGGCAAGGTTTTTAATGAACAATGGACTGATGTATAGAAAGTTTCAGTCACCTCTGGTTGATAGGGGATGTGAGTGTTCCCAATTCGTTGTACATTGTGTTACCATGACCAAGTACTAGCACTTGCTCATGAGTCAGTCATGGCAGGTAATCAGGGTTCTAAGAAGACTAGATATATAATAGCAACTCGGTTTTATTGGCCTGGGGTGCAGGATGATGTTATTAGGTATTGCAGGACATGTGACATATGTCAGAAGACCATTCCTAAGGGTTGAGTTAGCAAGGTACCATTAGGCGATATGCCCTTCATTGAAATTCCATTTCAAATGCTAGCTATGGATCTGATTGGTTCGATCCGTCCAGCGACTTGGATGTTAAAATAACAATATTGTGTTTCAATGTTGTTTATAGTTGTTCCCATCAACTGTACTCTGAAAATGTCAATTCATGAAAGCGAGCACTTCACATGATGACAGAGTGGGCTCGAGTGCGCCTTCTCTACTTCTCTTTTCTACTACAAAATACATTTAATCATTTCCGAATACCAAGGTTATTTTGCGGTCTCAAAGAATGTTTCTTCATGTTCGATTACCTGATGCAGTAGGGTTTTTGAGTCCCAAAATAAATTTCTCAATGTCCAATTGTCGAGATTGTTTTGGGTTTTTAAGTCCGATTACCAGGCATATTGTGGGATCCTAAGTATGGTACTTCATGATTTATAACTGGGCCTGATAAAATAGAGTTATTATGTGCACAATGTGTTTCCCTAATTGTTCGTAGTAGAGTATGTCCCATTAAAACAGTTCAATGTTGAAAAAACTTGATGTGACATGGCCATCTTTACTTAAAAAACACTTGAAAACAAGACCATTTCATAAGCGACGCACTTGGATTTTACAAATAACAATATTGTGTTTTAATGTTGTTTATAATTGTTCCCATCAACTGTACTCTGAATTTTTCAAATCATGAAAGCGAGCATTTCACATCATATTGTAATGACTAAAACATGAGTGGGCCTTCTCTACTTCTGGAATACGTGTACATCAATGCGATTTTACTATCACAAAGGATCCACAAAAGTGGATTCCAACACGACTGAGAGAGCGGAATTCGTATTACTGCATTGACCCAGTAAAGTGTATTTTACCTAGACATCCATATTTCTGGAAAGGTTTGGTTGTAAACAGTCAACAGCTCAAAGACTGCCATCGACAGCTTTTACACCTTGATCTCTGCTGAGTACATGTATATGAAAATGGCCCATGATGTTGAATAAAACTCTAATAATAAACATTCCTGTTTGTCTTGTATTAGGTGTAGACGTGTATTTTCACAAGGTCTGAATGAGTTCTGTTCAGCAGAACACGATATATCCTCAGAACATGCAAACCACCTAATTTGCATATGCACATTATCCAAATAAGTGTTACCTTTCATGTTTTAGCACCTTTAAGCTAAATTCATCATTTAAATCAGCCAATTTGCCTAATCAAAAAGCTATTTTGGCAAAAAATTAAACCAGGATATTGCCCCAAATATATAAATTTCCACCAAGTTTCAACAAAATCCTTTCAGTAGTTCATGAGAGCCTCGCTTAAGCTAACTTTATTCAAATCAAATAAATTTGCATACTTAACTCTCAGATTTCTCCCAAGAACTAAGGTAAAACAATGTTTCTGGTCATCCTGCACATCATATATACAAAGTGTGCAATCAGATTTTCGGGGGAAAAAACAATGACAATTGTTTAAAATGTATCTATGTGATTTTATGAGATGTAGACTGAGAAAAAATGAGAAAAAAATCTCATCCTACCTAAATAAATGAGAAAAAAACCTAAGCAATATTTTTTTACGGGAAACTCCCATTTTTTTTCATTGGCCTAATAATATCTGAGAAAATTTCACACTGTGAAACACGAAATGAATAGCGCCATCAGTGTTCAATAATTCCAAAATGGCTGTCACGTCATGTCAGCATAAATGAATCGAGCTGCAAAGTAGGCGGAAAAGAGGTGGAAACTAAATATCGTTTCGTTTCGTTTCGTGGAAAAGACTAAGCCCTCTCTGCGTGCTGCTTGAGACTACTAGGCGAACATGGCGGCGGCGTTGTTTGTAGTGACACGCCGTGCTACTGTCGTCAAAAACCGAGAAATCCCTCATTAATGCTGAAAATTGTGCCACAATTGGCGACATTGCCAACCTAGATGTTCCTAAGGAGTGGGAAAATCGGCCTATTGTGCGCATTGGTGGGCTGCAGTCGCCTCAATCTGACAAAACGGTGCTCGCAACGAGCGCACCGATCACGATAGCCCAGGACTTCGGCCTGAAATACATCGAAGTTGTTAAACTGGCAAAGTCGGGACTTCTTTTTGGTTTTACAAAAAGAAATAATTAATTGTTTTTTAGTCCTTTTAGCGTGATCGCGAAAACTAACCTGACCCTTCTTTCGCAGTCACGCTAGTTTTCGCGATCACGTTAAAAAGGCTAAAATGACAATTAATTATATTTTTTTTGTAAACCAAATAAGAGGTCCCGACTTTGCCAGTCTACGTAGTTGTTTACGGGACTAAGTATTCTGTCAACGTGCATAACGCTGATGAACAGGAGCCAACCGCCATGGATGTTATTATGAAAGCAGCGAGAAGTTACTCACATTTGCCGCAGAAGAGGTGAGTTTTAATTAATATATTCACGCAAATTGACCTCAAATAGCAGTTGTAACTCCGCGGTGTGTCGCTAAGCAACAACCTACTTTCATTATTCACGCTCTTGAAGCCGCGAAGTTGTGGCATGTGCATATTTGGGTTAGACTTTTTGACTCCCGAAGCACACAATAAGCCTTTTTGAGGAATGACTGTTTTACACATCGTCAACAGAGGGCTCACTTCAAGTTGGGTACTGAAATCAAAGATGGCGGCCACCTAATCACAGGGTGAAACACCGAGTCGGTAAAAACTAAGGGAGATTTGCACCCTTGCTAGCAGGTATGTTGTTTTAAATTACAATTAGTATAATATATATTTAAAATGTTAAAAGCAGAGCTATGCTTTGCTAATTGAAGGTTTTTTTCATGGTGAATTTCAGAAGAAAAGTCATGTACTTTGCATTGCCAATTGGATAAGCTTACTGCAATGCACTGCCACTGCAGTTGCAATACACATGATACCAGTGGCGGATCTGATTCCATACGGACAATTTATTGAACCATTGACACACAACTGTGCATTTTAATAAATGGGAAAAAAGAAATAAATAGCAGAACTTGCATGAATTTGTTTGCGGTTCGTGTTCTTTCACAGCAAATGTACTGTTGTGGTTGAATTTCATGTAGCTTAAGGACTGTGTAGACTCATTGAGCCCAATATTTTCAAAATTTAGATTTTTTAAAGTTACATAACCTTAGAATGTTGTCTACCAATCCAGCTCAAGCTTGATTCAGAGACTATTGTTTACGATAAATTCAACATTGTGTATCGCGATTTACAAATGACGAAATGAGGTGAATTAAGCATCAATTTCAAAGGGAATTTCAAACGTGTTTTTTTAACCAAAATGCAAAATACAAATGTAATTAATAATTAAATATACTGACGCGGCAGCATTTCAGACGCGGGTGGTGAACAGGAAACTTGGAATAGGCTTTATAGACCAAAGTCAAAGATGATGAGGGTCCCCTGGTGATAAAGGGATATTCATAGATGTTGACCACTTCTTGTCCCTACAGAATTATCTGGGCAACTGCTTTGGTAGTTGTTGTTTTCTGTGAAATAATTGTAAATTGTTTATTGTGGGTTTTCACTACCAATTTAGACCCAAAAGACAAAAATGTAAAACTATGTTCACCCAACCTTTTCTGCAGGATCTGTGAATATCCCTTTAAGTCACTGGGACTAGTACATGTATGTACATGTATGTAGTACATGTACATTATAGGTACATCATACATGTATACATGTAGTATATTTTATTTTTAGCCTTTGATTAAATTGACAACAGTGTTAATATTGGTTTTGTATTTTCATTTTTCAGGAACAGCTAGTATGGCGCACAATTGCTGCATTCCAGAATGTCCAAAGGCCGGTTACAGAATACAGGATGGCCGAAAAGTTAGCTTCCACAAGATACCATCACAGAAACAGATACGTTTACAATGGATTCATGCTATAAAACGCGACCCAGGCAAACATTTTACTATATCTAAACATACCAAAGTATATTCTTTGCATTTTCATGAGGATGACTTCATTGTTGACCAGTTTGCTATTAACCGCAAACTCGTACCAAATGCTGTGCCATCCGTCTTTGATTTTACTCCAAAAAACGAGAAGACCACCTTCCAAGCGCCGTCTTATCAAAGAACAAAAGATGGGCAGACTCTGTGGACTGAATCATTACTATTCAGAGGGGTGGTGGCATTAAAATGGTGATGTAATGTTACGTTTTGGGAAAATATAAGTCGTTAAATTGGTGAAAATCATTAAAAACCTAAATAAGAATGAGAATAAAGATGGGATTTTTTTATTTTGCCTATCTTTTATCATGTCATAATGGATGGGCAACTAATATTTGTATTGTGGTGGATACCGGCCACACCGACATCCACCACTCAAAATATTGACTACCCATCCATTATGACACGATAAAAGATGGGCAAAATAAAAAATCTCATCATTTATTCTCTAATTATATTATAAGCTTTATAAACATTTATAAACATTGATTGCCTTGTTCATGGAAGAATCCTGCTGTATCTTGTAGTTATGTTTTTTTTCAGAGCAAGTTTAATGTTATGCCATGTTGTGTCAACTCCTGCTGCTTTCTTGCTGTAGCCACTCTTTGGTGTATCCATGGTATTTTTGTTAACAGTTTTAAATAGAGAACAAAGAAAATACTTTGTCCGTTTTTTCTGTGCACTTTGTACACAAGACAATGGCAGTTGAAATCTCAATTTATTTGTAAAACTGGATATTTCAGTGGGTGGTTGTAATTTTAATGACAACATCTGTCAGTGTAAAATTCACAAGAACTGCTAATTTAGAGTTTTCTTGCAGATTTATGTGGATTAATGTGAGAAACAAGGTTATAGTTACATGGAATAACATTTTATTTCATTTCTTCTCTCCGATCAATGATCTCACTTACAATCCTTTGACAATCACACAAATCTAATGGAAAAAAGGATTAATTTTTTTTTCGCCCTCCTCAAAAAATTTACCTTATAAAAACTTGAGAAACAAGGAATAAAAAAAGTCTGGTCTTCAAAAAACTGTATTCAAATTTTAAATATATCACTAATACTAACTCATAATATTATTAATTTTCTTCTATCATCCTGAACATTCCCAACTGAAAGGCTGAATATTCAGAACAGAATGTTTTTTATCCCTGAAATGAGCAATGAGAAACCACCTGAATATTTAAAAGTAGAAAAAACTGTCCACATTTGTAAACACATAAACCTACAATATCGGCAGTAAAATAGTGTCAGCATTCTCTATTCTATGTTTTTGCTTTACCCTGCAAATAGAAGTATTCATGGAATCATGGGAAGAAACTGTGTGCATTGCCATGATTCACAGGTCACAATTGTTTACCACCCCGGAAGGACAATTTGAATCTAGCAGATGTGCTTGTGATTTACTGAATTGCCTACATGAGAGCTGTGCCAGAAAGACCACATTCTGATTGGCTCATGTGGGAACCCAGGTGGTGTCCCTGAATCTGGGCCATTTATGCCTATAAATAGACTAGACTGAGGACAGTTTGGGTCCTTCATTTCTACTGAGTACCCTGTGTGTTCCTGCTATGATAATGTGAGACACGTGATACAGCCTTCAATCATCATACTGTGAGACTTGTATGAACTGGTCTGCAATCTCCTGCTTTCAATGGTGCAGGCCTTACACTGTGACCTTTTTGGTGTCAGAAGTGGGATTATTAAGATTCTGAATCAGATTATGATTCTGATTCGGATTGTGATTCTGATTCGGATTAGTAATCATATTCAGTATTTAATCTGATTTTGATTTGATATAAATTTGGATTGTATTGTCAATAATTCGCTGAATAAATTTACTGTTTCGTAACTGCTTAGAACACAGTGTTGTCATACCAGTTTGTAATGTTAGGTAGACATTAAATTGCTTTATTTAATACTGTTGGAACTCGAATTTCACCTTTTCAGCATGGATATTGTTAATGAACTTAAAGAGTTCGGTAGTATATTTGGATATGAGGGGGAAGAGCTGACTCAATTTATGAAGGCAGAGCGTGAAGAGAAAGAACGTGTGGAGAGAGATGAGAGAGCAGTCAAACGTGAGGCTGAAAGGTTGAGAATTGAACGTGAGGCTGAAAGGTTGAGAATTGAACGTGAGGCTGAAAGGTTGAGAATTGAACGTGAGGCTGAAAGGTTGAGAATTGAACGTGAGGCTGAAAGGTTAAAAAATGAATGTGAGGCTTAAAGGTTGAGAATTGAACATGAGGCTGAAAGGTTGAGAATTGAACATGAGGCTGAAAGGTTGAAAAATGAACGTGAGGCTGAAAGGTTGAAAAATGAATGTGCGACTGAAATGTTGAGAATTGAACGTGAGGCTGAAAGGTTGAAAAATGAACGTGAGGCTGAAAAGTTGAAAAATGAACGTGAGGCTTAAAGGTTGAAAATTGAACGTGAGGCTGAAAGGTTGAAAAATGAACGCGAGGCTGAATGGTTGAAAATGAATGTGGGGTTGAAAGGTTGAAAAATGAATGTGAGGCTGAAAGGTTGAAAATTGAACATGAGGCTGAAAGGTTGAGAATTGAACATGAGGCTGAAAGGTTGAGAATTGAACATGAGGCTGAAAGGTTGAGAATTGAACGTGAGGCTGAAAGGTTGAAAAATGAATGTGCGACTGAAATGTTGAGAATTGAACGTGAGGCTGAAAGGTTGAAAAATGAACGTGAGGCTGAAAAGTTGAAAAATGAACGTGAGGCTTAAAGGTTGAAAATTGAATGTGAGGCTGAAAGGTTGAAAAATGAACGCGAGGCTGAAAGGTTGAAAATGAATGTGGGGTTGAAAGGTTGAAAAATGAATGTGAGGCTGAAAGGTTGAAAATTGAACATGAGGCTGAAAGGTTGAGAATTGAACATGAGGCTGAAAGGTTGAGAATTGAACATGAGGCTGAAAGGTTGAGAATTGAACGTGAGGCTGAAAGGTTGAGAATTGAACGTGAGGCTGAAAGGTTGAGAATTGAACGTGAGGCTGAAAGGTTGAGAATTGAACGTGAGGCTGAAAGGTTGAAAAATGAACGTGAGGCTGAAAGGTTGAAAAATGAACGTGAGGCTGAAAGGTAGAAAAATGACCGTGAGGCTGAAAGGTTGAAAAATGAACGTGAGGCTTAAAAGCTGAAAATTGAACATGACGCTGGAAGGTTGAGAATTGAACGTGAGGCTGAAAGGTTGAAAAATGAACATGGGCTGAAAGGTTGAAAAATGAACGTGAGGCTGAAAGGTTGAAAAATGAATGTGAGGCTGAAAGGTTGAGAATTGAACATGAGGCTGAAAGTTTGAAAAATGAACGTGAGGCTAAAAGGTTGAGAATTGAACGTGAGGCTGAAAGGTTGAAAAATGAACATGAGGCTGAAAGGTTGAAAAATGAATGTGAGGCTGAAAGGTTGAAAAATGAACTCGAGTCTTGAAGGTTGAAAAATGAACGTGAGGCTGAAAGGTTGAGAATTGAACATGAGGCTGAAATGTTGAGAATTGAACATGAGGCTGAAAGGTTGAGAATTGAACTCGAGGCTGGAAGGTTGGGAATTGAACGTGAGGCTGAAAGGTTGAAAAATGAACGTGAGGCTGAAAGGTTGAAAAATGAATGTGAGGCTGAAAGGTTGAGAATTGAACATGAGGCTGAAAGGTTGAGAATTGAACGTGAGGCTGAAAGGTTGAGAATTGAACGTGAGGCTGAAAGGTTGAAAAATGAACGTGAGCCTGAAAGGTTGAAAAATTAACGTGAGGCTGAAAGGTTGAAAAATGAACGTGAGGCTGAAAGGTTGAAAAACGAACGTGAGGCTTAAAGGTTGAAAATTGAACATGAGGCTGGAAGGTTGAGAATTGAACGTGAGGCTGAAAGGTTGAAAAATTAACATGAGGCTAAAAGGTTGAAAAATGAACGTGAGGCTGAAAGGTTGAAAAATGAATGTGAGGCTGAAAGGTTGAGAATTGAACATGAGGCTGAAAGGTTGAAAAATGAACGTGAGGCTAAAAGGTTGAGAATTGAACGTGAGGCTGAAAGGTTGAAAAATGAACATGAGGTTGAAAGGTTGAAAAATGAATGTGAGGCTGAAAGGTTGAAAAATGAACGTGAGGCTTAAAGGTTGAAAAATGAACGTGAGGCTGAAAGGTTGAGAATTGAACGTGAGGCTGAAAGGTTGAAAAATGAATGAGAGGCTGAAAGGTTGAGAATTGAACATGAGGCTGAAAGGTTGAGAATTGAACTCTAGGCTGGAAGGTTGGGAATTGAACGTGAGGCTGAAAGGTTGAAAAATGAACGTTAGGCTGAAAGGTTGAAAAATGAATGTGAGGCTGAAAGGTTGCGAATTGAACATGAGGCTGAAAGTTTGAAAATTGAACGTGAGGCTGAAAGGTTGAAAAATGAACGTGAGGCTGAAAGGTTGAAAAATGAACGTGAGGCTGAAATTTTGAAAAATGACCGTGAGGCTGAAAGGTTGAAAAATGAACGTGAGGCTTAAAGGTTGAAAATTTAACATGAGGCTGGAAGGTTGAGAATTGAACGTGAGGCTGAAAGGTTGAAAAATTAACATGAGGCTAAAAAGTTGAAAAATGAACGTGAGGCTGAAAGGTTGTAAAATGAATGTGAGGCTGAAAGGTTGAGAATTGAACATGAGGCTGAAAGGTTGAAAAATGAACGTGAGGCTAAAAGGTTGAGAATTGAACGTGAGGCTGAAAGGTTGAAAAATGAATGTGAGGCTGAAAGGTTGAGAATTGAACATGAGGCTGAAAGGTTGAAAAATGAACGTGAGGCTAAAAGGTTGAGAATTGAACGTGAGGCTGAAAGGTTGAAAAATGAACATGAGGTTGAAAGGTTGAAAAATGAATGTGAGGCTGAAAGGTTGAAAAATGAACGTGAGGCTTAAAGGTTGAAAAATGAACGTGAGGCTTAAAGGTTGAAAAATGAACGTGAGGCTGAAAGGTTGAGAATTGAACGTGAGGCTGAAAGGTTGAAAAATGAACATGAGGCTGAAAGGTTGAGAATTGAACGTGAGGCTGAAAGGTTGAAAAATGAACGTGAGCCTGAAAGGTTGAAAAATTAACGTGAGGCTGAAAGGTTGAAAAATGAACGTGAGGCTGAAAGGTTGAAAAATGAACGTGAGGCTTAAAGGTTGAAAATTGAACATGAGGCTGGAAGGTTGAGAATTGAACGTGAGGCTGAAAGGTTGAAAAATTAACATGAGGCTAAAAGGTTGAAAAATGAACGTGAGGCTGAAAGGTTGAGAATTGAACGTGAGGCTGAAAGGTTGAAAAATGAACGTGAGCCTGAAAGGTTGAAAAATTAACGTGAGGCTGAAAGGTTGAAAAATGAACGTGAGGCTGAAAGGTTGAAAAATGAACGTGAGGCTTAAAGGTTGAAAATTGAACATGAGGCTGGAAGGTTGAGAATTGAACGTGAGGCTGAAAGGTTGAAAAATTAACATGACGCTAAAAGGTTGAAAAATGAACGTGAGGCTGAAAGGTTGAAAAATGAATGTGAGGCTGAAAGGTTGAGAATTGAACATGAGGCTGAAAGGTTGAGAATTGAACTCTAGGCTGGAAGGTTGGGAATTGAACGTGAGGCTGAAAGGTTGAAAAATGAACGTTAGGCTGAAAGGTTGAAAAATGAATGTGAGGCTGAAAGGTTGCGAATTGAACATGAGGCTGAAAGTTTGAAAATTGAACGTGAGGCTGAAAGGTTGAAAAATGAACGTGAGGCTGAAAGGTTGAAAAATGAACGTGAGGCTGAAATTTTGAAAAATGACCGTGAGGCTGAAAGGTTGAAAAATGAACGTGAGGCTTAAAGGTTGAAAATTTAACATGAGGCTGGAAGGTTGAGAATTGAACGTGAGGCTGAAAGGTTGAAAAATTAACATGAGGCTAAAAAGTTGAAAAATGAACGTGAGGCTGAAAGGTTGTAAAATGAATGTGAGGCTGAAAGGTTGAGAATTGAACATGAGGCTGAAAGGTTGAAAAATGAACGTGAGGCTAAAAGGTTGAGAATTGAACGTGAGGCTGAAAGGTTGAAAAATGAACATGAGGTTGAAAGGTTGAAAAATGAATGTGAGGCTGAAAGGTTGAAAAATGAACGTGAGGCTTAAAGGTTGAAAAATGAACGTGAGGCTTAAAGGTTGAAAAATGAACGTGAGGCTGAAAGGTTGAGAATTGAACGTGAGGCTGAAAGGTTGAAAAATGAACATGAGGCTGAAAGGTTGAGAATTGAACGTGAGGCTGAAAGGTTGAAAAATGAACGTGAGCCTGAAAGGTTGAAAAATTAACGTGAGGCTGAAAGGTTGAAAAATGAACGTGAGGCTGAAAGGTTGAAAAATGAACGTGAGGCTTAAAGGTTGAAAATTGAACATGAGGCTGGAAGGTTGAGAATTGAACGTGAGGCTGAAAGGTTGAAAAATTAACATGAGGCTAAAAGGTTGAAAAATGAACGTGAGGCTGAAAGGTTGAAAAATGAATGTGAGGCTGAAAGGTTGAGAATTGAACATGAGGCTGAAAGGTTGAAAAATGAACGTGAGGCTAAAAGGTTGAGAATTGAACATGAGGCTGAAAGGTTGAGAATTGAACTCTAGGCTGGAAGGTTGGGAATTGAACGTGAGGCTGAAAGTTTGAAAATTGAACGTGAGGCTGAAAGGTTGAAAAATGAACGTGAGGCTGAAAGGTTGAAAAATGAACGTGAGGCTGAAATTTTGAAAAATGACCGTGAGGCTGAAAGGTTGAAAAATGAACGTGAGGCTTAAAGGTTGAAAATTTAACATGAGGCTGGAAGGTTGAGAATTGAACGTGAGGCTGAAAGGTTGAAAAATTAACATGAGGCTAAAAAGTTGAAAAATGAACGTGAGGCTGAAAGGTTGTAAAATGAATGTGAGGCTGAAAGGTTGAGAATTGAACATGAGGCTGAAAGGTTGAAAAATGAACGTGAGGCTAAAAGGTTGAGAATTGAACGTGAGGCTGAAAGGTTGAAAAATGAACATGAGGTTGAAAGGTTGAAAAATGAATGTGAGGCTGAAAGGTTGAAAAATGAACGTGAGGCTTAAAGGTTGAAAAATGAACGTGAGGCTTAAAGGTTGAAAAATGAACGTGAGGCTGAAAGGTTGAGAATTGAACGTGAGGCTGAAAGGTTGAAAAATGAACATGAGGCTGAAAGGTTGAGAATTGAACGTGAGGCTGAAAGGTTGAAAAATGAATGTGCGACTGAAATGTTGAGAATTGAACGTGAGGCTGAAAGGTTGAAAAATGAACGTGAGGCTGAAAAGTTGAAAAATGAACGTGAGGCTTAAAGGTTGAAAATTGAACGTGAGGCTGAAAGGTTGAAAAATGAACGCGAGGCTGAAAGGTTGAAAAATGAATGTGAGATTGAAAGGTTGAAAAATGAATGTGAGGCTGAAAGGTTGAAAATTGAACATGAGGCTGAAAGGTTGAGAATTGAACATGAGGCTGAAAGGTTGAGAATTGAACATGAGGCTGAAAGGTTGAGAATTGAACGTGAGGCTGAAAGGTTGAGAATTGAACGTGAGGCTGAAAGGTTGAGAATTGAACGTGAGGCTGAAAGGTTGAGAATTGAACGTGAGGCTGAAAAGTTGAAAAATGAACGTGAGGCTTAAAGGTTGAAAATTGAACGTGAGGCTGAAAGGTTGAAAAATGAACGCGAGGCTGAAAGGTTGAAAATTGAATGTGAGATTGAAAGGTTGAAAAATGAATGTGAGGCTGAAAGGTTGAAAATTGAACATGAGGCTGAAAGGTTGAGAATTGAACATGAGGCTGAAAGGTTGAGAATTGAACGTGAGGCTGAAAGGTTGAAAAATGAACGTGAGGCTGAAAGGTTGAAAAATGAACGTGAGGCTGAAAGGTAGAAAAATGACCGTGAGGCTGAAATGTTGAAAAATGAACGTGAGGCTTAAAAGCTGAAAATTGAACATGACGCTGGAAGGTTGAGAATTGAACGTGAGGCTGAAAGGTTGAAAAATGAACGTGAGGCTGAAAGGTTGAAAAATGAACGTGAGGCTGAAAGGTTGAAAAATGAATGTGACGCTGAAAGGTTGAGAATTGAACATGAGGCTGAAAGTTTGAAAAATGAACGTGAGGCTAAAAGGTTGAGAATTGAACGTGAAGCTGATAGGTTGAAAAATGAACATGAGGCTGAAATGTTGAGAATTGAACATGAGGCTGAAAGGTTGAAAAATGACCGTGAGGCTGAAAGGTTGAAAAATGAACGTGAGGCTTAAAGGTTGAAAATTGAACATGAGGCTGGAAGGTTGAAAAATGAACGTGAGGCTGAAAGGTTGAAAAATGAACGTGAGGCTGAAAGCTTGAAAAATGAATGTGAGGCTGAAAGGTTGAGAATTGAACATGAGGCTGAAAGGTTGAAAAATGAACGTGAGGCTAAAAGGTTGAGAATTGAACGTGAGGCTGAAATGTTGAAAAAATGACCGTGAGGCTGAAAGGTTGAAAAATGAACGTGATGCTTAAAGGTTGAAAATTTAACATGAGGCTGGAAGGTTGAGAATTGAACGTGAGGCTGAAAGGTTGAAAATTAACATGAGGCTAAAAGGTTGAAAAATGAACGTGAAGCTGAAAGGTTGAAAAATGAATGTGGGGCTGAAAGGTTGAGAATTGAACATGAGGCTGAAAGGTTGAGAATTGTACATGAGGCTGAAAGGTTGAGAATTGAACATAAGGATGAAAGGTTGAAAAATGAACATGGGGCTGAAAGGTTGAAAAATGAACGTGAGGCTGAAAGGTTGAAAAATGAATGTGAGGCTGAAAGGTTGAGAATTGAACATGAGGCTGAAAGGTTGAAAAATGAACGTTAGGCTGAAAGGTTGAAAAATGAATGTGAGGCTGAAAGGTTGCGAATTGAACATGAGGCTGAAAGTTTGAGAATTGAACGTGAGGCTGAAAGGTTGAAAAATGAACGTGAGGCTGAAAGGTTGAAAAATGAACGTGAGGCTGAAATGTTGAAAAATGACCGTGAGGCTGAAAGGTTGAGAAATGAACGTGAGGCTGAAAGGTTGAGAATTGAACATGAGGCTGAAAGGTTGAAAAATTAACATGAGGCTAAAAGGTTGAAAAATGAACGTGAGGCTGAAAGGTTGAAAAATGAATGTGAGGCTGAAAGGTTGAGAATTGAACATGAGGCTGAAAGGTTGAAAAATGAATGTGAGGCTAAAAGGTTGAGAATTGAACGTGAGGCTGAAAGGTTGAAAAATGAACATGAGGTTGAAAGGTTGAAAAATGAATGTGAGACTGAAAGGTTGAAAAATGAACGTGAGGCTTAAAGGTTGAAAAATGAACGTGAGGCTTAAAGGTTGAAAAATGAACGTGAGGCTGAAAGGTTGAGAATTGAACGTGAGGCTGAAAGGTTGAAAAATGAACATGAGGCTGAAAGGTTGAGAATTGTACATGAGGCTGAAAGGTTGAGAATTGAACATAAGGATGAAAGGTTGAAAAATGAACATGGGGCTGAAAGGTTGAAAAATGAACGTGAGGCTGAAAGGTTGAAAAATGAATGTGAGGCTGAAAGGTTGAGAATTGAACATGAGGCTGAAAGTTTGAAAAATGAACGTGAGGCTAAAAGGTTGAGAATTGAACGTGAGGCTGAAAGGTTGAAAAATGAACATGAGGCTGAAATGTTGAAAAATGAATGTGAGGCTGAAAGGTTGAAAAATGAACGTGAGGCTGGAAGGTTGAGAATTGAACGTGAGGCTGAAAGGTTGAAAAATGAATGTGAGGCTGAAAGGTTGCGAATTGAACATGAGGCTGAAAGGTTGAAAAATGAACGTGAGTCTTGAAGGTTGAAAAATGAACGTGAGGCTGAAAGCTTGAGAATTGAACATGAGGCTGAAATGTTGAGAATTGAACATGAGGCTGAAAGGTTGAGAATTGAACGTGAGGCTGAAAGGTTGAAAAATGAACGTGAGATTGAAAGGTTGAGAATTGAACGTGAGGCTGAAAGGTTGAAAAATGAATGTGAGGCTGAAAGGTTGAGAATTGAACATGAGGCTGAAAGGTTGAGAATTGAACATGAGGCTGAAAGGTTGAAAAATGAATGTGAGGCTGAAAGGTTGAAAAATGAACGTGAGGCTGAAAGGTTGAGAATTGAACGTGAGGCTGAAAGGTTGAAAAATGAATGTGAGGCTGAAAGGTTGCGAATTGAACATGAGGCTGAAAGTTTGAGAATTGAACGTGAGGCTGAAATGTTGAAAAATGACCGTGAGGCTGAAAGGTTGAAAAATGAACGTGAGGCTGAAAGCTTGAGAATTGAACATGAGGCTGGAAGGTTGGGAATTGAACGTGAGGCTGAAAGGTTGAAAAATGAACGTGAGGCTGAAAGGTTGAAAAATGAATGTGAGGCTGAAAGGTTGAGAATTGAACATGAGGCTGAAAGGTTGAGAATTGAACGTGAGGCTGAAAGGTTGAGAATTGAACGTGAGGCTGAAAGGTTGAAAAATGAACGTTAGCCTGAAAGGTTGAAAAATTAACGTGAGGCTGAAAGGTTGAAAAATGACCGTGTGGCTGAAAGGTTGAAAAATGAACGTGAGGCTTAAAGGTTGAAAATTGAACATGAGGCTGGAAGGTTGAGAATTGAACGTGAGGCTGAAAGGTTGAAAAATTAACATGAGGCTAAAAGGTTGAAAAATGAACGTGAGGCTGAAAGGTTGAAAAATGAATGTGAGGCTGAAAGGTTGAGAATTGAACATGAGGCTGAAAGGTTGAAAAATGAACGTGAGGCTAAAAGGTTGAGAATTGAACGTGAGGCTGAAAGGTTGAAAAATGAACATGAGGTTGAAAGGTTGAAAAATGAATGTGAGGCTGAAAGGTTGAAAAATGAACGTGAGGCAGAAAGGTTGAGAATTGAACGTGAGGCTGAAAGGTTGAAAAATGAATGTGAGGCTGAAAGGTTGCGAATTGAACATAAGGCTGAAAGTTTGATAATTGAACGTGAGGCTGAAATGTTGAAAAATGACCGTGAGGCTGAAAGGTTGAAAAATGAACGTGAGGCTTAAAGGTTGAAAATTTAACATGAGGCTGGAAGGTTGAGAATTGAACGTGAGGCTGAAAGGTTGAAAAATTAACATGAGGCTAAAAGGTTGAAAAATGAACGTGAGGCTGAAAGGTTGAAAAATGAATGTGAGGCTGAAAGGTTGAGAATTGAACATGAGGCTGAAAGGTTGAAAAATGAACGTGAGGCTAAAAGGTTGAGAATTGAACGTGAGGCTGAAAGGTTGAAAAATGAACATGAGGTTGAAAGGTTGAAAAATGAATGTGAGGCTGAAAGGTTGAAAAATGAACGTGAGGCTGAAAGGTTGAGAATTGAACGTGAGGCTGAAAGGTTGAAAAATGAATGTGAGGCTGAAAGGTTGCGAATTGAACATGAGGCTGAAAGTTTGAGAATTGAACGTGAGGCTGAAATGTTGAAAAATGACCGTGAGGCTGAAAGGTTGAAAAATGAACATGAGGTTGAAAGGTTGAAAAATGAATGTGAGGCTGAAAGGTTGAAAAATGAACGTGAGGCTTAAAGGTTGAAAAATGAACGTGAGGCTTAAAGGTTGCGAATTGAACATGAGGCTGAAAGTTTAAGAATTGAACGTGAGGCTGAAATGTTGAAAAATGACCGTGAGGCTGAAAGGTTGAAAAATGAACGTGAGGCTTAAAGGTTGAAAATTTAACATGAGGCTGGAAGGTTGAGAATTGAACGTGAGGCTGAAAGGTTGAAAAATTAACATGAGGCTAAAAGGTTGAAAAATGAACGTGAGGCTGAAAGGTTGAAAAATGAATGTGAGGCTGAAAGGTTGAGAATTGAACATGAGGCTGAAAGGTTGAAAAATGAACGTGAGGCTAAAAGGTTGAGAATTGAACGTGAGGCTGAAAGGTTGAAAAATGAACATGAGGTTGAAAGGTTGAAAAATGAATGTGAGGCTGAAAGGTTGAAAAATGAACGTGAGGCTGAAAGGTTGAGAATTGAACGTGAGGCTGAAAGGTTGAAAAATGAATGTGAGGCTGAAAGGTTGCGAATTGAACATGAGGCTGAAAGTTTGAGAATTGAACGTGAGGCTGAAATGTTGAAAAATGACCGTGAGGCTGAAAGGTTGAAAAATGAACATGAGGTTGAAAGGTTGAAAAATGAATGTGAGGCTGAAAGGTTGAAAAATGAACGTGAGGCTTAAAGGTTGAAAAATGAACGTGAGGCTTAAAGGTTGAAAAATGAACGTGAGGCTGAAAGGTTGAGAATTGAACATGAGGCTGAAAGGTTGAAAAATGAACGTGAGGCTAAAAGGTTGAGAATTGAACGTGAGGCTGAAAGGTTGAAAAATGAACATGAGGTTGAAAGGTTGAAAAATGAATGTGAGGCTGAAAGGTTGAAAAATGAACGTGAGGCTGAAAGGTTGAGAATTGAACGTGAGGCTGAAAGGTTGAAAAATGAATGTGAGGCTGAAAGGTTGCGAATTGAACATGAGGCTGAAATGTTGAAAAATGACCGTGAGGCTGAAAGGTTGAAAAATGAACATGAGGTTGAAAGGTTGAAAAATGAATGTGAGGCTGAAAGGTTGAAAAATGAACGTGAGGCTTAAAGGTTGAAAAATGAACGTGAGGCTGTAAGGTTGAAAAATGAACATGAGGCTGAAAGGTTGAGAATTGAACATGAGGTTGAAAGGTTAAGAATTGAACATGAGGCTGAAAGGTTGAGAATTGAACATGAGGCTGAAAGGTTGAGAATTGAACATGAGGCTGAAAGGTTGAGAATTGAACTCGAGGCAGGAAGGTTGGGAATTGAACGTGAGGCTGAAAGGTTGAAAAATGAACGTGAGGCTGAAAGGTTGAAAAATGAATGTGAGGCTGAAAGGTTGCGAATTGAACATGAGGCTGAAAGTTTGAGAATTGAACGTGAGGCTGAAAGGTTGAAAAATGAACGTGAGGCTGAAAGGATGAAAAATGAACGTGAGGCTGAAATGTTGAAAAATGACCGTGAGGCTGAAAGGTTGAAAAATGAACGTGATGCTTAAAGGTTGAAAATTTAAAATGAGGCTGGAAGGTTGAGAATTGAACGTGAGGCTGAAAGGTTGAAAAATGAACATAAGGCTAAAAGGTTGAAAAATGAACGTGAGGCTGAAAGGTTGAAAAATGAATGTGCGGCTGAAAGGTTGAGAATTGAACATGAGGCTGAAAGGTTGAGAATTGTACATGAGGCTGAAAGGTTGAGAATTGAACATAAGGATGAAAGGTTGAAAAATGAACATGGGGCTGAAAGGTTGAAAAATGAACGTGAGGCTGAAAGGTTGAAAAATGAATGTGAGGCTGAAAGGTTGAAAAATGAACGTGAGGCAGAAAGGTTGAGAATTGAACGTGAGGCTGAAAGGTTGAAAAATGAATGTGAGGCTGAAAGGTTGCGAATTGAACATGAGGCTGAAAGTTTGAGAATTGAACGTGAGGCTGAAATGTTGAAAAATGACCGTGAGGCTGAAAGGTTGAAAAATGAACGTGAGGCTTAAAGGTTGAAAATTTAACATGAGGCTGGAAGGTTGAGAATTGAACGTGAGGCTGAAAGGTTGAAAAATTAACATGAGGCTAAAAGGTTGAAAAATGAACGTGAGGCTGAAAGGTTGAAAAATGAATGTGAGGCTGAAAGGTTGAGAATTGAACATGAGGCTGAAAGGTTGAAAAATGAACGTGAGGCTAAAAGGTTGAGAATTGAACGTGAGGCTGAAAGGTTGAAAAATGAACATGAGGTTGAAAGGTTGAAAAATGAATGTGAGGCTGAAAGGTTGAAAAATGAACGTGAGGCTGAAAGGTTGAGAATTGAACGTGAGGCTGAAAGGTTGAAAATGAATGTGAGGCTGAAAGGTTGCGAATTGAACATGAGGCTGAAAGTTTGAGAATTGAACGTGAGGCTGAAATGTTGAAAAATGACCGTGAGGCTGAAAGGTTGAAAAATGAACATGAGGTTGAAAGGTTGAAAAATGAATGTGAGGCTGAAAAGTTGAAAAATGAACGTGAGGCTTAAAGGTTGAAAAATGAACGTGAGGCTTAAAGGTTGAAAAATGAACGTGAGGCTGAAAGGTTGAGAATTGAACGTGAGGCTGTAAGGTTGAAAAATGAACATGAGGCTGAAAGGTTGAGAATTTAACATGAGGTTGAAAGGTTAAGAATTGAACATGAGGCTGAAAGGTTGAGAATTGAACATGAGGCTGAAAGGTTGAGAATTGAACATGAGGCTGAAAGGTTGAGAATTGAACTCGAGGCAGGAAGGTTGGGAATTGAACGTGAGGCTGAAAGGTTGAAAAATGAACGTGAGGCTGAAAGGTTGAAAAATGAATGTGAGGCTGAAAGGTTGCGAATTGAACATGAGGCTGAAAGTTTGAGAATTGAACGTGAGGCTGAAAGGTTGAAAAATGAACGTGAGGCTGAAAGGATGAAAAATGAACGTGAGGCTGAAATGTTGAAAAATGACCGTGAGGCTGAAAGGTTGAAAAATGAACATGATGCTTAAAGGTTGAAAATTTAACATGAGGCTGGAAGGTTGAGAATTGAACGTGAGGCTGAAAGGTTGAAAAATGAACATAAGGCTAAAAGGTTGAAAAATGAACGTGAGGCTGAAAGGTTGAAAAATGAATGTGAGGCTGAAAGGTTGAGAATTGAACATGAGGCTGAAAGGTTGAGAATTGTACATGAGGCTGAAAGGTTGAGAATTGAACATAAGGATGAAAGGTTGAAAAATGAACATGGGGCTGAAAGGTTGAAAAATGAACGTGAGGCTGAAAGGTTGAAAAATGAATGTGAGGCTGAAAGGTTGAGAATTGAACATGAGGCTGAAAGGTTAAGAATTGAACATGAGGCTGAAAGGTTGAGAATTGAACATGAGGCTGAAAGGTTGAGAATTGAACATGAGGCTGAAAGGTTGAGAATTGAACTCGATGCAGGAAGGTTGGGAATTGAACGTGAGGCTGAAAGGTTGAAAAATGAACGTGAGGCTGAAAGGTTGAAAAATGAATGTGAGGCTGAAAGGTTGCGAATTGAACATGAGGCTGAAAGTTTGAGAATTGAACGTGAGGCTGAAAGGTTGAAAAATGAACGTGAGGCTGAAAGGATGAAAAATGAACGTGAGGCTGAAATGTTGAAAAATGACCGTGAGGCTGAAAGGTTGAAAAATGAACATGATGCTTAAAGGTTGAAAATTTAACATGAGGCTGGAAGGTTGAGAATTGAACGTGAGGCTGAAAGTTTGAAAAATGAACATAAGGCTAAAAGGTTGAAAAATGAACGTGAGGCTGAAAGGTTGAAAAATGAATGTGAGGCTGAAAGGTTGAGAATTGAACATGAGGCTGAAAGGTTGAGAATTGTACATGAGGCTGAAAGGTTGAGAATTGAACATAAGGATGAAAGGTTGAAAAATGAACATGGGGCTGAAAGGTTGAAAAATGAACGTGAGGCTGAAAGGTTGAAAAATGAATGTGAGGCTGAAAGGTTGAGAATTGAACATGAGGCTGAAAGTTTGAAAAATGAACGTGAGGCTAAAAGGTTGAGAATTGAACGTGAGGCTGAAAGGTTGAGAATTGAACTCGAGGCTGGAAGGTTGGGAATTGAACGTGAGGCTGAAAGGTTGAAAAATGAACGTGAGGCAGAAAGGTTGAAAAATGAATGTGAGGCTGAAAGGTTGAGAATTGAACATGAGGCTGAAAGGTTGAGAATTGAACGTGAGGCTGAAATGTTGAAAAATGAATGTGAGGCTGAAAGGTTGAAAAATGAACGTGAGGCTGAAAGGTTGAGAATCGAACGTGAGGCTGAAAGGTTGAAAAATGAATGTGAGGCTGAAAGGTTGCGAATTGAACATGAGGCTGAAAGTTTGAGAATTGAACGTGAGGCTGAAATGTTGAAAAATGACCGTGAGGCTGAAAGGTTGAAAAATGAACGTGAGTCTTGAAGGTTGACAAATGAACGTGAGGCTGAAAGCTTGAGAATTGAACATGAGGCTGAAATGTTGAGAATTGAACATGAGGCTGAAAGGTTGAGAATTGAACTCGAGGCTGGAAGGTTGGGAATTGAACGTGAGGCTGAAAGGTTGAAAAATGAACGTGAGGCAGAAAGGTTGAAAAATGAATGTGAGGCTGAAAGGTTGAGAATTGAACATGAGGCTGAAAGGTTGAGAATTGAACGTGAGACTGAAAGGTTGAAAAATGAATGTGAGGCTGAAAGGTTGAAAAATGAACGTGAGGCTGAAAGGTTGAGAATTGAACGTGAGGCTGAAAGGTTGAAAAATGAATGTGAGGCTGAAAGGTTGCGAATTGAACATGAGGCTGAAAGTTTGAGAATTGAACGTGAGGCTGAAATGTTGAAAAATGACCGTGAGGCTGAAAGGTTGAAAAATGAACGTGAGTCTTGAAGGTTGAAAAATGAACGTGAGGCTGAAAGCTTGAGAATTGAACATGAGGCTGAAATGTTGAGAATTGAACATGAGGCTGAAAGGTTGAGAATTGAACTCGAGGCTGGAAGGTTGGGAATTGAACGTGAGGCTGAAAGGTTGAAAAATGAATGTGAGGCTGAAAGGTTGAGAATTGAACATGAGGCTGAAAGGTTGAGAATTGAACGTGAGGCTGAAAGGTTGAGAATTGAACGTGAGGCTGAAAGGTTGAAAAATGAACGTTAGCCTGAAAGGTTGAAAAAATTAACGTGAGGCTGAAAGGTTGAAAAATGACCGTGTGGCTGAAAGGTTGAAAAATGAACGTGAGGCTTAAAGGTTGAAAATTGAACATGAGGCTGGAAGGTCGAGAATTGAATGTGAGGCTGAAAGATTGAAAAATTAACAAGAGGCTAAAAGGTTGAAAAATGAATGTGAGGCTGAAAGGTTGAAAAATGAACGTGAGGCTGAAAGGTTGAGAATTGAACGTGAGGCTGAAAGGTTGAAAAATGAATGTGAGGCTGAAAGGTTGCGAATTGAACATGAGGCTGAAAGTTTGAGAATTGAACGTGAGGCTGAAATGTTGAAAAATGACCGTGGGGCTGAAAGGTTGAAAAATGAACGTGAGGCTGAAAGGTTGAGAATTGAACGTGAGACTGAAATGTTGAGAATTGAACGTGAGACTGAAATGTAGAGAATTGAACGTAAGGCTTAAAGGTTGAAAAATGAACGTGAGGCTGAAAGGTTGAGAATTGAACATGAGGCTGAAAGGTTGAAAATTGAACGTGAGGCTGAACGGTTGAAAAATGAACATGAGGCTGAAAGGTTGAAAAATGAATGTGAGGCTGAAAGGTTGAAAAATAAACGTGAGGCTGAAAGGTTGAAAAAAGAACGTGAGGCTTAAAGGTTGAAAATGAATGTGAGGCTGAAAGGTTGAAAAATGAACGTGAGGCTGAGAGATTGAAAAATGAACGTGAGGCTTAAAGGTTGAAAATTGAGCATGAGGCTGAAAGGGTGAAAAATGAACGTGAGGCTTGAAGGTTGAGAATTGAACGTGAGGCTGAAAGGTTGAGAATTGAACGTGATACTGAAATGTTGAGAATTGAACGTGAGACTGAAATGTTGAGAATTGAACGTGAGGCTGAAAGGTTGAAAAATGAATGTGAGACTGAAAGTTTGAAAAATGAATGTGAGGCTGAAAGGTTGAAAAATGAACGTGAGGCTGAAAGGTTGAAAAATGAACGTGAGGCTGAAAGGTTGAGAATTGAACGTGTGGCTGAAAGGTTGAAAAATGAACGTGAGGCTGAAAGGTTGAGAATTTAACGTGAGACTGAAATGTTGAGAATTGAACGTGAGACTGAAATGTTGAGAATTGAACGTGAGGCTGAATGGTTAAAAAATGAATGTGAGGCTGAAAGGTTGAAAAATGAACATGAGGCTGAAAGGTTGAGAATTGAACGTGAGGCTGAAAAGTTGAAAAATGAACGTGAGGCTGAAAGGTTGAGAATTTAACTTGACACTGAAATGTTGAGAATTGAACGTGAGACTGTAATGTTGAGAATTGAACGTGAGGCTGAAAGGTTGAAAATGAATGTGAGGCTGAAAGGTTGAAAAATGAACATGAGGCTGAAAGGTTGAGAATTGAACATGAGGTTGAAAGGTTAAGAATTGAACATGAGGCTGAAAGGTTGAGAATTGAACGTGAGGTGAAAGGTTGAAAAATGAACGTGAGGCTGAAAGGTTGAAAAAGTAACGTGAGGCTGAAAGGTTGAGAATTGAACATGAGGCTGAAAGATTGAGAATTGAACGTGAGTTGAAAGGTTGAAAAATGAACGTGAGGCTGAAAGGTTGAAACATGAACGTGAGTGAAAGGTTGAGAATTGAACGTGAGACTGAAATGTTGAGAATTGAACGTGAGGCTGAAAGGTTGAAAAATGAATGTGAGACTGAAAGTTTGAAAAATGAATGTGAGGCTGAAAGGTTGAAAAATGAATGTGAGGCTGAAAGGTTGAAAAATGAACATGAGGCTGAGAGGTTGAGAATTGAACGTGAGGCTGAAAGGTTGAAAAATGAACGTGAGGCTGAAAGGTTGAGAATTTAACGTGAGACTAAAATGTTGAGAATTGAACGTGAGGCTGAAAGGTTGAAAAATGAATGTGAGGCTGAAAGGTTGAAAAATGAATGTGATGCTGAAAGGTTGAAAAATGAACGTGAGGCTTAAAGGTTGAAAAATGAACGTGAGGCTGAAAGGTTGAGAATTGAACGTAAGGCTGAAAGGTTGAAAAATGAACGTGAGGCTGAAAGGTTGAGAATTGAACGTGAGATTGAAATGTTGAGAATTGAACGTGAGGCTGAAAGGTTGAAAAATGAATGTGAGACTGAAAGTTTGAAAAATGAATGTGAGGCTAAAAGGTTGAAAAATGAACGTGAGGCTGAAAGGTTGAGAATTTAACGTGAGACTGAAATGTTGAGAATTGAACGTGAGACTGAAATGTTGAGAATTGAACGTGAGGCTGAAAGGTTAAAAAATGAATGTGAGGCTGAAAGGTTGAAAAATGAATCTGAGGCTGAAAGGTTGAGAATTGAACATGAGGCTGAAAGGTTGAGAATTGAATATGAGGCTGAAAGGTTGAGAATTGAACGTGAGGCTGAAAGGTTGAAAAATGAACGTGAGGCTGAAAGGTTGAAAAATGAACGTGAGGCTTAAAGGTTGAAAATTGAACATGAGGCTGAAAGGTTGCGAATTGAACGTGAGGCTGAAAGGTTGAAATTGAACATGTGGCTGAAAGGTTTAAAAATGAATGTGAGGCTGAAAGGTTGAAAAATGAACGTGGGGCTTAAAGGTTGAAAAATGAACGTGAGGCTGAAAGGTTGAGAATTGAACGTGAAGCTGAAAGTTTGAAAAATTAATGTGAGGCTGAAAGGTTGAGAATTGAACATGAGGCTGAAAGGTTGAAAATTGAACGTGAGGCTGAACGGTTGAAAAATGAACATGAGGCTGAAAGGTTGAAAAATGAATGTGAGGCTGAAAGGTTGAAAAATAAACGTGAGGCTGAAAGGTTGAAAAATGAACGTGAGGCTTAAAGGTTGAAAATGAATGTGAGGCTGAAAGGTTGAAAAATGAACGTGAGGCTGAGAGATTGAAAAATGAACGTGAGGCTTAATGGTTGAAAATTGAGCATGAGGCTGAAAGGGTGAAAAATGAACGTGAGGCTTGAAGGTTGAGATTTGAACGTGAGGCTGAAAGGTTGAAAAATGAACGTGAGGCTGAAAGGTTGAGAATTGAACGTGAGATTGAAATGTTGAGAATTGAACGTGAGGCTGAAAGGTTGAAAAATGAATGTGAGACTGAAAGTTTGAAAAATGAATGTGAGGCTGAAAGGTTGAAAAATGAACGTGAGGCTGAAAGGTTGAAAAATGAACGTGAGGCTGAAAGGTTGAGAATTGAACGTGTGGCTAAAAGGTTGAAAAATGAACGTGAGGCTGAAAGGTTGAGAATTTAACGTGAGACTGAAATGTTGAGAATTGAACGTGAGACTGAAATGTTGAGAATTGAACGTGAGGCTGAAAGGTTAAAAAATGAATGTGAGGCTGAAAGGTTGAAAAATGAACATGAGGCTGAAAGGTTGAGAATTGAACGTGAGGCTGAAAAGTTGAAAAATGAACGTGAGGCTGAAAGGTTGAGAATTTAACTTGACACTGAAATGTTGAGAATTGAACGTCAGACTGAAATGTTGAGAATTGAACGTGAGGCTGAAAGGTTGAAAAATGAATGTGAGGCTGAAAGGTTGAAAAATGAACATGAGGCTGAAAGGTTGAGAATTGAACATGAGGTTGAAAGTTTAAGAATTGAACATGAGGCTGAAAGGTTGAAAAAGTAACGTGAGGCTGAAAGGTTGAGAATTGAACATGAGGCTGAAAGATTGAGAATTGAATGTGAGTTGAAAGGTTGAAAAATGAACGTGAGGCTGAAAGGTTGAAAAATGAACGTGAGTGAAAGGTTGAGAATTGAACGTGAGACTGAAATGTTGAGAATTGAACGTGAGGCTGAAAGGTTGAAAAATGAATGTGAGACTGAAAGTTTGAAAAATGAATGTGAGGCTGAAAGGTTGAAAAATGAACGTGAGGCTGAAAGGTTGAAAAATGAACGTGAGGCTGAAAGGTTGAGAATTGAACGTGTGGCTGAAAGGTTGAAAAATGAACGTGAGGCTGAAAGGTTGAGAATTTAACGTGAGACTGAAAGGTTAAAAAATGAATGTGAGGCTGAAAGGTTGAAAAATGAACATGAGGCTGAAAGGTTGAGAATTGAACGTGAGGCTGAATGGTTGAAAAATGAACGTGAGGCTGAAAGGTTGAGAATTTAACTTGACACTGAAATGTTGAGAATTGAACGTGAGACTGAAATGTTGAGAATTGAACGTGAGGCTGAAAGGTTGAAAAATGAATGTGAGGCTGAAAGGTTGAAAAATGAACATGAGGCTGAAAGGTTGAGAATTGAACATGAGGTTGAAAGGTTAAGAATTGAACATGAGGCTGAAAGGTTGAGAATTGAACGTGAGGTGAAAGGTTGAAAAATGAACGTGAGGCTGAATAGTTGAAAAAGTAACGTGAGGCTGAAAGGTTGAGAATTGAACATGAGGCTGAAAGATTGAGAATTGAACGTTAGTTGAAAGGTTGAAAAATGAACGTGAGGCTGAAAGGTTGAAAAATGAACATGAGGCTGAAAGGTTGAGAATTGAACGTGAGGCTGAAAAGTTGAAAAATGAACGTGAGGCTGAAAGGTTGAGAATTTAACTTGACACTGAAATGTTGAGAATTGAACGTGAGACTGTAATGTTGAGAATTGAACGTGAGGCTGAAAGGTTGAAAAATGAATGTGAGGCTGAAAGGTTGAAAAATGAACATGAGGCTGAAAGGTTGAGAATTGAACATGAGGTTGAAAGGTTAAGAATTGAACATGAGGCTGAAAGGTTGAGAATTGAACGTGAGGTGAAAGGTTGAAAAATGAACGTGAGGCTGAAAGGTTGAAAAAGTAACGTGAGGCTGAAAGGTTGAGAATTGAACATGAGGCTGAAAGATTGAGAATTGAACGTGAGTTGAAAGGTTGAAAAATGAACGTGAGGCTGAAAGGTTGAAAAATGAACGTGAGTGAAAGGTTGAGAATTGAACGTGAGACTGAAATGTTGAGAATTGAACGTGAGGCTGAAAGGTTGAAAAATGAATGTGAGACTGAAAGTTTGAAAAATGAATGTGAGGCTGAAAGGTTGAAAAATGAACGTGAGGCTGAAAGGTTGAAAAATGAACGTGAGGCTGAAAGGTTGAGAATTGAACGTGTGGCTGAAAGGTTGAAACATGAACGTGAGGCTGAAAGGTTGAGAATTTAACGTGAGACTGAAATGTTGAGAATTGAACGTGAGACTGAAATGTTGAGTATTGAACGTGAGGCTGAAAGGTTAATAAATGAATGTGAGGCTGAAAGGTTGAAAAATGAACATGAGGCTGAGAGGTTGAGAATTGAACGTGAGGCTGAAAGGTTGAAAAATGAACGTGAGGCTGAAAGGTTGAGAATTTAACGTGAGACTGAAATGTTGAGAATTGAACGTGAGGCTGAAAGGTTGAAAAATGAATGTGAGGCTGAAAGGTTGAAAAATGAATGTGATGCTGAAAGGTTGAAAAATGAACGTGAGGCTTAAAGGTTGAAAAATGAACGTGAGGCTGAAAGGTTGAGAATTGAACGTAAGGCTGAAAGGTTGAAAAATGAACGTGAGGCTGAAAGGTTGAGAAATGAATCTGAGGCTGAAAGGTTGAGAATTGAACATGAGGCTGAAAGGTTGAGAATTGAATATGAGGCTGAAAGGTTGAGAATTGAACGTGAGGCTGAAAGGTTGAAAAATGAACGTGAGGCTGAAAGGTTGAAAAATGAACGTGAGGCTTAAAGGTTGAAAATTGAACATGAGGCTGAAAGGGTGAAAAATGAACGTGAGGCTTGAAGGTTGAGATTTGAACGTGAGGCTGAAAGGTTGAAAAATGAACGTGAGGCTGAAAGGTTGAGAATTGAACGTGATACTGAAATGTTGAGAATTGAACGTGAGATTGAAATGTTGAGAATTGAACGTGAGGCTGAAAGGTTGAAAAATGAATGTGAGACTGAAAGTTTGAAAAATGAATGTGAGGCTGAAAGGTTGAAAAATGAACGTGAGGCTGAAAGGTTGAAAAATGAACGTGAGGCTGAAAGGTTGAGAATTGAACGTGTGGCTAAAAGGTTGAAAAATGAACGTGAGGCTGAAAGGTTGAGAATTTAACGTGAGACTGAAATGTTGAGAATTGAACGTGAGACTGAAATGTTGAGAATTGAACGTGAGGCTGAAAGGTTAAAAAATGAATGTGAGGCTGAAAGGTTGAAAAATGAACATGAGGCTGAAAGGTTGAGAATTGAACGTGAGGCTGAAAAGTTGAAAAATGAACGTGAGGCTGAAAGGTTGAGAATTTAACTTGACACTGAAATGTTGAGAATTGAACGTCAGACTGAAATGTTGAGAATTGAACGTGAGGCTGAAAGGTTGAAAAATGAATGTGAGGCTGAAAGGTTGAAAAATGAACATGAGGCTGAAAGGTTGAAAAATGAACATGAGGCTGAAAAGTTGAGAATTGAACATGAGGTTGAAAGTTTAAGAATTGAACATGAGGCTGAAAGGTTGAAAAAGTAACGTGAGGCTGAAAGGTTGAGAATTGAACATGAGGCTGAAAGATTGAGAATTGAATGTGAGTTGAAAGGTTGAAAAATGAACGTGAGGCTGAAAGGTTGAAAAATGAACGTGAGTGAAAGGTTGAGAATTGAACGTGAGACTGAAATGTTGAGAATTGAACGTGAGGCTGAAAGGTTGAAAAATGAATGTGAGACTGAAAGTTTGAAAAATGAATGTGAGGCTGAAAGGTTGAAAAATGAACGTGAGGCTGAAAGGTTGAAAAATGAACGTGAGGCTGAAAGGTTGAGAATTGAACGTGTGGCTGAAAGGTTGAAAAATGAACGTGAGGCTGAAAGGTTGAGAATTTAACGTGAGACTGAAATGTTGAGAATTGAACGTGAGACTGAAATGTTGAGAATTGAACGTCAGGCTGAAAGGTTAAAAAATGAATGTGAGGCTGAAAGGTTGAAAAATGAACATGAGGCTGAAAGGTTGAGAATTGAACGTGAGGCTGAAAGGTTGAAAAATGAACGTGAGGCTGAAAGGTTGAGAATTTAACTTGACACTGAAATGTTGAGAATTGAACGTGAGACTGAAATGTTGAGAATTGAACGTGAGGCTGAAAGGTTGAAAAATGAACGTGAGGCTGAAAGGTTGAGAATTGAACGTGAGGCTGAAAAGTTGAAAAATGAACGTGAGGCTGAAAGGTTGAGAATTTAACTTGACACTGAAATGTTGAGAATTGAACGTGAGACTGTAATGTTGAGAATTGAGCGTGAGGCTGAAAGGTTGAAAAATGAATGTGATGCTGAAAGGTTGAAAAATGAACGTGAGGCTTAAAGGTTGAAAAATGAACGTGAGGCTGAAAGGTTGAGAATTGAACGTAAGGCTGAAAGGTTGAAAAATGAACGTGAGGCTGAAAGGTTGAGAAATGAATCTGAGGCTGAAAGGTTGAGAATTGAACATGAGGCTGAAAGGTTGAGAATTGAATATGAGGCTGAAAGGTTGAGAATTGAACGTGAGGCTGAAAGGTTGAAAAATGAACGTGAGGCTGAAAGGTTGAAAAATGAACGTGAGGCTTAAAGGTTGAAAATTGAACATGAGGCTGAAAGGTTGCGAATTGAACGTGAGGCTGAAAGGTTGAAATTGAACATGAGGCTGAAAGGTTTAAAAATGAATGTGAGGCTGAAAGGTTGAAAAATGAACGTGGGGCTTAAAGGTTGAAAAATGAACGTGAGGCTGAAAGGTTGAGAATTGAACGTGAAGCTGAAAGTTTGAAAAATTAATGTGAGGCTGAAAGGTTGAGAATTGAACATGAGGCTGAAAGGTTGAAAATTGAACGTGAGGCTGAACGGTTGAAAAATGAACATGAGGCTGAAAGGTTGAAAAATGAATGTGAGGCTGAAAGGTTGAAAAATAAACGTGAGGCTGAAAGGTTGAAAAATGAACGTGAGGCTTAAAGGTTGAAAATGAATGTGAGGCTGAAAGGTTGAAAAATGAACGTGAGGCTGAGAGATTGAAAAATGAACGTGAGGCTTAAAGGTTGAAAATTGAGCATGAGGCTGAAAGGGTGAAAAATGAACGTGAGGCTTGAAGGTTGAGATTTGAACGTGAGGTTGAAAGGTTGAAAAATGAACGTGAGGCTGAAGGGTTGAGAATTGAACGTGATACTGAAATGTTGAGAATTGAACGTGAGACTGAAATGTTGAGAATTGAACGTGAGGCTGAAAGGTTGAAAAATGAATGTGAGACTGAAAGTTTGAAAAATGAATGTGAGGCTGAAAGGTTGAAAAATGAACGTGAGGCTGAAAGGTTGAAAAATGAACGTGAGGCTGAAAGGTTGAGAATTGAACGTGTGGCTAAAAGGTTGTAAAATGAACGTGAGGCTGAAAGGTTGAAAAATGAATGTGAGGCTGAAAGGTTGAAAAATAAACGTGAGGCTGAAAGGTTGAAAAAAGAACGTGAGGCTTAAAGGTTGAAAATGAATGTGAGGCTGAAAGGTTGAAAAATGAACGTGAGGCTGAGAGATTGAAAAATGAACGTGAGGCTTAAAGGTTGAAAATTGAGCATGAGGCTGAAAGGGTGAAAAATGAACGTGAGGCTTGAAGGTTGAGAATTGAACGTGAGGCTGAAAGGTTGAAAAATGAACGTGAGGCTGAAAGGTTGAGAATTGAACGTGATACTGAAATGTTGAGAATTGAACGTGAGACTGAAATGTTGAGAATTGAACGTGAGGCTGAAAGGTTGAAAAATGAATGTGAGACTGAAAGTTTGAAAAATGAATGTGAGGCTGAAAGGTTGAAAAATGAACGTGAGGCTGAAAGGTTGAAAAATGAACGTGAGGCTGAAAGGTTGCGAATTGAACGTGAGGCTGAAAGGTTGAAATTGAACATGAGGCTGAAAGGTTTAAAAATGAATGTGAGGCTGAAAGGTTGAAAAATGAACGTGGGGCTTAAAGGTTGAAAAATGAACGTGAGGCTGAAAGGTTGAGAATTGAACGTGAAGCTGAAAGTTTGAAAAATTAATGTGAGGCTGAAAGGTTGAGAATTGAACATGAGGCTGAAAGGTTGAAAATTGAACGTGAGGCTGAACGGTTGAAAAATGAACATGAGGCTGAAAGGTTGAAAAATGAATGTGAGGCTGAAAGGTTGAAAAATAAACGTGAGGCTGAAAGGTTGAAAAATGAACGTGAGGCTTAAAGGTTGAAAATGAATGTGAGGCTGAAAGGTTGAAAATGAACGTGAGGCTGAGAGATTGAAAAATGAACGTGAGGCTTAAAGGTTGAAAATTGAGCATGAGGCTGAAAGGGTGAAAAATGAACGTGAGGCTTGAAGGTTGAGATTTGAACGTGAGGTTGAAAGGTTGAAAAATGAACGTGAGGCTGAAGGGTTGAGAATTGAACGTGATACTGAAATGTTGAGAATTGAACGTGAGACTGAAATGTTGAGAATTGAACGTGAGGCTGAAAGGTTGAAAAATGAATGTGAGACTGAAAGTTTGAAAAATGAATGTGAGGCTGAAAGGTTGAAAAATGAACGTGAGGCTGAAAGGTTGAAAAATGAACGTGAGGCTGAAAGGTTGAGAATTGAACGTGTGGCTAAAAGGTTGTAAAATGAACGTGAGGCTGAAAGGTTGAAAAATGAATGTGAGGCTGAAAGGTTGAAAAATAAACGTGAGGCTGAAAGGTTGAAAAAAGAACGTGAGGCTTAAAGGTTGAAAATGAATGTGAGGCTGAAAGGTTGAAAAATGAACGTGAGGCTGAGAGATTGAAAAATGAACGTGAGGCTTAAAGGTTGAAAATTGAGCATGAGGCTGAAAGGGTGAAAAATGAACGTGAGGCTTGAAGGTTGAGAATTGAACGTGAGGCTGAAAGGTTGAAAAATGAACGTGAGGCTGAAAGGTTGAGAATTGAACGTGATACTGAAATGTTGAGAATTGAACGTGAGACTGAAATGTTGAGAATTGAACGTGAGGCTGAAAGGTTGAAAAATGAATGTGAGACTGAAAGTTTGAAAAATGAATGTGAGGCTGAAAGGTTGAAAAATGAACGTGAGGCTGAAAGGTTGAAAAATGAACGTGAGGCTGAAAGGTTGAGAATTGAACGTGTGGCTGAAAGGTTGAAAAATGAACGTGAGGCTGAAAGGTTGAGAATTTAACGTGAGACTGAAATGTTGAGAATTGAACGTGAGACTGAAATGTTGAGAATTGAACGTGAGGCTGAAAGGTTAAAAAATGAATGTGAGGCTGAAAGGTTGAAAAATGAACATGAGGCTGAAAGGTTGAGAATTGAACGTGAGGCTGAAAAGTTGAAAAATGAACGTGAGGCTGAAAGGTTGAGAATTTAACTTGACACTGAAATGTTGAGAATTGAACGTGAGACTGTAATGTTGAGAATTGAACGTGAGGCTGAAAGGTTGAAAATGAATGTGAGGCTGAAAGGTTGAAAAATGAACATGAGGCTGAAAGGTTGAGAATTGAACATGAGGTTGAAAGGTTAAGAATTGAACATGAGGCTGAAAGGTTGAGAATTGAACGTGAGGTGAAAGGTTGAAAAATGAACGTGAGGCTGAAAGGTTGAAAAAGTAACGTGAGGCTGAAAGGTTGAGAATTGAACATGAGGCTGAAAGATTGAGAATTGAACGTGAGTTGAAAGGTTGAAAAATGAACGTGAGGCTGAAAGGTTGAAAAATGAACGTGAGTGAAAGGTTGAGAATTGAACGTGAGACTGAAATGTTGAGAATTGAACGTGAGGCTGAAAGGTTGAAAAATGAATGTGAGACTGAAAGTTTGAAAAATGAATGTGAGGCTGAAAGGTTGAAAAATGAACGTGAGGCTGAAAGGTTGAAAAATGAACGTGAGGCTGAAAGGTTGCGAATTGAACGTGAGGCTGAAAGGTTGAAATTGAACATGAGGCTGAAAGGTTTAAAAATGAATGTGAGGCTGAAAGGTTGAAAAATGAACGTGGGGCTTAAAGGTTGAAAAATGAACGTGAGGCTGAAAGGTTGAGAATTGAACGTGAAGCTGAAAGTTTGAAAAATTAATGTGAGGCTGAAAGGTTGAGAATTGAACATGAGGCTGAAAGGTTGAAAATTGAACGTGAGGCTGAACGGTTGAAAAATGAACATGAGGCTGAAAGGTTGAAAAATGAATGTGAGGCTGAAAGGTTGAAAGATAAACGTGAGGCTGAAAGGTTGAAAAATGAACGTGAGGCTTAAAGGTTGAAAATGAATGTGAGGCTGAAAGGTTGAAAATGAACGTGAGGCTGAGAGATTGAAAAATGAACGTGAGGCTTAAAGGTTGAAAATTGAGCATGAGGCTGAAAGGGTGAAAAATGAACGTGAGGCTTGAAGGTTGAGATTTGAACGTGAGGTTGAAAGGTTGAAAAATGAACGTGAGGCTGAAGGGTTGAGAATTGAACGTGATACTGAAATGTTGAGAATTGAACGTGAGACTGAAATGTTGAGAATTGAACGTGAGGCTGAAAGGTTGAAAAATGAATGTGAGACTGAAAGTTTGAAAAATGAATGTGAGGCTGAAAGGTTGAAAAATGAACGTGAGGCTGAAAGGTTGAAAAATGAACGTGAGGCTGAAAGGTTGAGAATTGAACGTGTGGCTAAAAGGTTGTAAAATGAACGTGAGGCTGAAAGGTTGAAAAATGAATGTGAGGCTGAAAGGTTGAAAAATAAACGTGAGGCTGAAAGGTTGAAAAAAGAACGTGAGGCTTAAAGGTTGAAAATGAATGTGAGGCTGAAAGGTTGAAAAATGAACGTGAGGCTGAGAGATTGAAAAATGAACGTGAGGCTTAAAGGTTGAAAATTGAGCATGAGGCTGAAAGGGTGAAAAATGAACGTGAGGCTTGAAGGTTGAGAATTGAACGTGAGGCTGAAAGGTTGAAAAATGAACGTGAGGCTGAAAGGTTGAGAATTGAACGTGATACTGAAATGTTGAGAATTGAACGTGAGACTGAAATGTTGAGAATTGAACGTGAGGCTGAAAGGTTGAAAAATGAATGTGAGACTGAAAGTTTGAAAAATGAATGTGAGGCTGAAAGGTTGAAAAATGAACGTGAGGCTGAAAGGTTGAAAAATGAACGTGAGGCTGAAAGGTTGAGAATTGAACGTGTGGCTGAAAGGTTGAAAAATGAACGTGAGGCTGAAAGGTTGAGAATTTAACGTGAGACTGAAATGTTGAGAATTGAACGTGAGACTGAAATGTTGAGAATTGAACGTGAGGCTGAAAGGTTAAAAAATGAATGTGAGGCTGAAAGGTTGAAAAATGAACATGAGGCTGAAAGGTTGAGAATTGAACGTGAGGCTGAAAAGTTGAAAAATGAACGTGAGGCTGAAAGGTTGAGAATTTAACTTGACACTGAAATGTTGAGAATTGAACGTGAGACTGTAATGTTGAGAATTGAACGTGAGGCTGAAAGGTTGAAAATGAATGTGAGGCTGAAAGGTTGAAAAATGAACATGAGGCTGAAAGGTTGAGAATTGAACATGAGGTTGAAAGGTTAAGAATTGAACATGAGGCTGAAAGGTTGAGAATTGAACGTGAGGTGAAAGGTTGAAAAATGAACGTGAGGCTGAAAGGTTGAAAAAGTAACGTGAGGCTGAAAGGTTGAGAATTGAACATGAGGCTGAAAGATTGAGAATTGAACGTGAGTTGAAAGGTTGAAAAATGAACGTGAGGCTGAAAGGTTGAAAAATGAACGTGAGTGAAAGGTTGAGAATTGAACGTGAGACTGAAATGTTGAGAATTGAACGTGAGGCTGAAAGGTTGAAAAATGAATGTGAGACTGAAAGTTTGAATAATGAATGTGAGGCTGAAAGGTTGAAAAATGAACGTGAGGCTGAAAGGTTGAAAAATGAACGTGAGGCTGAAAGGTTGAGAATTGAACGTGTGGCTGAAAGGTTGAAAAATGAACGTGAGGCTGAAAGGTTGAGAATTTAACGTGAGACTGAAATGTTGAGAATTGAACGTGAGACTGAAATGTTGAGAATTGAACGTGAGGCTGAAAGGTTAAAAAATGAATGTGAGGCTGAAAGGTTGAAAAATGAACATGAGGCTGAGAGGTTGAGAATTGAACGTGAGGCTGAAAGGTTGAAAAATGAACGTGAGGCTGAAAGGTTGAGAATTTAACGTGAGACTAAAATGTTGAGAATTGAACGTGAGGCTGAAAGGTTGAAAAATGAATGTGAGGCTGAAAGGTTGAAAAATGAATGTGATGCTGAAAGGTTGAAAAATGAACGTGAGGCTTAAAGGTTGAAAAATGAACGTGAGGCTGAAAGGTTGAGAATTGAACGTAAGGCTGAAAGGTTGAAAAATGAACGTGAGGCTGAAAGGTTGAGAAATGAATCTGAGGCTGAAAGGTTAAGAATTGAACATGAGGCTGAAAGGTTGAAAAATGAACGTGAGGCTGAAAGGTTGAGAAATGAATCTGAGGCTGAAAGGTTGAGAATTGAACATGAGGCTGAAAGGTTGAGAATTGAATATGAGGCTGAAAGGTTGAGAATTGAACGTGAGGCTGAAAGGTTGAAAAATGAACGTGAGGCTGAAAGGTTGAAAAATGAACGGGAGGCTTAAAGGTTGAAAATTGAACATGAGGCTGAAAGGTTGCGAATTGAACGTAAGGCTGAAAGGTTGAAATTGAACATGAGGCTGAAAGGTTTAAAAATTAATGTGAGGCTGAAAGGTTGAAAAATGAACGTGGGGCTTAAAGGTTGAAAAATGAACGTGAGGCTGAAAGGTTGAGAATTGAACGTGAAGCTGAAAGTTTGAAAAATTAATGTGAGGCTGAAAGGTTGAGAATTGAACATGAGGCTGAAAGGTTGAAAATTGAACGTGAGGCTGAACGGTTGAAAAATGAACATGAGGCTGAAAGGTTGAAAAATGAATGTGAGGCTGAAAGGTTGAAAAATAAACGTGAGGCTGAAAGGTTGAAAAATGAACGTGAGGCTTAAAGGTTGAAAATGAATGTGAGGCTGAAAGGTTGAAAAATGAACATGAGGCTGAGAGATTGAAAAATGAACGTGAGGCTTAAAGTTTGAAAATTGAGCATGAGGCTGAAAGGGTGAAAAATGAACGTGAGGCTTGAAGGTTGAGATTTGAACGTGAGGCTGAAAGGTTGAAAAATGAACGTGAGGCTGAAAGGTTGAGAATTGAACGTGATACTGAAATGTTTAGAATTGAACGTGAGATTGAAATGTTGAGAATTGAACGTGAGGCTGAAAGGTTGAAAAATGAATGTGAGACTGAAAGTTTGAAAAATGAATGTGAGGCTGAAAGGTTGAAAAATGAACGTGAGGCTGAAAGGTTGAAAAATGAACGTGAGGCTGAAAGGTTGAGAATTGAACGTGTGGCTAAAAGGTTGAAAAATGAACGTGAGGCTGAAAGGTTGAGAATTTAACGTGAGACTGAAATGTTGAGAATTGAACGTGAGACTGAAATGTTGAGAATTGAACGTGAGGCTGAAAGGTTAAAAAATGAATGTGAGGCTGAAAGGTTGAAAAATGAACATGAGGCTGAAAGGTTGAGAATTGAACGTGAGGCTGAAAAGTTGAAAAATGAACGTGAGGCTGAAAGGTTGAGAATTTAACTTGACACTGAAATGTTGAGAATTGAACGTCAGACTGAAATGTTGAGAATTGAACGTGAGGCTGAAAGGTTGAAAAATGAATGTGAGGCTGAAAGGTTGAAAAATGAACATGAGGCTGAAAGGTTGAGAATTGAACATGAGGTTGAAAGTTTAAGAATTGAACATGAGGCTGAAAGGTTGAAAAAGTAACGTGAGGCTGAAAGGTTGAGAATTGAACATGAGGCTGAAAGATTGAGAATTGAATGTGAGTTGAAAGGTTGAAAAATGAACGTGAGGCTGAAAGGTTGAAAAATGAACGTGAGTGAAAGGTTGAGAATTGAACGTGAGACTGAAATGTTGAGAATTGAACGTGAGGCTGAAAGGTTGAAAAATGAATGTGAGACTGAAAGTTTGAAAAATGAATGTGAGGCTGAAAGGTTGAAAAATGAACGTGAGGCTGAAAGGTTGAAAAATGAACGTGAGGCTGAAAGGTTGAGAATTGAACGTGTGGCTGAAAGGTTGAAAAATGAACGTGAGGCTGAAAGGTTGAGAATTTAACGTGAGACTGAAATGTTGAGAATTGAACGTGAGACTGAAATGTTGAGAATTGAACGTGAGGCTGAAAGGTTAAAAAATGAATGTGAGGCTGAAAGGTTGAAAAATGGACATGAGGCTGAAAGGTTGAGAATTGAACGTGAGGCTGAATGGTTGAAAAATGAACGTGAGGCTGAAAGGTTGAGAATTTAACTTGACACTGAAATGTTGAGAATTGAACGTGAGACTGAAATGTTGAGAATTGAACGTGAGGCTGAAAGGTTGAAAAATGAATGTGAGGCTGAAAGGTTGAAAAATGAACATGAGGCTGAAAGGTTGAGAATTGAACATGAGGTTGAAAGGTTAAGAATTGAACATGAGGCTGAAAGGTTGAGAATTGAACGTGAGGTGAAAGGTTGAAAAATGAACGTGAGGCTGAATAGTTGAAAAAGTAACGTGAGGCTGAAAGGTTGAGAATTGAACATGAGGCTGAAAGATTGAGAATTGAACGTGAGTTGAAAGGTTGAAAAATGAACGTGAGGCTGAAAGGTTGAAAAATGAACATGAGGCTGAAAGGTTGAGAATTGAACGTGAGGCTGAAAAGTTGAAAAATGAACGTGAGGCTGAAAGGTTGAGAATTTAACTTGACACTGAAATGTTGAGAATTGAACGTGAGACTGTAATGTTGAGAATTGAACGTGAGGCTGAAAGGTTGAAAAATGAATGTGAGGCTGAAAGGTTGAAAAATGAACATGAGGCTGAAAGGTTGAGAATTGAACATGAGGTTGAAAGGTTAAGAATTGAACATGAGGCTGAAAGGTTGAGAATTGAACGTGAGGTGAAAGGTTGAAAAATGAACGTGAGGCTGAAAGGTTGAAAAAGTAACGTGAGGCTGAAAGGTTGAGAATTGAACATGAGGCTGAAAGATTGAGAATTGAACGTGAGTTGAAAGGTTGAAAAATGAACGTGAGGCTGAAAGGTTGAAAAATGAACGTGAGTGAAAGGTTGAGAATTGAACGTGAGACTGAAATGTTGAGAATTGAACGTGAGGCTGAAAGGTTGAAAAATGAATGTGAGACTGAAAGTTTGAAAAATGAATGTGAGGCTGAAAGGTTGAAAAATGAACGTGAGGCTGAAAGGTTGAAAAATGAACGTGAGGCTGAAAGGTTGAGAATTGAACGTGTGGCTGAAAGGTTGAAAAATGAACGTGAGGCTGAAAGGTTGAGAATTTAACGTGAGACTGAAATGTTGAGAATTGAACGTGAGACTGAAATGTTGAGAATTGAACGTGAGGCTGAAAGGTTAAAAAATGAATGTGAGGCTGAAAGGTTGAAAAATGAACATGAGGCTGAAAGGTTGAGAATTGAACGTGAGGCTGAATGGTTGAAAAATGAACGTGAGGCTGAAAGGTTGAGAATTTAACTTGACACTGAAATGTTGAGAATTGAACGTGAGACTGAAATGTTGAGAATTGAACGTGAGGCTGAAAGGTTGAAAAATGAATGTGAGGCTGAAAGGTTGAAAAATGAACATGAGGCTGAAAGGTTGAGAATTGAACATGAGGTTGAAAGGTTAAGAATTGAACATGAGGCTGAAAGGTTGAGAATTGAACGTGAGGTGAAAGGTTGAAAAATGAACGTGAGGCTGAATAGTTGAAAAAGTAACGTGAGGCTGAAAGGTTGAGAATTGAACATGAGGCTGAAAGATTGAGAATTGAACGTGAGTTGAAAGGTTGAAAAATGAACGTGAGGCTGAAAGGTTGAAAAATGAACATGAGGCTGAAAGGTTGAGAATTGAACGTGAGGCTGAAAAGTTGAAAAATGAACGTGAGGCTGAAAGGTTGAGAATTTAACTTGACACTGAAATGTTGAGAATTGAACGTGAGACTGTAATGTTGAGAATTGAACGTGAGGCTGAAAGGTTGAAAAATGAATGTGAGGCTGAAAGGTTGAAAAATGAACATGAGGCTGAAAGGTTGAGAATTGAACATGAGGTTGAAAGGTTAAGAATTGAACATGAGGCTGAAAGGTTGAGAATTGAACGTGAGGTGAAAGGTTGAAAAATGAACGTGAGGCTGAAAGGTTGAAAAAGTAACGTGAGGCTGAAAGGTTGAGAATTGAACATGAGGCTGAAAGATTGAGAATTGAACGTGAGTTGAAAGGTTGAAAAATGAACGTGAGGCTGAAAGGTTGAAAAATGAACGTGAGTGAAAGGTTGAGAATTGAACGTGAGACTGAAATGTTGAGAATTGAACGTGAGGCTGAAAGGTTGAAAAATGAATGTGAGACTGAAAGTTTGAAAAATGAATGTGAGGCTGAAAGGTTGAAAAATGAACGTGAGGCTGAAAGGTTGAAAAATGAACGTGAGGCTGAAAGGTTGAGAATTGAACGTGTGGCTGAAAGGTTGAAAAATGAACGTGAGGCTGAAAGGTTGAGAATTTAACGTGAGACTGAAATGTTGAGAATTGAACGTGAGACTGAAATGTTGAGAATTGAACGTGAGGCTGAAAGGTTAATAAATGAATGTGAGGCTGAGAGGTTGAGAATTGAACGTGAGGCTGAAAGGTTGAAAAATGAACGTGAGGCTGAAAGGTTGAGAATTTAACGTGAGACTGAAATGTTGAGAATTGAACGTGAGGCTGAAAGGTTGAGAATTGAATGTGAGGCTGAAAGGTTGAAAAATGAATGTGATGCTGAAAGGTTGAAAAATGAACGTGAGGCTTAAAGGTTGAAAAATGAACGTGAGGCTGAAAGGTTGAGAATTGAACGTAAGGCTGAAAGGTTGAAAAATGAACGTGAGGCTGAAAGGTTGAGAAATGAATCTGAGGCTGAAAGGTTGAGAATTGAACATGAGGCTGAAAGGTTGAGAATTGAATATGAGGCTGAAAGGTTGAGAATTGAACGTGAGGCTGAAAGGTTGAAAAATGAACGTGAGGCTTAAAGGTTGAAAATTGAACATGAGGCTGAAAGGGTGAAAAATGAACGTGAGGCTTGAAGGTTGAGATTTGAACGTGAGGCTGAAAGGTTGAAAAATGAACGTGAGGCTGAAAGGTTGAGAATTGAACGTGATACTGAAATGTTGAGAATTGAACGTGAGATTGAAATGTTGAGAATTGAACGTGAGGCTGAAAGGTTGAAAAATGAATGTGAGACTGAAAGTTTGAAAAATGAATGTGAGGCTGAAAGGTTGAAAAATGAACGTGAGGCTGAAAGGTTGAAAAATGAACGTGAGGCTGAAAGGTTGAGAATTGAACGTGTGGCTAAAAGGTTGAAAAATGAACGTGAGGCTGAAAGGTTGAGAATTTAACGTGAGACTGAAATGTTGAGAATTGAACGTGAGACTGAAATGTTGAGAATTGAACGTGAGGCTGAAAGGTTAAAAAATGAATGTGAGGCTGAAAGGTTGAAAAATGAACATGAGGCTGAAAGGTTGAGAATTGAACGTGAGGCTGAAAAGTTGAAAAATGAACGTGAGGCTGAAAGGTTGAGAATTTAACTTGACACTGAAATGTTGAGAATTGAACGTCAGACTGAAATGTTGAGAATTGAACGTGAGGCTGAAAGGTTGAAAAATGAATGTGAGGCTGAAAGGTTGAAAAATGAACATGAGGCTGAAAAGTTGAGAATTGAACATGAGGTTGAAAGTTTAAAAATTGAACATGAGGCTGAAAGGTTGAAAAAGTAACGTGAGGCTGAAAGGTTGAGAATTGAACATGAGGCTGAAAGATTGAGAATTGAATGTGAGTTGAAAGGTTGAAAAATGAACGTGAGGCTGAAAGGTTGAAAAATGAACGTGAGTGAAAGGTTGAGAATTGAACGTGAGACTGAAATGTTGAGAATTGAACGTGAGGCTGAAAGGTTGAAAAATGAATGTGAGACTGAAAGTTTGAAAAATGAATGTGAGGCTGAAAGGTTGAAAAATGAACGTGAGGCTGAAAGGTTGAAAAATGAACGTGAGGCTGAAAGGTTGAGAATTGAACGTGTGGCTGAAAGGTTGAAAAATGAACGTGAGGCTGAAAGGTTGAGAATTTAACGTGAGACTGAAATGTTGAGAATTGAACGTGAGACTGAAATGTTGAGAATTGAACGTCAGGCTGAAAGGTTAAAAAATGAATGTGAGGCTGAAAGGTTGAAAAATGAACATGAGGCTGAAAGGTTGAGAATTGAACGTGAGGCTGAAAGGTTGAAAAATGAACGTGAGGCTGAAAGGTTGAGAATTTAACTTGACACTGAAATGTTGAGAATTGAACGTGAGACTGAAATGTTGAGAATTGAACGTGAGGCTGAAAGGTTGAAAAATGAATGTGAGGCTGAAAGGTTGAAAAATGAACATGAGGCTGAAAGGTTGAGAATTGAACATGAGGTTGAAAGGTTAAGAATTGAACATGAGACTGAAAGGTTGAGAATTGAACGTGAGGTGAAAGGTTGAAAAATGAACGTGAGGCTGAATAGTTGAAAAAGTAACGTGAGGCTGAAAGGTTGAGAATTGAACATGAGGCTGAAAGATTGAGAATTGAACGTGAGTTGAAAGGTTGAAAAATGAACGTGAGGCTGAAAGGTTGAAAAATGAACATGAGGCTGAAAGGTTGAGAATTGAACGTGAGGCTGAAAAGTTGAAAAATGAACGTGAGGCTGAAAGGTTGAGAATTTAACTTGACACTGAAATGTTGAGAATTGAACGTGAGACTGTAATGTTGAGAATTGAACGTGAGGCTGAAAGGTTGAAAAATGAATGTGAGGCTGAAAGGTTGAAAAATGAACATGAGGCTGAAAGGTTGAGAATTGAACATGAGGTTGAAAGGTTAAGAATTGAACATGAGGCTGAAAGGTTGAGAATTGAACGTGAGGTGAAAGGTTGAAAAATGAACGTGAGGCTGAAAGGTTGAAAAAGTAACGTGAGGCTGAAAGGTTGAGAATTGAACATGAGGCTGAAAGATTGAGAATTGAACGTGAGTTGAAAGGTTGAAAAATGAACGTGAGGCTGAAAGGTTGAAAAATGAACGTGAGTGAAAGGTTGAGAATTGAACGTGAGACTGAAATGTTGAGAATTGAACGTGAGGCTGAAAGGTTGAAAAATGAATGTGAGACTGAAAGTTTGAAAAATGAATGTGAGGCTGAAAGGTTGAAAAATGAACGTGAGGCTGAAAGGTTGAAAAATGAACGTGAGGCTGAAAGGTTGAGAATTGAACGTGTGGCTGAAAGGTTGAAAAATGAACGTGAGGCTGAAAGGTTGAGAATTTAACGTGAGACTGAAATGTTGAGAATTGAACGTGAGACTGAAATGTTGAGAATTGAACGTGAGGCTGAAAGGTTAATAAATGAATGTGAGGCTGAAAGGTTGAAAAATGAACATGAGGCTGAGAGGTTGAGAATTGAACGTGAGGCTGAAAGGTTGAAAAATGAACGTGAGGCTGAAAGGTTGAGAATTTAACGTGAGACTGAAATGTTGAGAATTGAACGTGAGGCTGAAAGGTTGAAAAATGAATGTGATGCTGAAAGGTTGAAAAATGAACGTGAGGCTTAAAGGTTGAAAAATGAACGTGAGGCTGAAAGGTTGAGAATTGAACGTAAGGCTGAAAGGTTGAAAAATGAACGTGAGGCTGAAAGGTTGAGAAATGAATCTGAGGCTGAAAGGTTGAGAATTGAACATGAGGCTGAAAGGTTGAGAATTGAATATGAGGCTGAAAGGTTGCGAATTGAACGTGAGGCTGAAAGGTTGAAATTGAACATGAGGCTGAAAGGTTTAAAAATGAATGTGAGGCTGAAAGGTTGAAAAATGAACGTGGGGCTTAAAGGTTGAAAAATGAACGTGAGGCTGAAAGGTTGAGAATTGAACGTGAAGCTGAAAGTTTGAAAAATTAATGTGAGGCTGAAAGGTTGAGAATTGAACATGAGGCTGAAAGGTTGAAAATTGAACGTGAGGCTGAACGGTTGAAAAATGAACATGAGGCTGAAAGGTTGAAAAATGAATGTGAGGCTGAAAGGTTGAAAAATAAACGTGAGGCTGAAAGGTTGAAAAATGAACGTGAGGCTTAAAGGTTGAAAATTGAACATGAGGCTGAAAGGTTGCGAATTGAACGTGAGGCTGAAAGGTTGAAATTGAACATGAGGCTGAAAGGTTTAAAAATGAATGTGAGGCTGAAAGGTTGAAAAATGAACGTGGGGCTTAAAGGTTGAAAAATGAACGTGAGGCTGAAAGGTTGAGAATTGAACGTGAAGCTGAAAGTTTGAAAAATTAATGTGAGGCTGAAAGGTTGAGAATTGAACATAAGGCTGAAAGGTTGAAAATTGAACGTGAGGCTGAACGGTTGAAAAATGAACATGAGGCTGAAAGGTTGAAAAATGAATGTGAGGCTGAAAGGTTGAAAAATAAACGTGAGGCTGAAAGGTTGAAAAATGAACGTGAGGCTTAAAGGTTGAAAATGAATGTGAGGCTGAAAGGTTGAAAAATGAACGTGAGGCTGAGAGATTGAAAAATGAACGTGAGGCTTAAAGGTTGAAAATTGAGCATGAGGCTGAAAGGGTGAAAAATGAACGTGAGGCTTGAAGGTTGAGATTTGAACGTGAGGTTGAAAGGTTGAAAAATGAACGTGAGGCTGAAGGGTTGAGAATTGAACGTGATACTGAAATGTTGAGAATTGAACGTGAGACTGAAATGTTGAGAATTGAACGTGAGGCTGAAAGGTTGAAAAATGAATGTGAGACTGAAAGTTTGAAAAATGAATGTGAGGCTGAAAGGTTGAAAAATGAACGTGAGGCTGAAAGGTTGAAAAATGAACGTGAGGCTGAAAGGTTGAGAATTGAACGTGTGGCTAAAAGGTTGTAAAATGAACGTGAGGCTGAAAGGTTGAAAATTTAACGTGAGACTGAAATGTTGAGAATTGAACGTGAGACTGAAATGTTGAGAATTGAACGTGAGGCTGAAAGGTTAAAAAATGAATGTGAGGCTGAAAGGTTGAAAAATGAACATGAGGCTGAAAGGTTGAGAATTGAACGTGAGGCTGAAAGTTGAAAAATGAACGTGAGGCTGAAAGGTTGAGAATTTAACTTGACACTGAAATGTTGAGAATTGAACGTCAGACTGAAATGTTGAGAATTGAACGTGAGGCTGAAAGGTTGAAAAATGAATGTGAGGCTGAAAGGTTGAAAAATGAACATGAGGCTGAAAGGTTGAGAATTGAACATGAGGTTGAAAGGTTAAGAATTGAACATGAGGCTGAAAGGTTGAAAAAGTAACGTGAGGCTGAAAGGTTGAGAATTGAACATGAGGCTGAAAGATTGAGAATTGAATGTGAGTTGAAAGGTTGAAAAATGAACGTGAGGCTGAAAGGTTGAAAAATGAACGTGAGTGAAAGGTTGAGAATTGAACGTGAGACTGAAATGTTGAGAATTGAACGTGAGGCTGAAAGGTTGAGAATTTAACGTGAGACTGAAATGTTGAGAATTGAACGTGAGACTGAAATGTTGAGAATTGAACGTGAGGCTGAAAGGTTGAAAAATGAATGTGAGGCTGAAAGGTTGAAAAATGAACATGAGGCTGAAAGGTTGAGAATTGAACATGAGGTTGAAAGGTTAAGAATTGAACATGAGGCTGAAAGGTTGAGAATTGAACGTGAGGTGAAAGGTTGAAAAATGAACGTGAGGCTTGAAGGTTGAGATTTGAACGTGAGGTTGAAAGGTTGAAAAATGAACGTGAGGCTGAAGGGTTGAGAATTGAACGTGATACTGAAATGTTGAGAATTGAACGTGAGACTGAAATGTTGAGAATTGAACGTGAGGCTGAAAGGTTGAAAAATGAATGTGAGACTGAAAGTTTGAAAAATGAATGTGAGGCTGAAAGGTTGAAAAATGAACGTGAGGCTGAAAGGTTGAAAAATGAACGTGAGGCTGAAAGGTTGAGAATTGAACGTGTGGCTAAAAGGTTGTAAAATGAACGTGAGGCTGAAAGGTTGAGAATTTAACGTGAGACTGAAATGTTGAGAATTGAACGTGAGACTGAAATGTTGAGAATTGAACGTGAGGCTGAAAGGTTAAAAAATGAATGTGAGGCTGAAAGGTTGAAAAATGAACATGAGGCTGAAAGGTTTAGAATTGAACGTGAGGCTGAAAAGTTGAAAAATGAACGTGAGGCTGAAAGGTTGAGAATTTAACTTGACACTGAAATGTTGAGAATTGAACGTCAGACTGAAATGTTGAGAATTGAACGTGAGGCTGAAAGGTTGAAAAATGAATGTGAGGCTGAAAGGTTGAAAAATGAACATGAGGCTGAAAGGTTGAGAATTGAACATGAGGTTGAAAGGTTAAGAATTGAACATGAGGCTGAAAGGTTGAAAAAGTAACGTGAGGCTGAAAGGTTGAGAATTGAACATGAGGCTGAAAGATTGAGAATTGAATGTGAGTTGAAAGGTTGAAAAATGAACGTGAGGCTGAAAGGTTGAAAAATGAACGTGAGTGAAAGGTTGAGAATTGAACGTGAGACTGAAATGTTGAGAATTGAACGTGAGGCTGAAAGGTTGAGAATTTAACGTGAGACTGAAATGTTGAGAATTGAACGTGAGACTGAAATGTTGAGAATTGAACGTGAGGCTGAAAGGTTGAAAAATGAATGTGAGGCTGAAAGGTTGAAAAATGAACATGAGGCTGAAAGGTTGAGAATTGAACATGAGGTTGAAAGGTTAAGAATTGAACATGAGGCTGAAAGGTTGAGAATTGAACGTGAGGTGAAAGGTTGAAAAATGAACGTGAGGCTGAAAGGTTGAAAAAGTAACGTGAGGCTGAAAGGTTGAGAATTGAACATGAGGCTGAAAGATTGAGAATTGAACGTGAGTTGAAAGGTTGAAAAATGAACGTGAGGCTGAAAGGTTGAAAAATGAACGTGAGTGAAAGGTTGAGAATTGAACGTGAGACTGAAATGTTGAGAATTGAACGAGAGACTGAAAGGTTGAAAAATGAATGTGAGACTGAAAGTTTGAAAAATGAATGTGAGGCTGAAAAGTTGAAAAATGAACGTGAGGCTGAAAGGTTGAAAAATGAACGTGAGGCTGAAAGGTTGAGAATTGAACGTGTGGCTGAAAGGTTAAAAAATGAACGTGAGGCTGAAAGGTTGAAAAATGAACGTGACGCTTAAAGGTTGAAAATTGAACATGAGGCTTGAAGGTTGAGAATTGAACGTGAGGCTGAAAGGTAGATAAATGAACATTAGGCTCAAAGGTTGAAAAATGAATGTGAGGCTGAAAGGTTGAAAAATGAACGTGAGGCTGAAAGATTGAAAAATGAACCTGAGGCTTAAAGGTTGAAAATTGAACATGAGGATTAAAGGTTGAAAAATGAACGTGAGGCTGAAAGGCTGAAAAATGAACGTGAGGCTGAAAGGTTGAGAATTGAACGTGTGGCTGAAAGGTTGAAAAATGAACGTGAGGCTGAAAGGTTGAAAAATGAACGTGACGCTTAAAGGTTGAAAATTGAACATGAGGCTTGAAGGTTGAGAATTGAACGTGAGGCTGAAAGGTAGAAAAATGAACATTAGGCTCAAAGGTTGAAAAATGAATGTGAGGCTGAAAGGTTGAAAAATGAACGTGAGGCTGAAAGATTGAAAAATGAACCTGAGGCTTAAAGGTTGAAAATTGAACATGAGGATTAAAGGTTGAAAAATGAACGTGAGGCTGAAAGGCTGAAAAATGAACGTGAGGCTGAAAGGTTGAGAATTGAACGTGAGACTGAAATGTTGAGAATTGAACGTGAGACTGAAATGTTGAGAATTGAACGTGAGGCTGAAAGGTTGAAAAATGAATGTGAGGCTGAAAGGTTGAAAAATGAATGTGATGCTGAAAGGTTGAAAAATGAACGTGAGGCTTAAAGGTTGAAAAATGAACGTGAGGCTGAAAGGTTGAGAATTGAACGTAAGGCTGAAAGGTTGAAAAATGAACGTGAGGCTGAAAGGTTGAGAAATGAATGTGAGGCTGAAAGGTTGAGAATTGAACATGAGGCTGAAAGGTTGAGAATTGAATATGAGGCTGAAAGGTTGAGAATTGAACGTGAGGCTGAAAGGTTGAAAAATGAACGTGAGGCTGAAAGGTTGAAAAATGAACGTGAGGCTTAAAGGTTGAAAATTGAACATGAGGCTGAAAGGTTGCGAATTGAACGTGAGGCTGAAAGGTTGAAATTGAACATGAGGCTGAAAGGTTTAAAAATGAACGTGAGGCTGAAAGGTTGAAAAATGAACGTGGGGCTTAAAGGTTGAAAAATGAACGTGAGGCTGAAAGGTTGAGAATTGAACGTGAAGCTGAAAGGTTGAAAAATTAATGTGAGGCTGAAAGGTTGAAAATTGAACGTGAGGCTGAACGGTTGAAAAATGAACATGAGGCTGAAAGGTTGAAAAATGAATGTGAGGCTGAAAGGTTGAAAAATAAACGTGAGGCTGAAAGGTTGAAAAATGAACGTGAGGCTTAAAGGTTGAAAATGAATGTGAGGCTGAAAGGTTGAAAAATGAACGTGAGGCTGAGAGATTGAAAAATGAACGTGAGGCTTAAAGGTTGAAAATTGAGCATGAGGTTGAAAGGGTGAAAAATGAACGTGAGGCTTGAAGGTTGAGAATTGAACGTGAGGCTGAAAGGTTGAAAAATGAACGTGAGGCTGAAAGGTTGAGAATTGAACGTGATACTGAAATGTTGAGAATTGAACGTGAGACTGAAATGTTGAGAATTGAACGTGAGGCTGAAAGGTTGAAAAATGAATGTGAGACTGAAAGTTTGAAAAATGAATGTGAGGCTGAAAGGTTGAAAAATGAACGTGAGGCTGAAAGGTTGAAAAATGAACGTGAGGCTGAAAGGTTGAGAATTGAACGTGTGGCTGAAAGGTTGAAAAATGAACGTGAGGCTGAAAGGTTGAGAATTTAACGTGAGACTGAAATGTTGAGAATTGAACGTGAGACTGAAATGTTGAGAATTGAACGTGAGGCTGAAAGGTTGAAAAATGAATGTGAGGCTGAAAGTTTGAAAAATGAATGTGAGGCTGAAAGGTTGAAAAATGAACGTGAGGCTGAAAGGTTGAAAAATGAACGTGAGGCTGAAAGGTTGAGAATTGAACGTGTGGCTGAAAGGTTGAAAAATGAACGTGAGGCTGAAAGGTTGAGAATTTAACGTGAGACTGAAATGTTGAGAATTGAACGTGAGACTGAAATGTTGAGAATTGAACGTGAGGCTGAAAGGTTAAAAAATGAATGTGAGGCTGAAAGGTTGAAAAATGAACATGAGGCTGAAAGGTTGAGAATTGAACGTGAGGCTGAAAAGTTGAAAAATGAACGTGAGGCTGAAAGGTTGAGAATTTAACTTGACACTGAAATGTTGAGAATTGAACGTGAGACTGAAATGTTGAGAATTGAACGTGAGGCTGAAAGGTTGAAAAATGAATGTGAGGCTGAAAGGTTGAAAAATGAACATGAGGCTGAAAGGTTGAGAATTGAACATGAGGTTGAAAGGTTAAGAATTGAACATGAGGCTGAAAGGTTGAGAATTGAACGTGAGGTGAAAGGTTGAAAAATGAACGTGAGGCTGAAAGGTTGAAAAAGTAACGTGAGGCTGAAAGGTTGAGAATTGAACATGAGGCTGAAAGATTGAGAATTGAACGTGAGGCTGAAAGGTTAATAAATGAATGTGAGGCTGAAAGGTTGAAAAATGAACATGAGGCTGAGAGGTTGAGAATTGAACGTGAGGCTGAAAGGTTGAAAAATGAACGTGAGGCTGAAAGGTTGAGAATTTAACGTGAGACTGAAATGTTGAGAATTGAACGTGAGGCTGAAAGGTTGAAAAATGAATGTGAGGCTGAAAGGTTGAAAAATGAATGTGATGCTGAAAGGTTGAAAAATGAACGTGAGGCTTAAAGGTTGAAAAATGAACGTGAGGCTGAAAGGTTGAGAATTGAACGTAAGGCTGAAAGGTTGAAAAATGAACGTGAGGCTGAAAGGTTGAGAAATGAATCTGAGGCTGAAAGGTTGAGAATTGAACATGAGGCTGAAAGGTTGAGAATTGAATATGAGGCTGAAAGGTTGAGAATTGAACGTGAGGCTGAAAGGTTGAAATTGAACATGAGGCTGAAAGGTTTAAAAATGAATGTGAGGCTGAAAGGTTGAAAAATGAACGTGGGGCTTAAAGGTTGAAAAATGAACGTGAGGCTGAAAGGTTGAGAATTGAACGTGAAGCTGAAAGTTTGAAAAATTAATGTGAGGCTGAAAGGTTGAGAATTGAACATGAGGCTGAAAGGTTGAAAATTGAACGTGAGGCTGAACGGTTGAAAAATGAACATGAGGCTGAAAGGTTGAAAAATGAATGTGAGGCTGAAAGGTTGAAAAATAAACGTGAGGCTGAAAGGTTGAAAAATGAACGTGAGGCTTGAAGGTTGAAAATGAATGTGAGGCTGAAAGGTTGAAAAATGAACGTGAGGCTGAGAGATTGAAAAATGAACGTGAGGCTTAAAGGTTGAAAATTGAGCATGAGGCTGAAAGGGTGAAAAATGAACGTGAGGCTTGAAGGTTGAGATTTGAACGTGAGGTTGAAAGGTTGAAAAATGAACGTGAGGCTGAAGGGTTGAGAATTGAACGTGATACTGAAATGTTGAGAATTGAACGTGAGACTGAAATGTTGAGAATTGAACGTGAGGCTGAAAGGTTGAAAAATGAATGTGAGACTGAAAGTTTGAAAAATGAATGTGAGGCTGAAAGGTTGAAAAATGAACGTGAGGCTGAAAGGTTGAAAAATGAACGTGAGGCTGAAAGGTTGAGAATTGAACGTGTGGCTAAAAGGTTGAAAAATGAACGTGAGGCTGAAAGGTTGAGAATTTAACGTGAGACTGAAATGTTGAGAATTGAACGTGAGACTGAAATGTTGAGAATTGAACGTGAGGCTGAAAGGTTAAAAAATGAATGTGAGGCTGAAAGGTTGAAAAATGAACATGAGGCTGAAAGGTTGAGAATTGAACGTGAGGCTGAAAAGTTGAAAAATGAACGTGAGGCTGAAAGGTTGAGAATTTAACTTGACACTGAAATGTTGAGAATTGAACGTCAGACTGAAATGTTGAGAATTGAACGTGAGGCTGAAAGGTTGAAAAATGAATGTGAGGCTGAAAGGTTGAAAAATGAACATGAGGCTGAAAGGTTGAGAATTGAACATGAGGTTGAAAGGTTAAGAATTGAACATGAGGCTGAAAGGTTGAAAAAGTAACGTGAGGCTGAAAGGTTGAGAATTGAACATGAGGCTGAGAGATTGAGAATTGAATGTGAGTTGAAAGGTTGAAAAATGAACGTGAGGCTGAAAGGTTGAAAAATGAACGTGAGTGAAAGGTTGAGAATTGAACGTGAGACTGAAATGTTAAGAATTGAACGTGAGGCTGAAAGGTTGAGAATTTAACGTGAGACTGAAATGTTGAGAATTGAACGTGAGACTGAAATGTTGAGAATTGAACGTGAGGCTGAAAGGTTGAAAAATGAATGTGAGGCTGAAAGGTTGAAAAATGAACATGAGGCTGAAAGGTTGAGAATTGAACATGAGGTTGAAAGGTTAAGAATTGAACATGAGGCTGAAAGGTTGAGAATTGAACGTGAGGTGAAAGGTTGAATAATGAACGTGAGGCTGAAAGGTTGAAAAAGTAACGTGAGGCTGAAAGGTTGAGAATTGAACATGAGGCTGAAAGATTGAGAATTGAACGTGAGTTGAAAGGTTGAAAAATGAACGTGAGGCTGAAAGGTTGAAAAATGAACGTGAGTGAAAGGTTGAGAATTGAACGTGAGACTGAAATGTTGAGAATTGAACGTGAGGCTGAAAGGTTGAAAAATGAATGTGAGACTGAAAGTTTGAAAAATGAATGTGAGGCTGAAAAGTTGAAAAATGAACGTGAGGCTGAAAGGTTGAAAAATGAACGTGAGGCTGAAAGGTTGAGAATTGAACGTGTGGCTGAAAGGTTGAAAAATGAACGTGAGGCTGAAAGGTTGAAAAATGAACGTGACGCTTAAAGGTTGAAAATTGAACATGAGGCTTGAAGGTTGAGAATTAAACGTGAGGCTGAAAGGTAGAAAAATGAACATTAGGCTCAAAGGTTGAAAAATGAATGTGAGGCTGAAAGGTTGAAAAATGAACGTGAGGCTGAAAGATTGAAAAATGAACCTGAGGCTTAAAGGTTGAAAATTGAACATGAGGATTAAAGGTTGAAAAATGAACGTGAGGCTGAAAGGCTGAAAAATGAACGTGAGGCTGAAAGGTTGAGAATTGAACGTGTGGCTGAAAGGTTGAAAAATGAACGTGAGGCTGAAAGGTTGAAAAATGAACGTGACGCTTAAAGGTTGAAAATTGAACATGAGGCTTGAAGGTTGAGAATTGAACGTGAGGCTGAAAGGTAGAAAAATGAACATTAGGCTCAAAGGTTGAAAAATGAATGTGAGGCTGAAAGGTTGAAAAATGAACGTGAGGCTGAAAGATTGAAAAATGAACCTGAGGCTTAAAGGTTGAAAATTGAACATGAGGATTAAAGGTTGAAAAATGAACGTGAGGCTGAAAGGCTGAAAAATGAACGTGAGGCTGAAAGGTTGAGAATTGAACGTGAGACTGAAATGTTGAGAATTGAACGTGAGACTGAAATGTTGAGAATTGAACGTGAGGCTGAAAGGTTGAAAAATGAATGTGAGGCTGAAAGGTTGAAAAATGAATGTGATGCTGAAAGGTTGAAAAATGAACGTGAGGCTTAAAGGTTGAAAAATGAACGTGAGGCTGAAAGGTTGAGAATTGAACGTAAGGCTGAAAGGTTGAAAAATGAACGTGAGGCTGAAAGGTTGAGAAATGAATGTGAGGCTGAAAGGTTGAGAATTGAACATGAGGCTGAAAGGTTGAGAATTGAATATGAGGCTGAAAGGTTGAGAATTGAACGTGAGGCTGAAAGGTTGAAAAATGAACTTGAGGCTGAAAGGATGAAAAATGAACGTGAGGCTTAAAGGTTGAAAATTGAACATGAGGCTGAAAGGTTGCGAATTGAACGTGAGGCTGAAAGGTTGAAATTGAACATGAGGCTGAAAGGTTTAAAAATGAATGTGAGGCTGAAAGGTTGAAAAATGAACGTGGGGCTTAAAGGTTGAAAAATGAACGTGAGGCTGAAAGGTTTAAAAATGAACGTGGGGCTTAAAGGTTGAAAAATGAACGTGAGGCTGAAAGGTTGAGAATTGAACGTGAAGCTGAAAGGTTGAAAAATTAATGTGAGGCTGAAAGGTTGAAAATTGAACGTGAGGCTGAACGGTTGAAAAATGAACATGAGGCTGAAAGGTTGAAAAATGAATGTGAGGCTGAAAGGTTGAAAAATAAACGTGAGGCTGAAAGGTTGAAAAATGAACGTGAGGCTTAAAGGTTGAAAATGAATGTGAGGCTGAAAGGTTGAAAAATGAACGTGAGGCTGAGAGATTGAAAAATGAACGTGAGGCTTAAAGGTTGAAAATTGAGCATGAGGTTGAAAGGGTGAAAAATAAACGTGAGGCTTGAAGGTTGAGAATTGAACGTGAGGCTGAAAGGTTGAAAAATGAACGTGAGGCTGAAAGGTTGAGAATTGAACGTGATACTGAAATGTTGAGAATTGAACGTGAGACTGAAATGTTGAGAATTGAACGTGAGGCTGAAAGGTTGAAAAATGAATGTGAGACTGAAAGTTTGAAAAATGAATGTGAGGCTGAAAGGTTGAAAAATGAACGTGAGGCTGAAAGGTTGAAAAATGAACGTGAGGCTGAAAGGTTGAGAATTGAACGTGTGGCTGAAAGGTTGAAAAATGAACGTGAGGCTGAAAGGTTGAGAATTTAACGTGAGACTGAAATGTTGAGAATTGAACGTGAGACTGAAATGTTGAGAATTGAACGTGAGGCTGAAAGGTTAAAAAATGAATGTGAGGCTGAAAGGTTGAAAAATGAACATGAGGCTGAAAGGTTGAGAATTGAACGTGAGGCTGAAAAGTTGAAAAATGAACGTGAGGCTGAAAGGTTGAGAATTTAACTTGACACTGAAATGTTGAGAATTGAACGTGAGACTGAAATGTTGAGAATTGAACGTGAGGCTGAAAGGTTGAAAAATGAATGTGAGGCTGAAATGTTGAAAAATGAACATGAGGCTGAAAGGTTGAGAATTGAACATGAGGTTGAAAGGTTAAGAATTGAACATGAGGCTGAAAGGTTGAGAATTGAACGTGAGGTGAAAGGTTGAAAAATGAACGTGAGGCTGAAAGGTTGAAAAAGTAACGTGAGGCTGAAAGGTTGAGAATTGAACATGAGGCTGAAAGATTGAGAATTGAACGTGAGTTGAAAGGTTGAAAAATGAACGTGAGGCTGAAAGGTTGAAAAATGAACGTGACGCTTAAAGGTTGAAAATTGAACATGAGGCTTGAAGGTTGAGAATTGAACGTGAGGCTGAAAGGTAGAAAAATGAACATTAGGCTCAAAGGTTGAAAAATGAATGTGAGGCTGAAAGGTTGAAAAATGAACGTGAGTCTGAAAGATTGAAAAATGAACGTGAGGCTTAAAGGTTGAAAAATGAACGTGAGGCTTAAAGGTTGAAAATTGAACATGAGGCTGAAAGGTTGCGAATTGAACGTGAGGCTGAAAGGTTGAAAAATGAATGTGAGGCTGAAAGGTTGAAAAATCAATGAAAAATGAACGTGAGGCTTAAAGGTTGAAAAATGAACGTGAGGCTGAAAGGTTGACAATTGAACGTAAGGCTGAAAGGTTGAAAAATGAACGTGAGGCTGAAAGGTTGAGAAATGAATCTGAGGCTGAAAGGTTGAGAATTGAACATGAGGCTGAATGGTTGAGAATTGAATATGAGGCTGAAAGGTTGAGAATTGAACGTGAGGCTGAAAGGTTGAAAAATGAACGTGAGGCTGAAAGGTTGAAAAATGAACGTGAGGCTTAAAGGTTGAAAATTGAACATGAGGCTGAAAGGTTGCGAATTGAACGTGAGGCTGAAAGGTTGAAATTGAACATGAGGCTGAAAGGTTTAAAAATGAATGTGAGGCTGAAAGGTTGAAAAATGAACGTGGGGCTTAAAGGTTGAAAAATGAACGTGAGGCTGAAAGGTTGAGAATTGAACGTGAAGCTGAAAGTTTGAAAAATTAATGTGAGGCTGAAAGGTTGAGAATTGAACATGAGGCTGAAAGGTTGCAAATTGAACGTGAGGCTGAACGGTTGAAAAATGAACATGAGGCTGAAAGGTTGAAAAATGAATGTGAGGCTGAAAGGTTGAAAAATAAACGTGAGGCTGAAAGGTTGAAAAATGAACGTGAGGCTTAAAGGTTGAAAATGAATGTGAGGCTGAAAGGTTGAAAAATGAACGTGAGGCTTGAAGGTTGAGATTTGAACGTGAGGCTGAAAGGTTGAAAAATGAACGTGAGGCTGAAAGGTTGAGAATTGAACGTGATACTGAAATGTTGAGAATTGAACGTGAGACTGAAATGTTGAGAATTGAACGTGAGGCTGAAAGGTTGAAAAATGAATGTGAGACTGAAAGTTTGAAAAATGAATGTGAGGCTGAAAGGTTGAAAAATGAACGTGAGGCTGAAAGGTTGAAAAATGAACGTGAGGCTGAAAGGTTGAGAATTGAACGTGTGGCTAAAAGGTTGAAAAATGAACGTGAGGCTGAAAGGTTGAGAATTTAACGTGAGACTGAAATGTTGAGAATTGAACGTGAGACTGAAATGTTGAGAATTGAACGTGAGACTGAAATGTTGAGAATTGAACGTGAGGCTGAAGGTTAAAAAATGAATGTGAGGCTGAAAGGTTGAAAAATGAACATGAGGCTGAAATGTTGAGAATTGAACGTGAGGCTGAAAAGTTGAAAAATGAACGTGAGGCTGAAAGGTTGAGAATTTAACTTGACACTGAAATGTTGAGAATTGAACGTCAGACTGAAATGTTGAGAATTGAACGTGAGGCTGAAAGGTTGAAAAATGAATGTGAGGCTGAAAGGTTGAAAAATGAACATGAGGCTGAAAGGTTGAGAATTGAACATGAGGTTGAAAGGTTAAGAATTGAACATGAGGCTGAAAGGTTGAAAAAGTAACGTGAGGCTGAAAGGTTGAGAATTGAACATGAGGCTGAAAGATTGAGAATTGAATGTGAGTTGAAAGGTTGAAAAATGAACGTGAGGCTGAAAGGTTGAAAAATGAACGTGAGTGAAAGGTTGAGAATTGAACGTGAGACTGAAATGTTGAGAATTGAACGTGAGGCTGAAAGGTTGAAAAATGAATGTGAGACTGAAAGTTTGAAAAATGAATGTGAGGCTGAAAGGTTGAAAAATGAACGTGAGGCTGAAAGGTTGAAAAATGAACGTGAGGCTGAAAGGTTGAGAATTGAACGTGTGGCTGAAAGGTTGAAAAATGAACGTGAGGCTGAAAGGTTGAGAATTTAACGTGAGACTGAAATGTTGAGAATTGAACGTGAGACTGAAATGTTGAGAATTGAACGTGAGGCTGAAAGGTTAAAAAATGAATGTGAGGCTGAAAGGTTGAAAAATGAACATGAGGCTGAAAGGTTGAGAATTGAACGTGAGGCTGAAAGGTTGAAAAATGAACGTGAGGCTGAAATGTTGAGAATTGAACGTGAGACTGAAATGTTGAGAATTGAACGTGAGGCTGAAAGGTTGAAAAATGAATGTGAGGCTGAAAGGTTGAAAAATGAACATGAGGCTGAAAGGTTGAGAATTGAACATGAGGTTGAAAGGTTAAGAATTGAACATGAGGCTGAAAGGTTGAGAATTGAACGTGAGGTGAAAGGTTGAAAAATGAACGTGAGGCTGAAAGGTTGAAAAAGTAACGTGAGGCTGAAAGGTTGAGAATTGAACATGAGGCTGAAAGATTGAGAATTGAACGTGAGTTGAAAGGTTGAAAAATGAACGTGAGGCTGAAAGGTTGAAAAATGAACATGAGGCTGAAAGGTTGAGAATTGAACGTGAGGCTGAAAAGTTGAAAAATGAACGTGAGGCTGAAAGGTTGAGAATTTAACTTGACACTGAAATGTTGAGAATTGAACGTGAGACTGTAATGTTGAGAATTGAACGTGAGGCTGAAAGGTTGAAAAATGAATGTGAGGCTGAAAGGTTGAAAAATGAACATGAGGCTGAAAGGTTGAGAATTGAACGTGAGGTGAAAGGTTGAAAAATGAACGTGAGGCTGAAAGGTTGAAAAAGTAACGTGAGGCTGAAAGGTTGAGAATTGAACATGAGGCTGAAAGATTGAGAATTGAACGTGAGTTGAAAGGTTGAAAAATGAACGTGAGGCTGAAAGGTTGAAAAATGAACGTGAGTGAAAGGTTGAGAATTGAACGTGAGACTGAAATGTTGAGAATTGAACGTGAGGCTGAAAGGTTGAAAAATGAATGTGAGGCTGAAAGGTTGAAAAATGAATGTGATGCTGAAAGGTTGAGAAATGAACGTGAGGCTGAAAAGTTGAAAAATGAACGTGAGGCTGAAAGGTTGAGAATTTAACTTGACACTGAAATGTTGAGAATTGAACGTGAGACTGTAATGTTGAGAATTGAACGTGAGGCTGAAAGGTTGAAAAATGAATGTGAGGCTGAAAGGTTGAAAAATGAACATGAGGCTGAAAGGTTGAGAATTGAACGTGAGGTGAAAGGTTGAAAAATGAACGTGAGGCTGAAAGGTTGAAAAAGTAACGTGAGGCTGAAAGGTTGAGAATTGAACATGAGGCTGAAAGATTGAGAATTGAATGTGAGTTGAAAGGTTGAAAAATGAACGTGAGGCTGAAAGGTTGAAAAATGAACGTGAGTGAAAGGTTGAGAATTGAACGTGAGACTGAAATGTTGAGAATTGAACGTGAGGCTGAAAGGTTGAAAAATGAATGTGAGACTGAAAGTTTGAAAAATGAATGTGAGGCTGAAAGGTTGAAAAATGAACGTGAGGCTGAAAGGTTGAAAAATGAACGTGAGGCTGAAAGGTTGAGAATTGAACGTGTGGCTGAAAGGTTGAAAAATGAACGTGAGGCTGAAAGGTTGAGAATTTAACGTGAGACTGAAATGTTGAGAATTGAACGTGAGACTGAAATGTTGAGAATTGAACGTGAGGCTGAAAGGTTAAAAAATGAATGTGAGGCTGAAAGGTTGAAAAATGAACATGAGGCTGAAAGGTTGAGAATTGAACGTGAGGCTGAAAGGTTGAAAAATGAACGTGAGGCTGAAATGTTGAGAATTGAACGTGAGACTGAAATGTTGAGAATTGAACGTGAGGCTGAAAGGTTGAAAAATGAATGTGAGGCTGAAAGGTTGAAAAATGAACATGAGGCTGAAAGGTTGAGAATTGAACATGAGGTTGAAAGGTTAAGAATTGAACATGAGGCTGAAAGGTTGAGAATTGAACGTGAGGTGAAAGGTTGAAAAATGAACGTGAGGCTGAAAGGTTGAAAAAGTAACGTGAGGCTGAAAGGTTGAGAATTGAACATGAGGCTGAAAGATTGAGAATTGAACGTGAGTTGAAAGGTTGAAAAATGAACGTGAGGCTGAAAGGTTGAAAAATGAACATGAGGCTGAAAGGTTGAGAATTGAACGTGAGGCTGAAAAGTTGAAAAATGAACGTGAGGCTGAAAGGTTGAGAATTTAACTTGACACTGAAATGTTGAGAATTGAACGTGAGACTGTAATGTTGAGAATTGAACGTGAGGCTGAAAGGTTGAAAAATGAATGTGAGGCTGAAAGGTTGAAAAATGAACATGAGGCTGAAAGGTTGAGAATTGAACGTGAGGTGAAAGGTTGAAAAATGAACGTGAGGCTGAAAGGTTGAAAAAGTAACGTGAGGCTGAAAGGTTGAGAATTGAACATGAGGCTGAAAGATTGAGAATTGAACGTGAGTTGAAAGGTTGAAAAATGAACGTGAGGCTGAAAGGTTGAAAAATGAACGTGAGTGAAAGGTTGAGAATTGAACGTGAGACTGAAATGTTGAGAATTGAACGTGAGGCTGAAAGGTTGAAAAATTAATGTGAGACTGAAAGTTTGAAAAATGAATGTGAGGCTGAAAGGTTGAAAAATGAACGTGAGGCTGAAAGGTTGAAAAATGAACGTGAGGCTGAAAGGTTGAGAATTGAACGTGTGGCTGAAAGGTTGAAAAATGAACGTGAGGCTGAAAGGTTGAGAATTTAACGTGAGACTGAAATGTTGAGAATTGAACGTGAGACTGAAATGTTGAGAATTGAACGTGAGGCTGAAAGGTTAAAAAATGAATGTGAGGCTGAAAGGTTGAAAAATGAACATGAGGCTGAGAGGTTGAGAATTGAACGTGAGGCTGAAAGGTTGAAAAATGAACGTGAGGCTGAAAGGTTGAGAATTTAACGTGAGGCTGAAATGTTGAGAATTGAACGTGAGGCTGAAAGGTTGAAAAATGAATGTGAGGCTGAAAGGTTGAAAAATGAATGTGATGCTGAAAGGTTGAGAAATGAACGTGAGGCTTAAAGGTTGAAAAATGAACGTGAGGCTGAAAGGTTGAGAATTGAACGTAAGGCTGAAAGGTTGAAAAATGAACGTGAGGCTGAAAGGTTGAGAAATGAATCTGAGGCTGAAAGGTTGAGAATTGAACATGAGGCTGAAAGGTTGAGAATTGAATATGAGGCTGAAAGGTTGAGAATTGAACGTGAGGCTGAAAGGTTGAAAAATGAACGTGAGGCTGAAAGGTTGAAAAATGAACGTGAGGCTTAAAGGTTGAAAATTGAACATGAGGCTGAAAGGTTGCGAATTGAACGTGAGGCTGAAAGGTTGAAATTGAATATGAGGCTGAAAGGTTTAAAAATGAATGTGAGGCTGAAAGGTTGAAAAATGAACGTGGGGCTTAAAGGTTGAAAAATGAACGTGAGGCTGAAAGGTTGAGAATTGAACGTGAAGCTGAAAGTTTGAAAAATTAATGTGAGGCTGAAAGGTTGAGAATTGAACATGAGGCTGAAAGGTTGAAAATTGAACGTGAGGCTGAACGGTTGAAAAATGAACATGAGGCTGAAAGGTTGAAAAATGAATGTGAGGCTGAAAGGTTGAAAAATAAACGTGAGGCTGAAAGGTTGAAAAATGAACGTGAGGCTTAAAGGTTGAAAATGAATGTGAGGCTGAAAGGTTGAAAAATGAACGTGAGGCTGAGAGATTGAAAAATGAACGTGAGGCTTAAAGGTTGAAAATTGAGCATGAGGCTGAAAGGGTGAAAAATGAACGTGAGGCTTGAATGTTGAGATTTGAGCATGAGGCTGAAAGGGTGAAAAATGAACGTGAGGCTTGAATGTTGAGATTTGAACGTGAGGCTGAAAGGTTTAAAAATGAACGTGGGGCTTAAAGGTTTAAAAATGAATGTGAGGCTGAAAGGTTGAAAAATGAACGTGGGGCTTAAAGGTTGAAAAATGAACGTGAGGCTGAAAGGTTGAGAATTGAACGTGTGGCTGAAAGGTTGAAAAATGAACGTGAGGCTGAAAGGTTGAGAATTTAACGTGAGACTGAAATGTTGAGAATTGAACGTGAGACTGAAATGTTGAGAATTGAACGTGAGGCTGAAAGGTTAAAAAATGAATGTGAGGCTGAAAGGTTGAAAAATGAACATGAGGCTGAAAGGTTGAGAATTGAACGTGAGGCTGAAAAGTTGAAAAATGAACGTGAGGCTGAAAGGTTGAGAATTTAACTTGACACTGAAATGTTGAGAATTGAACGTGAGACTGAAATGTTGAGAATTGAACGTGAGGCTGAAAGGTTGAAAAATGAATGTGAGGCTGAAATGTTGAAAAATGAACATGAGGCTGAAAGGTTGAGAATTGAACATGAGGTTGAAAGGTTAAGAATTGAACATGAGGCTGAAAGGTTGAGAATTGAACGTGAGGTGAAAGGTTGAAAAATGAACGTGAGGCTGAAAGGTTGAAAAAGTAACGTGAGGCTGAAAGGTTGAGAATTGAACATGAGGCTGAAAGATTGAGAATTGAACGTGAGTTGAAAGGTTGAAAAATGAACGTGAGGCTGAAAGGTTGAAAAATGAACGTGACGCTTAAAGGTTGAAAATTGAACATGAGGCTTGAAGGTTGAGAATTGAACGTGAGGCTGAAAGGTAGAAAAATGAACATTAGGCTCAAAGGTTGAAAAATGAATGTGAGGCTGAAAGGTTGAAAAATGAACGTGAGTCTGAAAGATTGAAAAATGAACCTGAGGCTTAAAGGTTGAAAATTGAACATGAGGATTAAAGGTTGAAAAATAAACGTGAGGCTGAAAGGCTGAAAAATGAACGTGAGGCTGAAAGGTTGAGAATTGAACGTGAGACTGAAATGTTGAGAATTGAACGTGAGACTGAAATGTTGAGAATTGAACGTGAGGCTGAAGGGTTGAAAAATGAATGTGAGGCTGAAAGGTTGAAAAATGAATGTGATGCTGAAAGGTTGAAAAATGAACGTGAGGCTTAAAGGTTGAAAAATGAACGTGAGGCTGAAAGGTTGAGAATTGAACGTAAGGCTGAAAGGTTGAAAAATGAACGTGAGGCTGAAAGGTTGAGAAATGAATGTGAGGCTGAAAGGTTGAGAATTGAACGTGAGACTGAAATGTTGAGAATTGAACGTGAGGCTGAAAGGTTGAAAAATTAATGTGAGACTGAAAGTTTGAAAAATGAATGTGAGGCTGAAAGGTTGAAAAATGAACGTGAGGCTGAAAGGTTGAAAAATGAACGTGAGGCTGAAAGGTTGAGAATTGAACGTGTGGCTGAAAGGTTGAAAAATGAACGTGAGGCTGAAAGGTTGAGAATTTAACGTGAGACTGAAATGTTGAGAATTGAACGTGAGACTGAAATGTTGAGAATTGAACGTGAGGCTGAAAGGTTAAAAAATGAATGTGAGGCTGAAAGGTTGAAAAATGAACATGAGGCTGAGAGGTTGAGAATTGAACGTGAGGCTGAAAGGTTGAAAAATGAACGTGAGGCTGAAAGGTTGAGAATTTAACGTGAGGCTGAAATGTTGAGAATTGAACGTGAGGCTGAAAGGTTGAAAAATGAATGTGAGGCTGAAAGGTTGAAAAATGAATGTGATGCTGAAAGGTTGAGAAATGAACGTGAGGCTTAAAGGTTGAAAAATGAACGTGAGGCTGAAAGGTTGAGAATTGAACGTAAGGCTGAAAGGTTGAAAAATGAACGTGAGGCTGAAAGGTTGAGAAATGAATCTGAGGCTGAAAGGTTGAGAATTGAACATGAGGCTGAAAGGTTGAGAATTGAATATGAGGCTGAAAGGTTGAGAATTGAACGTGAGGCTGAAAGGTTGAAAAATGAACGTGAGGCTGAAAGGTTGAAAAATGAACGTGAGGCTTAAAGGTTGAAAATTGAACATGAGGCTGAAAGGTTGCGAATTGAACGTGAGGCTGAAAGGTTGAAATTGAATATGAGGCTGAAAGGTTTAAAAATGAATGTGAGGCTGAAAGGTTGAAAAATGAACGTGGGGCTTAAAGGTTGAAAAATGAACGTGAGGCTGAAAGGTTGAGAATTGAACGTGAAGCTGAAAGTTTGAAAAATTAATGTGAGGCTGAAAGGTTGAGAATTGAACATGAGGCTGAAAGGTTGAAAATTGAACGTGAGGCTGAACGGTTGAAAAATGAACATGAGGCTGAAAGGTTGAAAAATGAATGTGAGGCTGAAAGGTTGAAAAATAAACGTGAGGCTGAAAGGTTGAAAAATGAACGTGAGGCTTAAAGGTTGAAAATGAATGTGAGGCTGAAAGGTTGAAAAATGAACGTGAGGCTGAGAGATTGAAAAATGAACGTGAGGCTTAAAGGTTGAAAATTGAGCATGAGGCTGAAAGGGTGAAAAATGAACGTGAGGCTTGAATGTTGAGATTTGAGCATGAGGCTGAAAGGGTGAAAAATGAACGTGAGGCTTGAATGTTGAGATTTGAACGTGAGGCTGAAAGGTTTAAAAATGAACGTGGGGCTTAAAGGTTTAAAAATGAATGTGAGGCTGAAAGGTTGAAAAATGAACGTGGGGCTTAAAGGTTGAAAAATGAACGTGAGGCTGAAAGGTTGAGAATTGAACGTGTGGCTGAAAGGTTGAAAAATGAACGTGAGGCTGAAAGGTTGAGAATTTAACGTGAGACTGAAATGTTGAGAATTGAACGTGAGACTGAAATGTTGAGAATTGAACGTGAGGCTGAAAGGTTAAAAAATGAATGTGAGGCTGAAAGGTTGAAAAATGAACATGAGGCTGAAAGGTTGAGAATTGAACGTGAGGCTGAAAAGTTGAAAAATGAACGTGAGGCTGAAAGGTTGAGAATTTAACTTGACACTGAAATGTTGAGAATTGAACGTGAGACTGAAATGTTGAGAATTGAACGTGAGGCTGAAAGGTTGAAAAATGAATGTGAGGCTGAAATGTTGAAAAATGAACATGAGGCTGAAAGGTTGAGAATTGAACATGAGGTTGAAAGGTTAAGAATTGAACATGAGGCTGAAAGGTTGAGAATTGAACGTGAGGTGAAAGGTTGAAAAATGAACGTGAGGCTGAAAGGTTGAAAAAGTAACGTGAGGCTGAAAGGTTGAGAATTGAACATGAGGCTGAAAGATTGAGAATTGAACGTGAGTTGAAAGGTTGAAAAATGAACGTGAGGCTGAAAGGTTGAAAAATGAACGTGACGCTTAAAGGTTGAAAATTGAACATGAGGCTTGAAGGTTGAGAATTGAACGTGAGGCTGAAAGGTAGAAAAATGAACATTAGGCTCAAAGGTTGAAAAATGAATGTGAGGCTGAAAGGTTGAAAAATGAACGTGAGTCTGAAAGATTGAAAAATGAACCTGAGGCTTAAAGGTTGAAAATTGAACATGAGGATTAAAGGTTGAAAAATAAACGTGAGGCTGAAAGGCTGAAAAATGAACGTGAGGCTGAAAGGTTGAGAATTGAACGTGAGACTGAAATGTTGAGAATTGAACGTGAGACTGAAATGTTGAGAATTGAACGTGAGGCTGAAGGGTTGAAAAATGAATGTGAGGCTGAAAGGTTGAAAAATGAATGTGATGCTGAAAGGTTGAAAAATGAACGTGAGGCTTAAAGGTTGAAAAATGAACGTGAGGCTGAAAGGTTGAGAATTGAACGTAAGGCTGAAAGGTTGAAAAATGAACGTGAGGCTGAAAGGTTGAGAAATGAATGTGAGGCTGAAAGGTTGAGAATTGAACATGAGGCTGAAAGGTTGAGAATTGAATATGAGGCTGAAAGGTTGAGAATTGAACGTGAGGCTGAAAGGTTGAAAAATGAACGTGAGGCTGAAAGGTTGAAAAATGAACGTGAGGCTTAAAGGTTGAAAATTGAACATGAGGCTGAAAGGTTGCGAATTGAACGTGAGGCTGAAAGGTTGAAATTGAACATGAGGCTGAAAGGTTTAAAAATGAATGTGAGGCTGAAAGGTTGAAAAATGAACGTGGGGCTTAAAGGTTGAAAAATGAACGTGAGGCTGAAAGGTTGAGAATTGAACGTGAAGCTGAAAGGTTGAAAAATTAATGTGAGGCTGAAAGGTTGAGAATTGAACATGAGGCTGAAAAGTTGAAAATTGAACGTGAGGCTGAACGGTTGAAAAATGAACATGAGGCTGAAAGGTTGAAAAATGAATGTGAGGCTGAAAGGTTGAAAAATAAACGTGAGGCTGAAAGGTTGAAAAATGAACGTGAGGCTTAAAGGTTGAAAATGAATGTGAGGCTGAAAGGTTGAAAAATGAACGTGAGGCTGAGAGATTGAAAAATGAACGTGAAGCTTAAAGGTTGAAAATTGAGCATGAGGCTGAAAGGGTGAAAAATGAACGTGAGGCTTGAAGGTTGAGAATTGAACGTGAGGCTGAAAGGTTGAAAAATGAACGTGAGGCTGAAAGGTTGAGAATTGAACGTGATACTGAAATGTTGAGAATTGAACGTGAGACTGAAATGTTGAGAATTGAACGTGAGGCTGAAAGGTTGAAAAATGAATGTGAGACTGAAAGTTTGAAAAATGAATGTGAGGCTGAAAGGTTGAAAAATGAACGTGAGGCTGAAAGGTTGAAAAATGAACGTGAGGCTGAAAGGTTGAGAATTGAACGTGTGGCTGAAAGGTTGAAAAATGAACGTGAGGCTGAAAGGTTGAGAATTTAACGTGAGACTGAAATGTTGAGAATTGAACGTGAGACTGAAATGTTGAGAATTGAACGTGAGGCTGAAAGGTTAAAAAATGAATGTGAGGCTGAAAGGTTGAAAAATGAACATGAGGCTGAAAGGTTGAGAATTGAACGTGAGGCTGAAAAGTTGAAAAATGAACGTGAGGCTGAAAGGTTGAGAATTTAACTTGACACTGAAATGTTGAGAATTGAACGTGAGACTGTAATGTTGAGAATTGAACGTGAGGCTGAAAGGTTGAAAATGAATGTGAGGCTGAAAGGTTGAAAAATGAACATGAGGCTGAAAGGTTGAGAATTGAACATGAGGTTGAAAGGTTAAGAATTGAACATGAGGCTGAAAGGTTGAGAATTGAACGTGAGGTGAAAGGTTGAAAAATGAACGTGAGGCTGAAAGGTTGAAAAAGTAACGTGAGGCTGAAAGGTTGAGAATTGAACATGAGGCTGAAAGATTGAGAATTGAACGTGAGTTGAAAGGTTGAAAAATGAACGTGAGGCTGAAAGGTTGAAAAATGAACGTGAGTGAAAGGTTGAGAATTGAACGTGAGACTGAAATGTTGAGAATTGAACGTGAGGCTGAAAGGTTGAAAAATGAATGTGAGACTGAAAGTTTGAAAAATGAATGTGAGGCTGAAAGGTTGAAAAATGAACGTGAGGCTGAAAGGTTGAAAAATGAACGTGAGGCTGAAAGGTTGAGAATTGAACGTGTGGCTGAAAGGTTGAAAAATGAACGTGAGGCTGAAAGGTTGAGAATTTAACGTGAGACTGAAATGTTGAGAATTGAACGTGAGACTGAAATGTTGAGAATTGAACGTGAGGCTGAAAGGTTAAAAAATGAATGTGAGGCTGAAAGGTTGAAAAATGAACATGAGGCTGAGAGGTTGAGAATTGAACGTGAGGCTGACAGGTTGAAAAATGAACGTGAGGCTGAAAGGTTGAGAATTTAACGTGAGACTGAAATGTTGAGAATTGAACGTGAGACTGAAAGGTTGAAAAATGAATGTGAGGCTGAAAGGTTGAAAAATGAATGTGATGCTGAAAGTTTGAAAAATGAACGTGAGGCTTAAAGGTTGAAAAATGAACGTGAGGCTGAAAGGTTGACAATTGAACGTAAGGCTGAAAGGTTGAAAAATGAACGTGAGGCTGAAAGGTTGAGAAATGAATCTGAGGCTGAAAGGTTGAGAATTGAACATGAGGCTGAAATGTTGAGAATTGAACATGAGGCTGAATGGTTGAGAATTGAATATGATACTGAAAGGTTGAAAAATGAACGTGAGGCTGAAAGGTTGAGAATTGAATATGAGGCTGAAAGGTTGAGAATTGAACGTGAGGCTGAAAGGTTGAAAAATGAACGTGAGGCTGAAATGTTGAAAAATGAATGTGAGGCTGAAAAGTTGAAAAATGAACGTGAGGCTTAAAGGTTGAAAAATGAACGTGAGGCTGAAATGTTGAAAAATGAACGTGAGGCTTAAAGGTTGAAAATTGAACATGAGGCTGAAAGGTTGCGAATTGAACGTGAGGCTGAAAGGTTGAAATTGAACATGAGGCTGAAAGGTTTAAAAATGAATGTGAGGCTGAAAGGTTGAAAAATGAACGTGGGGCTTAAAGGTTGATAAATGAACGTGAGGCTGAAAGGTTGAGAATTGAACGTGAAGCTGAAAGTTTGAAAAATTAATGTGAGGCTGAAAGGTTGAGAATTGAACATGAGGCTGAAAGGTTGAAAATTGAACGTGAGGCTGAACGGTTGAAAAATGAACATGAGGCTGAAAGGTTGAAAAATGAATGTGAGGCTGAAAGGTTGAAAAATAAACGTGAGGCTGAAAGGTTGAAAAATGAACGTGAGGCTTAAAGGTTGAAAATGAATGTGAGGCTGAAAGGTTGAAAAATGAACGTGAGGCTTGAAGGTTGAGATTTGAACGTGAGGCTGAAAGGTTGAAAAATGAACGTGAGGCTGAATGGTTGAGAATTGAACGTGATACTGAAATGTTGAGAATTGAACGTGAGACTGAAATGTTGAGAATTGAACGTGAGGCTGAAAGGTTGAAAAATGAATGTGAGACTGAAAGTTTGAAAAATGAATGTGAGGCTGAAAGGTTGAAAAATGAACGTGAGGCTGAAAGGTTGAAAAATTAACGTGAGGCTGAAAGGTTGAGAATTGAACGTGTGGCTAAAAGGTTGAAAAATGAACGTGAGGCTGAAAGGTTGAGAATTTAACGTGAGACTGAAATGTTGAGAATTGAACGTGAGACTGAAATGTTGAGAATTGAACGTGAGACTGAAATGTTGAGAATTGAACGTGAGGCTGAAGGTTAAAAAATGAATGTGAGGCTGAAAGGTTGAAAAATGAACATGAGGCTGAAAGGTTGAGAATTGAACGTGAGGCTGAAAAGTTGAAAAATGAACGTGAGGCTGAAAGGTTGAGAATTTAACTTGACACTGAAATGTTGAGAATTGAACGTCAGACTGAAATGTTGAGAATTGAACGTGAGGCTGAAAGGTTGAAAAATGAATGTGAGGCTGAAAGGTTGAAAAATGAACATGAGGCTGAAAGGTTGAGAATTGAACATGAGGTTGAAAGGTTAAGAATTGAACATGAGGCTGAAAGGTTGAAAAAGTAACGTGAGGCTGAAAGGTTGAGAATTGAACATGAGGCTGAAAGATTGAGAATTGAATGTGAGTTGAAAGGTTGAAAAATGAACGTGAGGCTGAAAGGTTGAAAAATGAACGTGAGTGAAAGGTTGAGAATTGAACGTGAGACTGAAATGTTGAGAATTGAACGTGAGGCTGAAAGGTTGAAAAATGAATGTGAGACTGAAAGTTTGAAAAATGAATGTGAGGCTGAAAGGTTGAAAAATGAACGTGAGGCTGAAAGGTTGAAAAATGAACGTGAGGCTGAAAGGTTGAGAATTGAACGTGTGGCTGAAAGGTTGAAAAATGAACGTGAGGCTGAAAGGTTGAGAATTTAACGTGAGACTGAAATGTTGAGAATTGAACGTGAGACTGAAATGTTGAGAATTGAACGTGAGGCTGAAAGGTTAAAAAATGAATGTGAGGCTGAAAGGTTGAAAAATGAACATGAGGCTGAAAGGTTGAGAATTGAACGTGAGGCTGAAAGGTTGAAAAATGAACGTGAGGCTGAAATGTTGAGAATTGAACGTGAGACTGAAATGTTGAGAATTGAACGTGAGGCTGAAAGGTTGAAAAATGAATGTGAGGCTGAAAGGTTGAAAAATGAACATGAGGCTGAAAGGTTGAGAATTGAACATGAGGTTGAAAGGTTAAGAATTGAACATGAGGCTGAAAGGTTGAGAATTGAACGTGAGGTGAAAGGTTGAAAAATGAACGTGAGGCTGAATAGTTGAAAAAGTAACGTGAGGCTGAAAGGTTGAGAATTGAACATGAGGCTGAAAGATTGAGAATTGAACGTGAGTTGAAAGGTTGAAAAATGAACGTGAGGCTGAAAGGTTGAAAAATGAACATGAGGCTGAAAGGTTGAGAATTGAACGTGAGGCTGAAAAGTTGAAAAATGAACGTGAGGCTGAAAGGTTGAGAATTTAACTTGACACTGAAATGTTGAGAATTGAACGTGAGACTGTAATGTTGAGAATTGAACGTGAGGCTGAAAGGTTGAAAAATGAATGTGAGGCTGAAAGGTTGAAAAATGAACATGAGGCTGAAAGGTTGAGAATTGAACGTGAGGTGAAAGGTTGAAAAATGAACGTGAGGCTGAAAGGTTGAAAAAGTAACGTGAGGCTGAAAGGTTGAGAATTGAACATGAGGCTGAAAGATTGAGAATTGAACGTGAGTTGAAAGGTTGAAAAATGAACGTGAGGCTGAAAGGTTGAAAAATGAACGTGAGTGAAAGGTTGAGAATTGAACGTGAGACTGAAATGTTGAGAATTGAACGTGAGGCTGAAAGGTTGAAAAATTAATGTGAGACTGAAAGTTTGAAAAATGAATGTGAGGCTGAAAGGTTGAAAAATGAACGTGAGGCTGAAAGGTTGAAAAATGAACGTGAGGCTGAAAGGTTGAGAATTGAACGTGTGGCTGAAAGGTTGAAAAATGAACGTGAGGCTGAAAGGTTGAGAATTTAACGTGAGACTGAAATGTTGAGAATTGAACGTGAGACTGAAATGTTGAGAATTGAACGTGAGGCTGAAAGGTTAAAAAATGAATGTGAGGCTGAAAGGTTGAAAAATGAACATGAGGCTGAGAGGTTGAGAATTGAACGTGAGGCTGAAAGGTTGAAAAATGAACGTGAGGCTGAAAGGTTGAGAATTTAACGTGAGACTGAAATGTTGAGAATTGAACGTGAGGCTGAAAGGTTGAAAAATGAATGTGAGGCTGAAAGGTTGAAAAATGAATGTGATGCTGAAAGGTTGAGAAATGAACGTGAGGCTTAAAGGTTGAAAAATGAACGTGAGGCTGAAAGGTTGAGAATTGAACGTAAGGCTGAAAGGTTGAAAAATGAACGTGAGGCTGAAAGGTTGAGAAATGAATCTGAGGCTGAAAGGTTGAGAATTGAACATGAGGCTGAAAGGTTGAGAATTGAATATGAGGCTGAAAGGTTGAGAATTGAACGTGAGGCTGAAAGGTTGAAAAATGAACGTGAGGCTGAAAGGTTGAAAAATGAACGTGAGGCTTAAAGGTTGAAAATTGAACATGAGGCTGAAAGGTTGCGAATTGAACGTGAGGCTGAAAGGTTGAAATTGAATATGAGGCTGAAAGGTTTAAAAATGAATGTGAGGCTGAAAGGTTGAAAAATGAACGTGGGGCTTAAAGGTTGAAAAATGAACGTGAGGCTGAAAGGTTGAGAATTGAACGTGAAGCTGAAAGTTTGAAAAATTAATGTGAGGCTGAAAGGTTGAGAATTGAACATGAGGCTGAAAGGTTGAAAATTGAACGTGAGGCTGAACGGTTGAAAAATGAACATGAGGCTGAAAGGTTGAAAAATGAATGTGAGGCTGAAAGGTTGAAAAATAAACGTGAGGCTGAAAGGTTGAAAAATGAACGTGAGGCTTAAAGGTTGAAAATGAATGTGAGGCTGAAAGGTTGAAAAATGAACGTGAGGCTGAGAGATTGAAAAATGAACGTGAGGCTTAAAGGTTGAAAATTGAGCATGAGGCTGAAAGGGTGAAAAATGAACGTTAGGCTTGAATGTTGAGATTTGAACGTGAGGTTGAAAGGTTGAAAAATGAACGTGAGGCTGAAGGGTTGAGAATTGAACGTGATACTGAAATGTTGAGAATTGAACGTGAGACTGAAATGTTGAGAATTGAACGTGAGGCTGAAAGGTTGAAAAATAAATGTGAGACTGAAAGTTTGAAAAATGAATGTGAGGCTGAAAGGTTGAAAAATGAACGTGAGGCTGAAAGGTTGAAAAATGAACGTGAGGCTGAAAGGTTGAGAATTGAACGTGTGGCTAAAAGGTTGAAAAATGAACGTGAGGCTGAAAGGTTGAGAATTTAACGTGAGACTGAAATGTTGAGAATTGAACGTGAGACTGAAATGTTGAGAATTGAACGTGAGGCTGAAAGGTTAAAAAATGAATGTGAGGCTGAAAGGTTGAAAAATGAACATGAGGCTGAAAGGTTGAGAATTGAACGTGAGGCTGAAAAGTTGAAAAATGAACGTGAGGCTGAAAGGTTGAGAATTTAACTTGACACTGAAATGTTGAGAATTGAACGTCAGACTGAAATGTTGAGAATTGAACGTGAGGCTGAAAGGTTGAAAAATGAATGTGAGGCTGAAAGGTTGAAAAATGAACATGAGGCTGAAAGGTTGAGAATTGAACATGAGGTTGAAAGGTTAAGAATTGAACATGAGGCTGAAAGGTTGAAAAAGTAACGTGAGGCTGAAAGGTTGAGAATTGAACATGAGGCTGAAAGATTGAGAATTGAATGTGAGTTGAAAGGTTGAAAAATGAACGTGAGGCTGAAAGGTTGAAAAATGAACGTGAGTGAAAGGTTGAGAATTGAACGTGAGACTGAAATGTTGAGAATTGAACGTGAGGCTGAAAGGTTGAGAATTTAACGTGAGACTGAAATGTTGAGAATTGAACGTGAGACTGAAATGTTGAGAATTGAACGTGAGGCTGAAAGGTTAAAAAATGAATGTGAGGCTGAAAGGTTGAAAAATGAACATGAGGCTGAGAGGTTGAGAATTGAACGTGAGGCTGAAAGGTTGAAAAATGAACGTGAGGCTGAAAGGTTGAGAATTTAACGTGAGACTGAAATGTTGAGAATTGAACGTGAGGCTGAAAGGTTGAAAAATGAATGTGAGGCTGAAAGGTTGAAAAATGAATGTGATGCTGAAAGGCTGAAAAATGAACGTGAGGCTTAAAGGTTGAAAAATGAACGTGAGGCTGAAAGGTTGAGAATTGAACGTAAGGCTGAAATTTTGAAAAATGAACGTGAGGCTGAAAGGTTGAGAAATGAATCTGAGGCTGAAAGGTTGAGAATTGAACGTGAGGCTGAAAGGTTGAAAAATGAACGTGAGGCTGAAAGGTTGAAAAATGAAGTGAGGCTTAAAGGTTGAAAATTGAACATGAGGCTGAAAGGTTGCGAATTGAACGTGAGGCTGAAAGGTTGAAATTGAACATGAGGCTGAAAGGTTTAAAAATGAATGTGAGGCTGAAAAGGTTGAAAAATGAACGTGGGGCTTAAAGGTTGAAAAATGAACGTGAGGCTGAAAGGTTGAGAATTGAACGTGAAGCTGAAAGTTTGAAAAATTAATGTGAGGCTGAAAGGTTGAGAATTGAACATGAGGCTGACAGGTTGAAAATTGAACGTGAGGCTGAACGGTTGAAAAATGAACATGAGGCTGAAAGGTTGAAAAATGAATGTGAGGCTGAAAGGTTGAAAAATAAACGTGAGGCTGAAAGGTTGAAAAATGAACGTGAGGCTTAAAGGTTGAAAATGAATGTGAGGCTGAAAGGTTGAAAAATGAACGTGAGGCTGAGAGATTGAAAAATGAACGTGAGGCTTAAAGGTTGAAAATTGAGCATGAGGCTGAAAGGGTGAAAAATGAACGTGAGGCTTGAAGGTTGAGATTTGAACGTGAGGTTGAAAGGTTGAAAAATGAACGTGAGGCTGAAGGGTTGAGAATTGAACGTGATACTGAAATGTTGAAAATTGAACGTGAGACTGAAATGTTGAGAATTGAACGTGAGGCTGAAAGGTTGAAAAATGAATGTGAGACTGAAAGTTTGAAAAATGAATGTGAGGCTGAAAGGTTGAAAAATGAACGTGAGGCTGAAAGGTTGAAAAATGAACGTGAGGCTGAAAGGTTGAGAATTGAACGTGTGGCTAAAAGGTTGAAAAATGAACGTGAGGCTGAAAGGTTGAGAATTTAACGTGAGACTGAAATGTTGAGAATTGAACGTGAGACTGAAATGTTGAGAATTGAACGTGAGGCTGAAAGGTTAAAAAATGAATGTGAGGCTGAAAGGTTGAAAAATGAACATGAGGCTGAAAGGTTGAGAATTGAACGTGAGGCTGAAAAGTTGAAAAATGAACGTGAGGCTGAAAGGTTGAGAATTTAACTTGACACTGAAATGTTGAGAATTGAACGTCAGACTGAAATGTTGAGAATTGAACGTGAGGCTGAAAGGTTGAAAAATGAATGTGAGGCTGAAAGGTTGAAAAATGAACATGAGGCTGAAAGGTTGAGAATTGAACATGAGGTTGAAAGGTTAAGAATTGAACATGAGGCTGAAAGGTTGAAAAAGTAACGTGAGGCTGAAAGGTTGAGAATTGAACATGAGGCTGAAAGATTGAGAATTGAATGTGAGTTGAAAGGTTGAAAAATGAACGTGAGGCTGAAAGGTTGAAAAATGAACGTGAGTGAAAGGTTGAGAATTGAACGTGAGACTGAAATGTTGAGAATTGAACGTGAGGCTGAAAGGTTGAAAAATGAATGTGAGACTGAAAGTTTGAAAAATGAATGTGAGGCTGAAAGGTTGAAAAATGAACGTGAGGCTGAAAGGTTGAAAAATGAACGTGAGGCTGAAAGGTTGAGAATTGAACGTGTGGCTGAAAGGTTGAAAAATGAACGTGAGGCTGAAAGGTTGAGAATTTAACGTGAGACTGAAATGTTGAGAATTGAACGTGAGACTGAAATGTTGAGAATTGAACGTGAGGCTGAAAGGTTAAAAAATGAATGTGAGGCTGAAAGGTTGAAAAATGAACATGAGGCTGAAAGGTTGAGAATTGAACGTGAGGCTGAAAGGTTGAAAAATGAACGTGAGGCTGAAAGGTTGAGAATTTAACTTGACACTGAAATGTTGAGAATTGAACGTGAGACTGAAATGTTGAGAATTGAACGTGAGGCTGAAATGTTGAAAAATGAATGTGAGGCTGAAAGGTTGAAAAATGAACATGAGGCTGAAAGGTTGAGAATTGAACATGAGGTTGAAAGGTTAAGAATTGAACATGAGGCTGAAAGGTTGAGAATTGAACGTGAGGTGAAAGGTTGAAAAATGAACGTGAGGCTGAATAGTTGAAAAAGTAACGTGAGGCTGAAAGGTTGAGAATTGAACATGAGGCTGAAAGATTGAGAATTGAACGTGAGTTGAAAGGTTGAAAAATGAACGTGAGGCTGAAAGGTTGAAAATGAACGTGAGTGAAAGGTTGAGAATTGAACATGAGGCTGAAAGGTTGAGAATTGAACATGAGGCTGAACGGTTGAGAATTGAATTGAGAGAGAACAAGACCGTGAAGAGAAAGAAAAAATGAGACAGCATGAACTTGAAGGGCAGAAGGTGGAGAGAGCATTTCGCAATTTGTAGCTAGGTTAAGTAGTTGTTTTGACCGATGGGTAGAGCTGTCTGGAGTTGATAGGAGTTTTGAAGGAGTTGAGGACTTAGTGATGAGAAATCAGTGGATGAGTACTTTTGGTAACGAGTTTTTCATAGGTGAAAGGTCACCCAAGTCAGTTAAAGAAATGGCTGACTTAGCTGATAAGGTTAGTGATGCACATGGACAGATTGGTGGTAAAAATCAGAAAAGTACAGGTTCCATTTGGCAGTCTAAGCCAAAGTGAAGATGTTATATTTGTGGTGATTCCAAACCTCAGGTTAAGTCAGTTGCGATGTTGGCATGTGATAGGAATATAAATAATGATTCACTGGAAGTCAGTACTGCTTGTGTAGTTCATGAAATCAAAGATGCAAGTAGGCATCCATGTTTACAAGGTCGAGATAAAGTTGAGTTGAAATGTGGCCATGAGCTGCCAATTATTAGTGTTGGCAGTGTTGCACCAGCTTATAGTATAATGTTTGTTATGCCAGTTGGTCAAGACATTATTGGCAGTAGTAAGGTAGAGGTCCTTCGTGATAGTGGGTGTAGTTCAGTTGCAGTATGTAGATACTTGGTAGGGGATAGTTAATTGACTGGGAAGAGTTGTACCTGTGTGATTGTGGATTTTACATGTCGAAAAGCCCCAGTAGCTAGACTATATATAGACAGCCGTTTTAATATGAGGACCCCAGTGTATGATCTCATTATTGGTAATATTACAGGGGCACAGCAGTTTGATTCCACATTAGAGCATGCTCGGACATTAGTGAGTTCAGGAGAGGAGTTGATCACAGGGACTGATATATAGAGAGTTTCAGTCACCTCATGTTTGATAGTAGACGTTCCCAATTCGTTGTACCATTCGTGTTACCATGATCAAGTACTAGCACTAGTCATGGCATGTAATCAGGGTACTAAGAAGACTACAGATATAATAGCAACTCAGTTTTATTGGCCTGGGATGCAGGATGATGTTATTAGGTATTGCAGGTCATGTGACATATGTCAGAAGACCATTCCTAAGGGTCGAGTTAGCAAGGTACCATTAGGCGATATGCCCTTCATTGAAATTCCATTTTAAATGCTAGCTATGGATGTGATTGGTCTGATCCGTGCAGCGATTAGGAGAGGTTATAGGTACATTCTAACTGTTGTAAACTATACTTCATGTACCATTAAAGAAAATTACTTCAGATGTGGTTGTTGATGCTTTAGTCAGTATATATAGTTGGGTTGGTGTACCCAAAGAAGTTTTAACTGATTTAGGGACACTGTTTTTATCTGACATTATGGAGGAAATGAGTAAAGTGTTACTACTTCATATCACCCAGGTTGAGCGGTTTAATGCTACTTTGAAATATATGTTGAAGTGCGTGTGCGACGAACGGCCCAAGTATTGGGATAGGTATCTTGACCCAGTACTGTTTGCCTATAGAGAAGCTTCTCAGGAGATCTAGTTTTCACCCTTCGGTCTGTGAGGGGCCAAATGATGATTTTATGAGAGTTGTGGATAAAGGAGGTCGCTACTCCAGAGGTTAAAACTACAAACCAGTATGTCTGTGATTTGCGAAATCGCCTTACTTACAGGTAAGATGAACTGTGTGTGCACTGCAGTTGTTGAGTACGATACTGCTGACAGTGACACAATACTGTGTGACAGTGGTGAATTGGAGTATGTGCCAATTCAGTGCAAGGAAACAATTGTTGATTGCCATGTTGGCCACGAGTTGAATGTTGACCAACATAGAGAGATTGATAGAGTAATGAGAGAATTTTCTGATGTTCTCACATATTGTCCTGGTATGTCTAAAATCGGCAAGCATGATATTAAATTGGTAACATATCTGAACCAGTTAGGTCTAAACCATACCCTTTGCCATTCGCTATGACAGATATAGTGAGATCAGAGGTTAAGGGCTTGTTAGAGATCAATTTAAATGCCTTGCAAGAACCAATGAAATTTTTTAAATATTTTTTTCTCAGGTGCTCCCTGTTTGAAGGGGTAATCACCTGGGTCAAAGGTGATACCAACATGTGGTCTTTTGTTTACTACTTAGCGGCTGTGTACCTGTGGGTTTATTCTGTGTGCATTTGGATGTTCTAATCTTGGTGTTTTTCCAGTGATTTCTCTAGGTGCAATCCAAATACAGTAGGTGTGTCTTGTTTACCTGAGATTTGTAAGAGTTTGAGCTGGCCAACATGTTAGTTTTTTTCATATGGTTGATTACTGGCATGTTGATTTCCCATTTTTGAGCCATGTTTTCAACTTTCTTCATCATTTTCATATAGCAATCTCGTCATATGTTAACATTGTCGTCTATGGAAATTCAATTAGTGGTATGAGCCCTGAAGTCTCACCCATTGTTTTAGTAAATAAGAAAACTCAATCACATTACAGTGTTCAATCATAGACCTTAGAGAAGAGGGACATGCTACTGTGGGTATCCCTTTCATATAACCTTTGTTATAATCCTTTACCCAATTAACATTAACAGCTATGTCACCACCACTGTTACATCCTCTCCTGTTCCATAAGCTAAACATGGCTGCCAGGGAGTAGCTACACTTTGTGGTTAGAATATAATCAGAAAAATTACATATGATTAAAACTGAAAAGCCAAGTCCATTCTATTGATACAAGTGAAACTAAAAATTGCAAAGTCTACGGTTTTTATTCCAATATGAAAACAGGAAAGGAAAACAAAAAGGGTCAGTTTTCTCTACAAGAAAACAAAACTGCCTAAACGTGAACAATGACCTGTCAAAATTTGTGTCATTATAGTATGTGGATTTTTCATCATAATTATAACCGATATAGCATAGTGCATCCGTTATACACTGACAAATGTGAATATTGGCACAGCATAACTTATCAAACATATAAAAAGCGTAGAAAGGTAACAACTAAAACTGTTTCAGATGTGTAATTCTTCTAGGTATATGTATTAATGGGATTATCTATACAGGAGATTATAACCCACGTTGCACACAGGAAACTGGATTTTCCTTTGTCTCAGACAGAAGTTGCATGTCCCTGTTTTCTAAGGTCCATGATTCAATGCAAAACCAATGCCATAATTTTAAAAGAGGGTCGGTACTCCACCAAAATTGATCTAACCAAGGGGTACTTGCAGATCCCCATGAGTGAGGGGGCTAAAGAAAAGACAGCCTTTCTCACACCTAATGGTTTATTTCAGTTCCGGCGAATGCGATTTGGGCTGTTTTCCCATATGATGCGTATTTTGTTGGTAGGTCTTATAGGAAAAGTTGAGAATTGAATTGATGACATTTTAATTTATTCAAAATCTTGTGAGGAGCATGTACATAATGTATAGAATGTTTTGGCTCGTTTAAGGAAGGCACGATTAACAGCAATACCTTCAAAGTGTTTCTTTGGTTTTACTAATTTAGAGTTTATTGGTCACCAGATAGGTGACGGTATTTTTAATACCAGATAAAATAGAAGCCATACAGCATGCATCCCAACCTGAAACAGTAAAGCAAGTAAGGTCACTAGCAGCTCCTCCCAGTGATTTGACCAGTAAAGGTCAGCCAAGAATAGTAGTTTGGGGAGATCCCCATGAATGTGCATTTAATCACTTGAAAGTTTTATCGACTATGCAACCAATTTTAAGGTTGCCTGAATTTACTAAGAGTTTTATTTTGAGATGTGATGCATCATGTCAGTCGTAAATTGCTAGTCAGAGAGAAGTCTTATTCTGTAATTGAAAAAGAGTGTTTGGCAGTGATTTGGGCATTGCATAAATTTCACCAATCTTTATATGGTAAAGAATTCATTTAGGAGACTGATCACCAGCCATTAATTTATTTAAACAAGGCATGAGAAGTAAACAGTAGGGAAATGCGGCGGGCCCTATATTTGCAATCATTCAGCTACATTTGTGCATGTTATTACCGCATTATAGCAATTAAATGTAAAGAAAATATAGGTGCCGAATATTTAAGCAGAATTAAAAATTCTTAGAATTACTGTTACAATATTATTTTTCCAATTTTGAGAAATGTAAATTTATTGACAGTTGATGCTAATTATTGAATGTGCCATGTTCAGTATTGATGAGGGGGCAATGTCAGCATCCTCTATTCCATGTTTTTGCCATATTACCTCAAACCCTGCAAATAGATGTGTGCATGGAATCATGGGAAGAAACAGTGTGCATTGCCATGAGATAACTGTCATAAAGGTGATTGACAGGTCATACTCGTTTACCACTCTGGAAGGACAATCTGAATCTACCAACCGTGCTTGTGATTTACATAACAAAGGTTGTTTACGATGTACTGAGTTGCCTACGTGAGACGGCTGCTAGAAATACCACATTCTGATTGGCTCATGTGTAAACCCAGGTAGTGTCCCTAAATCTAGGCCATTTGTGCCTATAAATAGACTAGACTGAGAACACAGTTTTTTTTTATATTAGCAAGTGAAATACCAGTTTATATAATTCCAATTTATCTTCTTTTTGTTATAAACAATTACTTCATGTTACATCATTACTGATTTGCCAATAAAATCAAAATCCAGACTTGAGAAGCTATTCTAATTTGGCCCCATGTACCGTGAGCCGTAATAAACTTGAATAACAATTTGAAAAAATGTCATGAAAGTTGTTGAAGTTTATGCTAAAAGATATCAAACAAGAAGACGCTGACATATATTGTTTCTGAGAATTAAATTTCGCATTACATGGTTGTGTAGCTCATTTTATGTTGCCAAGCAGTCATCTGTTTTAAATTATTCGTCAGTCTGGGGATGATTGAACACCTTGCATAACAGTTATGTCGTTGCTCCAGCAGACAAGCTTCCAACAAATTATGTTTGTCTGTGAGCATTACTATACTCAGTGCATAATACATGAATGAAAACTTTATTCAGATAACTACACACATCCTTTCTCTTTCCTATATGATGTAGAAATATAACATTCATCTGTGTTAATTGATTAGGGTATTCCACTGAACACTTGATAAATCTCTACCCAAACTTTATAAGACAGCTTAAAATTGTTAGCAAGGACTGGTCGATGTACGACCAAGTTTTTATCACATGTTTTAACAATAATAGTAAAAACCATTGATGATCTCGATCGGTATTGTGACACTGTTTATAAACAAGTGAGATTAATCAAACGTGAATTCAAAAAAAACATCTGGGAGTTACTATTTTGATCAAATATGTAATAATTTTAATAATATTGCAATCCTTCAGCTTCCGCTTATTATGTATACAGGTCTCAGCTTTTCCAAAAAATTATAACATGTTACATCATATGACGATTTTCGAGTAGAACATAGTTGACCAGCTAGATCACAAAGCTAGTTGAATAAGGTTACCCAGGGAAACAGACATGGACAGATAATTAACAAATATGACTTGTCGGTCAAGCAAATTATACGAATTATAAAATTATAACATCCCTGATTCATATTGATAACTGATGACTTGTCAAGAATTGATCCTTATCACTTGACATGTAGTATAATATGGGACCAATCATTATGGGTATGACTCATTCCCGACGCATAGTACGGCCACTAATACGTCAGTGGTTCATGATGATCAACTCTTTTTTGCGTGATGTGTCTATGTCGCGTGGATCTAGCAACTTTGTGATGCTTTGTGGAAATCCTCATGTTGTGACACTCCCATTTAAAGTGATAACGTCACACATATATTTTCTATATATGGCATATCTTCCATAATAAAATGAGTGTCATATACGGATAGATACAAGTCAAATAGAACATAATATGATATATTCTTTTCGATCATATCCCATACGATTATGAATTATCTGTTTAGTCTAAATTTAAAATTACAACTCTCGAGAGCACTAGATTTACATATTCCGGAAACTTTACAAGGAACTCGGAATCGATTGCTATTTTCATATTGTTTACTATAATATTTTACATCTACTTTACCCATTTATTAACAGTATTTGAACCTCCAAAAATATTATCAGGTCTGCTATATTTTCAATTTCATACAAATATTTAGAAATTACACTTTTCTGACGTCTTAACAGTTTGTATACGTATAGAACTATGTAATAATTCTTTACTTGAAAAAACAGTGAATACATTACCTACCAACACTTTTTTCACCATAATTTATTTGATCATACAATAATACATTTTTTGGTTTACAATCTTAACAGTTTTTTTTTACTTTTGAAACATAACTGAATTCAATATTTCCATACTTGAATATGCTGTTGTTACTAGGATTTTATTTCTCCATATATTAATACTAGAAATTCTGTACAATTATAATTAACATTATCTATTTTCATTCTTATTTTCTTATCTATCATCTGTTTAAATATCAAGCTAAAACTCGAACAGGAAAAAGCAGGCAAAGTTTCATCCGCACGACGCGGAGAATGAAACAAAGTGACATATTTGGGCATATGGCTACGCCTCATGGTCTCGGTCACGTGCTTCGTGACGCGAGGGAAAATCTTGAGGTCATGGGGCTTCCCCTGACCTAGATTTATTTCTCCGTCATTGGCTGAATCGCAGATTAATGCCTACAGTTCAAAATAGTCAAAATAGTTCAAAATAGTCTATGGTGAGTATGAACTATGTGAATAGGCGGGTTCCGAGAACCCTCTGCCTAAATTCGGTCATCGATCATACTGTTTAGTCATAACATATATATTCTTCGTTCTTCGTTCTTTGGTTTTGTTCTTCATTTTAAAGATTAGGGAGGGGGTTTCTTTAAACCGAAGAACGAAGAATATATATGTTATGATTAAACAGTATGAATATTCTGTCTTCGTTCTTTGTTTTCATGTTGTGCATCTGCCATAATTCTCAATTTGTACTTTTAAGATTGTTTCCAAGAATCTTATTTAAATTTTTGTTTGATGCGAAGTCATCAAATCTCGTCTATTTTGAAACGTATTCAATCCAAAGTATTTGTAAATTGTATTCACAGGTTCCTATAATGGATGAGAGTGGCAACGTTTGTGATGAAGAAGTGCTGGAATTTCTTGACAGTGGGGGTGTATCTGAGGAAGGCCTAAATCTGTGTAAGGAAGATAAGGTGTGTAATGCTTTGAAATTACTGAATTTATCTTGTATAGTTTAGTGGTTATAAATTGGCTGATTGAGTAAGATCAGTGCCTAGACAACTGCCTAAACCCATTTCCTGTTTGCTTTCATGTGTGATACTTCTGTGCACACATTTGTCAAATTTGAGCTGACAAATTGATACCAAGGGATTGACCATAAAAGCCTTTTCAAAATGTTGATTTCTTAAATATAACTTATAACGAAAAAGTAACTTTGAATTTCTACTTCACAGTAAATGCTTATATGCTACTAACACTTTTGTAACCTTTTTATTGGGACTTAATTAATTTACAATACAACCTGGTAACAACATTATTATGCATACCTTGTGCAAGAACAATTGTCATGCTAACAATTGATGCATATGAGTCTTAGTTTTGTGTTTTGTGTTTTTATTTAAAGATACAAAAAAATCTAATTTGGTGTATATTACTAGTTCATCAAATAACACTAATAAACTAGTGAGTGACCACAGTACCAGTTCGCTTGCAAACTCGCTTGTTTCTTTCCTTTAGTTGTTGCAGACAAAATTTTTGCGGTGTAGTATGTGTGTGTGTTATAAATAAAAAACGAATAGTTGTATGCCATAATGGTTTCCCCTGAAATTTGCTGAAATTTTCTATTCTGCATGCAAACAGCAGACGTTGCCTGATTAACCCAGGGAAGGTCAAAAGTCAAGTATTTTTGCTACCGATTCCGTTCATTCTTTGCATGGTCTAGTACTTTATGTGGGACATATATACATGCAGTGGTTTAGCGATTCGATTCAAAATGGCCGACTGGCAGCCATCTTGTTTTTTGAAAATGTCGTATTTTAGACATGCTTTGTCAAACTTGGTACATAGATTATACATGTTAGGATACATGTCCATGACAATTTCTTTCAAGGATGGCCGATTGTTAGCCATCTGACTTTTTGGCCTTACTACTATATTTCCAAGATTTATGTACCATTTTCATTCGTATTTGGCACATACATTATACATGTCAGTTTGTTTCATAATCAGATCGAAGATGGCAGAATAACGGCTGTTTTTATTTTTGGCCGTATTACTATATCTCTGTCACCCATGTATCATTTTCATTGATATTTAGCATGTCATAAATGTACATGTACATGTCAATTCAATTTGCAATTTGATAAAATATGGCCGACTGGCGGCCATCTTGTTTGCTTAAAATGTGATAACTTGGACATGCTTATACATTTTTTAATCGGGCCTATGCCTAGCTTACTCTTAATGTCTTTTTTTGTCATGCTAGTTATTCTGACCTACGCTTTAACTCTGCTTGCCATTCAACGTCAGATTTGACATTGATTTTCACATCGATGCTACTGTTTGATTCGCCAATTACATGTCTTATTCCATTTTGTCACAGCGAGCAAGTGCCTTTCGCATATCTATGATTGCCTTTCGCCTCTCAGATATGGTTATGGGGATATGGACGTTTTACACTAATAAACGGACGAACTATCCCCCTGCGGCGGGAGTTCTTTTAATTTTATGATGTAGATGGACAAGAGTAATGTGTGGACACTGCTTTCACCATATTATTCAACACAAGGGGCGCTTGACTTGTACAAGGGGTCTATTAACCACTTTAGTCCAGAAATAACAATACAATAACAAAGAGTTGCAATTGCAGTATTTCCTATCCCAGAATCTCAAATTCAGTCATTACACATATGTTAACATTGTAATCCCCATGTGAAGATTTATTGTAGGGCACCATGGCAACAAGCATTCATATTCATGAGATGTATGGTAATGTAATTTTAGTGCCTCATTCCGATCCTCAGACTTGCATTTTCTCAAACATGCATCTCAATTTGTTTTACTTTCACTTGTGATCTATGTTTTTCTTTGCTATGTCTTAAACCGGAGGGGTCGTCACGCAACACGTGTTCGAAATTGATGTAAATAAACGATCTGTTGTATTTGCCACTTGGGACTCAAGTTTCAAGGACACGCTCGCGACAACCCCTCCGCTTTAATATGACTACAGTGTGTGTGCAGTAGATGTAAGCAATAAAAGCTTTAGAGTTTACATGAATTTTCCCGAAAAATTGCAAAAAAAACGCTTGAAAATCTCCTTCATTTGGAAACTTTAGTCTGAAATTTGGTTTTTAGCATTTTTGGATTTTTTTGCACCATTTTGGATTACTACCAAACGTCTGATGCCACTTTTATGGGAATATTTAGAAATTTGTTATTCTCTATTTAACTCTTTAAAGTTCAGATCAGTCACATGGTTTGACCACTATCTTTAATTTTTGGCAAAAATGACAACAATTGTGTGCATTTGCTTCTCATGAATGCTTCAACTGATCACTTGCCATTTTGCATGTAGTATGTATGACCAGAGCATCTTCTGAAAAAAATTACAGATATTAGCAAGTACATATTAAGGCATATTTAGCCTTCAAACTTGGACCCAACAAAGTTGCTCTGCGGCTTTAATTAATGAAATTTGACGCACATGAGATTTCGGGCATTCCCTAGACCTTAATATTTGTTGGACCAAATCTGCTAATTAGCTAATTTGCATACAATTTTTTAAACAATTGGGATTATCTGAACAACTTACAGGTAATGGAGTTTGTTTTAGTCAGCTGAAAATGTTTTGGTGATTGTATCATTAAATTTTAGATAAATGTCAAAAAAAACGTTATTGGGAAAATGTTTTCTATCATCATCAACAATGTGGAAAGCAATGAAACCTATGCATCAAAAGAACAAAATAAATTGTTAGACTGCTTTGCAGAAAAATTAAATTGCCCTGAAATATTTCACAGTATCTTATTTTATAAAAGTACGTTGAGACTAATACAGTATATGTAGTATTAATTGAGGATCACATTGCTTAGTATGTTTTTTGCCAAATTTTTTTAAAGATATATTGCTGAACTATTATTGTTTAAGAACTTTTTACAATTCAAATGTATTAATGTATGAAGGACATTAGATTAATACAGTACATGTTGTATAATGAGGAACATGAATAGTAATTAATTTGTTTGTGAAATTATGATGACTTTTTGGCCTGCATTTTCCACGCAAAAGAATTTTGAACATTCACAATCAGTATTTATTTATTGATTGCATCTGTACATTTATAACCAGAGTTATGGGAGAACCGGAATTGTAATTTCATATTACAGGGTATGACGTGTACAAATCTTTTGCAATCTGAGTGGTTGCTGGGGTGGTATGGCTTGTTAGCTTGTGTACATATCTGGTAGTGTCGACTTCGTGTGGGATTCGAATACGAACACATCGTTACCTCGCATAAAACTTAAACTGCAGTTGACCTCACTGTGATGACGCACACGTTGTGGAATATGGAAAATGAACCCAAAGCATGTGCACTGTGTATACAATATGCTAATAACTTTAACAAGGTTATGACGTAGGCATATCTAATGATATTATTTTTATAAATAGAAATATATATTATTATTAATAGAAAGCATTTATTATAAACACCGGAATCATGTATATTCGGTCTTGACACCCACTCTGTCTATTGTGGGTTAAAACTGTGCATGCTTTCTATAATACAGTGTACTAAATTCGTCAGCAAATTTAACAAGTCTCTGCTGTTTACTCTTATCGCGGACGTGAACGTTGACAAGCCTAACTAGATTTTGATTGTATACAGCACCACCAGTGGCTGTTCCTGTCTCAATGCGTCCAGTACAATAAATAGTTCAGTAGTTTAGTAATAACAAGCACTTTTGTGGTTATTAGGAGCACTCACATTTTTATTGGCGATCCGCTCTGCTAGGATTGCCCTTAAAATCACCTTTGTGTGTTTGTGTGTGATTTCCAGTGTTTTCACGTATTAATTCTTGTGTGATTTTTTGGGGGGCTTGGCCGATTTCGCTAGTTAGATTGTAAAATCTGAAAACAAATTCTGGCTCACCGTTTCTACGACAACAGCCAAAAAACTGATTTTTTAATACCTTCGCGCCAAATGTATGTCACCCTACATTTCTACGATTAAAAAGCACGGACGTAGCTCACTTTACTCAGGCAGGTCGTACCGTCACTAATTGGAAAACAATTCTGGCCCCAATGCTGCCATGGCAACAGCCAAAAACAGATTTTTAATACTTTCGCCCCAAATTTATTACCTCCTACCAGTTTTGTAATAGCAGTGTTCAAATGATCATGCTTTTTATTTTGGCTACGTTCAACATTGGTAAGAGATCACCGGCGCCGACATTGTTACGCTGTACCAACGTAATACCAATGCAACTTTGAACTTTGAATGAACTGTAAATGCTACCTTCAATCTAGAAAATACTATCGCAAAACGGTTGAAAATAATAAATTTAACAACACAATACGTCCTAGCAATAAAATAAAGTGACTTCTGAAGACTGAAATTTTTTTACGAACTTCGTATACGGGGCTCGGTTTTAGTTATAACCCAACGTTAGCTTCACGTTCATGTCCTATCATGGCAACAGCCGAAAACATGTTGCTTGTTTTTTGAGCGGGGCGGTTCGCCAACCAGCCTACCGGCTTGTTTGAGTTTATGTGTCGTTCTAAGCAGATTGGTAGCAATATCCTAAAAATAATTTGTTGTTATTTGATGAATAGGTTTTCAAGAATAACTGACCAACGTCTTTAATTTTAATCAATGCATATTGATTTTAGGGAACTGTTTGATATACAATAAATAAAATGCATAATTATTACATGTTGTTTCATTATAGATTGATCGTCATGTGATTCTATTGATGACTGATGAAGAATTGAGAAAGTACATACCAAAATATGGGGATCGCATTGCAGCATTGGGATACTGCAGAAGACTGAAAGAAGAAAAGGAGAAAGGGGGCAAACCTAATAGGAAAAAAAAGCTTCTCAAACCATTGTGTGGTAAATTGAAAATGAAGACAAAGGGTGCTTCTTCTAGGGAAGAATCAGAATCTGAAGATGAATATAGCAAAGGGACACATAAGATGCATAAGATGTATACATGATCTATGAAAGCATTGGGAAATAAAAATGCTAAGTTCAACTGAAACGTAGAGCTGGGTTGGATCAACTATAATGATCAAACAAAAAGCTTCAAGCAAATCAAAAAAAGAAATGATTGTGGAACTAGAACAGTGTCACTTAGCAAAACAACAAGAAAGGCTGATCTTATGAAGTTATTGTTATCTCTTTACTTTGATGTGAAAGACTTTCAAGAGAATAGGTTTGATGAAGTAACCACCATGGGTAAGCTATATTAGTCAACTAAGCTCACAACGCTGATGTTTTATTTGTCATCTGTCATAAAGGATGAATCACCTCCACATGACAATTCACAAGGTACAACTGTGTCTTCTGATTCATCAGATGAGCATGTCAGTACTGGTCAAGTACAATCAGAGATGAATGATCAAACAACTGTCCATCCAGATCCGGTAGAACAAATGCAGTCTGAGATTAGTGATCAAATAACCGTCCATCCAGACCTAGTAGAAATTGACACACAACATTATATTGCCAAACATGCTGGTGTGCCTGTAATTTGATACTGATACTGATTCCATGTTTGTAGACCCTGACATTGGGTTTGCACAATCAAGTTCATTCTCAATGGCATCCCACGTGGATGACACACTCATCTACGAAGAGTCAGAACAGAATGACTTAATGGATGTTGACTTTCAACCTCCCCTTCCATGGTAACATTGCAAAAAAAGGTCAAACACTATGGCTCAGATCCAGATATAATGAAGGTGGATATATCGATTGTAAGAGTATTGCCCGATGGCGCCACTGAATTGAGTGTAGGAAGCGGTGTACTTAAAGATACACTGCGTGAATTTTGGAGTGAGTTTGTACTGTACTGTTGGAGCACACTTTAAAGTACTTTATGTAAGGCATGACTATAGTCGACTCAAATAGGAAGCAGTTACACGCATTCTTGTGACGGGTTGGAAGACAAATGGCTCTTTTCCAATATTCATAGCTCCAGCGTTCATGGAGGAACTTCTTCATGGTACTGAGCAAGCTAGTTTACCAGAGACATTTCTGCTGTTTTTGTCTCCGTGTGAGAGATCAATAATTGAGGAAACAGTTAAAGATTGTAGTTCTGTGGATGAAGACGATATTCCTGAAGTTTTGTCATCAGAATTTAATTCTGTACTTAACAGTGGTGTGCGGGTATTCGATATTGCATAATAGTATTCTAGATTATGAATCACACATAGGTGTATCTCAAGATTACACCTCATTTAGTGACTTGTTGATTTGAACTTGTGAAATGTACTAAGCAGAATTTCACTTCGACAGTGGAAATATTTTTATATTGGCAGGACAAATGGTATAGAGCAATTATTAGTTGTATTCCTATGGTAAGATTGAGTAATGATAATTGCATTTCCTGAAATACAGCTGTATGGCTATACTTGTATAATTACCATTACTGATTTTTACAAATCAATCAAAGATGTTGGCGACAGAGAAATGTGATCAACCATAGCTTGGGAAATATGAAATGAACTTATTATAATTATATTTCTACATGCACACATGTTGATAGTGCTAAGCAGGCTAGGAGAGAGTTGTCTTTATATTTACATTATTGCATAGTCTTAAAGGACTATTTTCTATATTATGTCAGGATACTGTAAACACATTATTATTTACTAATTAGGTCTGCTGACAGCAAAGATTGTAACGAGACAGCAATTACTGTAGCATAAACTATATAAACTACCATATAGTTTTGATATGGCAAGAATATTGTAGTAACAAGAACATTGCAAATAATGAATATAATCTATACGACAGCGCAGTATGTGATGAGGGGAAATACTAGTGCCTTTACCATTAACTCACATGATTTTTTTATCAAGAAATTTACGAATTCTCCAAATGGCGCCCAAGTCGTCTTGAAACAGATTGGGTAATCATATTTCCATGATCATTAAAATTCAAATACTGGTCTAAAATAACGCCTAAATATTTAAAATTATCAACTACATTTTGAAATTATTATTTTGAATATTAAAATATTGAGCATGAAATATTTAGCCCCTGAAAATGTATTAATGACGTAAATAATGTAATATTTCTTTAATAAGTACTATGTTCTTTTACACAAACGATAGATTTACCTAGCTATAGGGAATATGCATGTCGTACGATCACATAGGGAAACAACCCTGGGAAAAGTAAGGCCATATATGAACGAGTACCACATGTGTGATCGAACTGACGTATCTAGTACATACCGTATAATCGTCTTAATAAAAAGATGTCAAATATAGTTTGTCATTACCCAATAAGCTTAATTTTCACTGCACATCTCATAGTAGTTACCAATGTAATGGCACATAATATTGCTCATGGCATTAACCCAGAGATCATCGACTTGTGAAATTGGTGTAATCACATTAGTTTAAGAACTTACAAACAAAATATTAGTACTAAATAAAATAACTGAACTGATATTTGTTTGAACAGGTCGATGCAATGCAGCGCATTTAAAGGATGAAGTTCGGTCATATACTGATAAATAATAAATAAAATATCAATAATGGCCTGTTTTGTTATGTATTTTGATACGAGTATAAACACATGCAGCATATGAAATATTGTAAATAAGTTATATTTCAAGTAGGTTCTGATGATTGAGAAATCTATAATGGGGCGTATTGCGTAGTGTCTTTTGTCATGAAGTATCATTATTGGTATTGCACAGTGAATATTGGCATGAGAAACCCATTATGACGCTGGAGGAGTGTGCTTAAGCCCATGATAAATATGGATAGTAGTCATCTCAAAGATTGAAAACAACATTTATTTCAATTCACGATCAATTACAAATCCACTGTGTGTAAAACAAGTTGTTTTTACATCGAATTCAAAAACTCAGCACGGCCCGGCACTGTCTACGCAAAAAAAATGAAATGGCAATAAATGTGTGGCAGATTCTAGAGGAATATTGCTTGAATTCAACCACATAACCCAAATTGATCTGATGTTCATGATTTTCAGATCGACACGTCAAAGTGAAGTCAAGGAGCGAGTTATCATATTATTAGGTTATATTGCATTATCGACAGCGACTCACGTGACATTGGCGGTTAGATTTGTTCTCTTTCATTCATGAAATAATGTACCTTTTTCAAAATAGCTGATTACTCGGGCACCAAATACAGCATTTGGCTAATGTGTTTTGGTCCTGCTTCAGCAATTCACTATCTTGCCAAAACTTGCCAAATATCTTCAATAGGCAGGGGGGGAAGATTTGTTAATGTAAAAGATAAAAAATATAATGTATTTAATTGAGCTTTCAAGGTGAAAGTTTGAATTCCTAAAGGGTCATGTATGTATAAAAAAAACTTGGTTAAGTCACAAATGTTGTTTATGAACTCTTAAAAACGTATTCTGTTGTTAAATTTATTATTTTCAACTGTTTTGCGACAGTATTTTCTAGATTGAAGGTAGCATTTACAGTTCATTCAAAGTTCAAAGTTACATCAATTTGCGACTGACCAAAGTGGAAATTCACTGGAATCATGATTGGAGTTGTCACAATTTGAATTAAACACATCGCACAATTTATTTCTAAATTATCTTATGTCTTTATTCAACCTCTTGTTTAATTGATAAAATATTATTTTATGCACTTATAATAATAATAAAAAGAAGAAGAGATATGGTAATAAAAAATACTCAAAAAATTAGTTTAGCAATTCTAATTATCTCTAAAAAGGATCGTGTCACAATCAAAAAGTTTCCAATTCATTTGCAGCGACTGTGACGACATGCGCAACAATCCAGAAACGTTACGAGGTTTACTGTGAACAAAAAGCTCAAGAATTCTGTGAGAGTCGTGGTGGCACTCTCGCCGATATAAAGAACCGTGTGGAGATTGCAGAAAGGAAGGTTTATCTTTGATAATGATATGGCTTCTTCTGAATGCGTAACAAACTATGAGGTCAAATCAGAAATACTGTGGAATAATAGATACATTTTAATTGGTGGAAAAACAGTGTGTTATTTACACTGGCTAAATAATGGGGTAAAGTGCATACAACATTTATTAAATACAGATGGTAATTTTATGTCATATGAACAATTTATAGAGAAATACACAATTAAGACAGATTTTGTAACTTTTAATGGTATTCTGCACGCAATTCCAGTTTATTGGAAGTCCAAATTAGTTGCTGGAAATATCAATGCGAATTTAACTAAAAAAATAAATGATACAGTTGTTGGTGGTAAAACAAGAGATTTTTATAAGTTATTAGTTGAAAAACGTTTTGAAACGCCAACATCCATGTCTAAATATGAAGCAACTGTGTATGTGAGTGATGCAATTGATTGGAGATGTATCTGGAAATTGGCGTACGTTACCACAATGGAAGAAAAACTGCGCATTTTTCAGTTCAAAATATTGCATCGAATTTTGGCAACCAACAATTATCTTTTCCAAAATAAAATCCGATTGGACAATTGTTGTAAATATTGTAAACAAAAAGAAACAATTGAACATCTCTTCTGGGAATGTACAACTACAATTTCGCTTTGGAAATTATTTCAAAACTATTGGGGGGCTATACCAGGAAGTGATGATATAGTTAATAAATAATAATAATAATAATAATAATAATAATAATAATAATAACTCTATTTAATTAAGCGCAACAATTCCAACATATGAAGATCAAAGGCGCTGATACAATAAACAATCAGTCAAATATTAAAAGCACATTTAAATAAGTGCGTTTTCAGTCTGGATTTAAAAATGTCTACTGAAGGACTAGAACGAACAGACAGAGGTAATTCATTAAAAAGTTTAGGACCTAAATTTTCAAAAGCACGGTCTTTGTATAACACCTTGGACTTTTTACTACACATCTGACGAGTTTTAATAAGAAACTTCGATTCAGATCTTAAACTACGACTCGGTACATAAAATTCGATTAATTCACATAGATAATTTGGGGCAAAACCATACAAAGATTTATACACTAGTAAAAGTATTTTGAAATTGATTCTTTGTACAACTGGTAACCAATGAAGTTTAATAAAAATGTCTGTAATGTGGTCATATTTTCGAGCACGAGTGACAAAGCGGGCTGCTGCATTTTGTACACGAATAAGAGGTTTTATCTTAGTTACAGGGAGACCAGACAATAATGAATTACAGCTGTCTAAGCGAGAAGATATGAAAGCATGTACCAACTTTTCAGTATCAGATTGGGATAATGATTTACGAATACGATTAATATTTCTTAGATGGGAATATCCAGATCTACAAATAGTAGAAATGTGTGTTTCCATAGATAGCTGCGAATCAAACAAGACACCTAAGTTTCTAGCACTTGACGAAGCACTAACCAATTCTTCACCAATTGCGATACTAGACAAAGGACACGAGTCTTGTGAGAATCTCCGAGACGACATGCACACAAATTCAGTTTTCGACACATTCAAAAGTAGGAAATTACAAGACATCCAATCGCTAACATCTTGAATACATGTCTGAAGTATCACCCGGGCGCGAATTTGATCATCTTCAGAAACCGATAAATAAATCTGTGTGTCATCGGCGTAAAAATGATATTTTACGCCGTGACGTCGCAATAACTCGCCCAATGGACGCATGTACATTGAGAACAATAATGGCCCTAAGACGGAGCCCTGTGGAACACCGGTTACTAATATAGACGTCATATCAGAAAATACATTTCCAATTTTCACTTTTTGAATGCGGTTACTCAAATACGACTCAAACCATTTGATGATGAGACCATTTAAACCAAAATTTGATCTCAACCTATCGATGAGAATCCTGTGATTCACAGTATCAAAAGCGGCTGAAAGATCCAAAAGTACGAGAGCAACTGAATTCTTAGAATTATCAATACTGCATAGTACATCGTTAGCGACCCGCAAAAGAGCCGTTTCAGTGCTATGTGCGGTCCGATACGCTGATTGAAACTCTTCATACAACGAATAATTCTCTAGTTCTAAGTTGTGAACGTATTCTCTTTGGATTTCCCCAAAAATGTATACTATTAAACCATCTTATTTTAATAGGTAAATATGTTTTATATATCTGCCGCTTTACAAATGTAACGCCTTCTCTTGATTATTTTATAAGGATTGTCAAAGAAAAGAAATCTATTGAAAAAAATGTCTTGAACGAAACAAAGTACGTTTTAAAATAGAGTGCGTTGGCATCGTTGTTGAAATGATCATCCCCTGTACTAAACTTTTTTGTAATGTTTTGTATGTCGTGTCTGTGACGTTTTTACTGTTATGTGAACATTATTAGAAAATAAAATTGTATTTGAAAGAAAAAAAAAGAAAAAAAACTATGGTTTTTGGATAGGATGGCAAGATGGCGATGGCGCAGATGAAGGAGTATACAAGTGGGGAGATGAAACCACACCTTGTTACGAAAACTGGGCAAAAGATAATCCTAACAATGTAAAAAAGAATGCAACAAGTGGCCAAGATTGTAAATAAAGGCGTTGTTCACCAGAATACCAAACATGTACTGTCAAATATTAAAAATGTTTGTGATGATAAACAATGATGACCATAAGCAAAGTAACACATAACGTAATACTAATCACACTGAGCCAATATTTCAGGATATTAGCTGATTATTATATATTAACTGTTACCTATATATGGTCCGCACACCCAATCCTCACAGTCGTATATATTTTGAAAACAACAATAATTCAAGCAATAAATATTCAAAATATACTAAGAAAACAACATATGCTATTTTTCAGGGCCCGGGATGACGAGTATTGTGACTACCGTCCAAAGGGGATTGTGTGTCAGTTTATTATAGGTAAGTTAAAAAAATAACAGCCCTAACAATTGACAGAAGTAAAAATTGTTTTACATTCACTAAAAGTTTGGCTTCTTCAGATGCATCAGAATAACGTGAGGATCACTACTTGTTTGCTTAATTATTCACTAATTAATTTAATTTGAACAAACTAGAAAAATAACCTATTTTCAGAATAAGGGTATTCTACACATGTCTCGATTGGAGATCTAGCAATACAGTTGAAAAGAGGCTATTGCTTGATAAAAGAGCGCCCTAAGGGTTCAATATGTTGTTCGTTTGTTTGTGCAACTCATCCTAATGCCATTTTTTCAAACAGACGAATATTTGATCTGATGGGACGACAGTTGACTTCCGATTGTGAAACTGACAAAGGATTCCGTGAGTATGTGACAATAAAACATAATAAGACATGAATGGAAAAGTAACTGAGTGTGTTTGGGTTTGTTCCCGTTAGGCGTTCTTCATTTTAAAATTAAAAGTAGAACATAAGTACATTCTTATGTTCTACCTATACGTTTAAGCATTTACTTCTACGCTATCGATAAAGAGCCATTGCTCGAAACGTCTAGCTATTTTTAATAGTTACTTAGAACTACGATTACCAAATATTATCTACTATATGTCGTTTTACATTCATTTTTCACGTGTTAAAAACAGAGGATGCAAATATTCTAGGCATAAGATAATATATTCGAAAGATAACGGCATTTTTTGTGGTGTTTGTGTTATGTGTAGAGCATAATCTCCAAGTTGTGCTGGCCGATTCTGTTCGCATACTGGGACACATCCATTATTATGTCTTACACAAATAATTTGAACGAGTTCAAATTATATAATTACACCACACCGTTTTATTATTATTATTATATTATTATTTATTAAGTTTTTTTTCCGATTTAGTACAGAGGCAGTATATTATTTCTCGAAGATGCCAATTTGGTATTATTATCATACATATTGGATTACAAGTGCAAGTGTGATGAGTAGTTTATAAGATTACAGTTAGTTTATTTGGATTATAATTACTATGTAAATAAAAGTCAATGTAAATAAATAAATAAATAAATAAATAAATAAATAAATAAATAAATAAATAAATAAATAAATAAATAAATAAATAAATAAATATGAAGATGAAATAAGAAAAAATAAGCACTGATAGATGGGTCGCTGTTTAAGTGAAAGAAAAAAATACGACTATATATCTGGTAAACACTAACAGTGCATGTGCTTTCAATATAATTATAAGGTTGATCTGACTGATCTTCAGCAGATTCAACGTGGGGCCATGGGTTCCCTGAATGTACATGATCATGCGTTTCTAATTATTCAATCCAGAAAATTAATACTGGTACAAGACCATCATTTAAAATTATTTGTAGCTTATTTGGTTTTTCATTATTTGATATTGTGTGTGGTTTGGAGAACTCTTGAAGATACCCCTTCAGAAATCAGTCTGAAATTTCTCCACGTTAAACTAATATGTTGAGAAACACAAGTATTTTCTAGGATTCTACTTTCTGACACTTTAAATAATTTATCTATAATTCAAACAATGGATGATATTTTTCATTTCTTTTCGCGTGTTATATCGGCTGATAGTTTCTAAACAATGACAGTGTTGACAACCATTCAAATGGTTAGTGAGCGAAATCATCAATACGTGTTTGAGAAAAGCCATGACCTAAGAAACAGATATATAACAATTAAGGCTAGTTTAAATCTTACTGTGCATTTGTTTTTTGCTCCTACATTGTAGACTAAAACAAAGGTGATTAATAATACTTTCTATTGCTCTCCCCAGCGAAATACCACATCATGATAATTTACATACTGAGTACATATCGCCGCGTTTAGTGTGAAATAGACAGCTATTGTGAATAATATGCACCATGCTCAGGTGATAATACGAGAGAACCCTACACCTTCTCTTGATGCGATGCATCCTGCTTCGCTTCGCTAGTGAAAGGACGGCCGCAGGATACACCGCAACACTCGTGAAAATAACTTCCATACGCAACAAAAGCCACGGGGAAAGTGTGGGATTCTGTTATTATTACATATGTACCATATTTTATTATTTCATATTACAGAAATAACGTGCAACAAAGCGGGATGGAATTTAGGTCGTGGAACGCCATTGCCCATTAATATGTTCCAAGATAGTGTTACGCCCTAGCAACGCGTGTCAGTGTAGAACGCGTGTCACTGTCTGTGTGAAAGTGTGAAAATTAAATAATCCGACGTCTAATCTGAGTCGATTCCCGAATTAATAACTCGTGGATGTTTAGTTGGGGCCACGACAGAACCAGAACTTGAACTGGTCGACTGTGATACAGTCTGTTTATGCTGAAGTTAAAAATTCATCCATAGATCTGTGCATTGGCAAAAAAAATGCCGTGCAACTGCGGTACTCTACAACTGCGTTTATGATGTTGCTTGCTGGTCGTGGATTGAATGAGTCTTGGTTACCGGTTAAAATGTTGCTCATTTGGCGTTGGTGATCTTTATTTGGAACTGAGTATCAATTTAGACTGCTGACATTCTAGTGAACCGGATAAAAATAGCAGACGAAAATTTGTTAACAAAATAAAAATAGTTCGGTTGCCAGTGGAAATGTTCATTTGCATATCGACCGTGAAAAGACCGAAAACAGTATTGCATGGATGATATGCAAATTAGTTTTAGTCAAAATAAGTTACTACCTAAAAGTGCCAATACTGTTGTTCAAATTTCATTTCACTCGGCAAGTATATTTATGTACCCCACGAGAAAAATATCATACTTCTAAATATTGTTTAATTTTGCTATGTTTCGAAAAACGACACTCTTGAAGGGACTACTTTGTTCGCTATCAAACTCATTTGCATATGGGGCTTGGAAATACCGATTTTGATTTCAGAGACGAATCAAATAAACTGCAGTACATATGTAATAATAGCTGATATTGTTACGGTTTAAACTCTGCAAAAAGACAAAGAGATTGTGTAGATGTATAACCTAATTTTAATTTAAAGCTGAAAACTATGTAAATGGAATAAGATCACATTTTGAAATGACAACTGAAGAAATGTAATAACATTTAAAGCATAAATGTAAATAACAACACCGAATTTACTTTTAAGATTATTTTGTGGTTAAGGTATCACAATCTGTCAATATATGTCACTCAGATTTTTCAATTTAAAATTCCTTTTATTAGGTGACAATTTGTAAAACTTCACATGAAGAGCTACTTTCTATATTCACGCCCTATATAACTTCTGAAGCCCATTTTTCAATTAGAATTATTCGTGACCTAGAATGTGCAAGTACGTATATCTCCATTATTCACAATGTCTAGTTCCAATTTGTTCTAACCTCTTTTAATAACTTACATTTTCTGTGGTATTAATCATGTCATATTAGACATTGACACCAATGTTGTATTGCCCAGTGGGTAAAAGGCCGTTTATCGAAGCCTTGTAGGGGGATTACACAACCTTGGGGGAGTTTAAGATAACATTTTCTGTAAACAAAAATTAAAAATATTATGTGCACCTGGAGCTGACTTGAAGATGATGTTTTCAATTATTAAGCAAATGTTAACTTACAATTATTAACTCCACTAATTTGTCATCTGCTTTTATTTCATCAGCTGGTAGTGGGATGACTACAGGTGGTTCTTCGGATTCAACCTGTTACAGATTCTACATCTGACTTTATGTTTCGAATAAAAATATCATAGTGTAACACATGTGGTATAAATGTATATCGGAAACTAATAAATGTAGTTATTTCGGTAACTTTAGTAACAGGACTTTAACTTCAACTATGTCCGAAATATGTGGAAAATAACCCAACTTAAGATAAAACTATGCGCCTATTCTAATGCGTTTGTGTGACCTGTTACTAACCAGTAGTGTACAACCAAGGTCGACGTCTCAAAATCGCGATATACTAAATTGTAGAATAATTGTCTTCAGCCATTGGTTGTTTACCCAGTCAAACAAAAACAGCACACAATTTGTCACACTTCATAGAGGAAACCCCGGTAGTATGTGTCATCCTTGAGGCTTGATTTCCACACCATTTTGTAGACTCCTTGACCCCGTCTTTGATTGGTGGACCATTCAAAGGATTTCGCAGTGCGTTTAGCAAAAAGACAGTTATGCCACAGAATGACATCATGAAATCTAAATTGTCCATGCATGGAATATGACGACTCCACAGTGCCGTCACTAGCTTGATTACGTTGTCAAATATAGGTTAATATGCTCAGATATTCGTCCAGCTGTGTTAAATAAACATCAGAGATCGAAAGCGTCGCAATTATCACTATGGTAACAGATAATCAGACCATGTTCTAGTTTCCAGCAAATTCCAAACAGACACGAAAAGCTGTTTTGAGGGGTCCACTGGCGGAAATATCTACTGCTCAACGCATTATTCTAGGTTGTAACAAAACTGTAGGCATATGAGGTTTAGTGTATTGGCTGTCCAAATGAGTGGGAATGTATGTACTTAGCTCTGAGCTAAAAGCAATAGCGCATATTCTCTGACTAATAACTATGTATGTATATAACTGTGTATTTAAGCTATCTAGGTTTTATTTAAGTTTAAAATTAAATGTAATGCCACACAACTGAACTATTCAAAAAATGCACACTTCGACTTTGACTTTGACATAGTATTTATTAGTATTGACATAATATTTAAGTCAATTTCGGCAGTGCCACAAAATCCAGTTCGACTCGTTATTTTGAGACTATTTTAACGATATATAGTTGGTTTTGAGCATAGTTATAATAATAATAATGTTTATTTCCAAAGTACCATAGGCCACCTGCCCTAAGTACACTCAAAGATACACCACTAGTATATGCGGTCACAGGTTACACATGGTTAAGATTAAACAAAGATTAAATACAATACAGTTAAATATCACTAAGAATTGTTTCCTCTAACAACGTTTCTCTATTACGAAAAGAATAAAATAAATATTTAGCACAATTTCTAACCAGTTTGTGGATTTTTGTTGGTCATTAGGTTAATGAACTGGTGTTGTAGGCGGGGCTGCTTAGTGTATATGTTTGAAATATAGCGCTGCCTCAGCTCGTCGTAGGCGGGACAGAGAAGTAAAAAATAAAAACTCATCTTCAACCCCATTACGACAAACTGGGCAGATCCTGTTTGGTCTCGGTATGTTTAGGTGGCGTCCCTTTTCAATCATTAGACTGTGTGATGATGTTCTGAATTTTAACATAGCAAGTCGAAAAGCTGTTTTCATTTCAATTACAAGATACGATTCTAATTCCAGGTGAAGTTTATTTAGTTTATATGAAGTCAATCTTTTAAATGAGTCTACAACACCACACCATTTTTGGAGGTCGATGTCAAAACACCGCTGACGAAACAAGCCAAAAAACGCATTTTCATCGCCCGCACCATGGTTGTACCACAACTCTCCAAATCCGTAACTGAATAGTATTTCTTTTAATGACTTAACCAAGCATGTTTTGTTTGAGTCAGCTAATGTGCATTGAAAATTGTAACACTGATAAACGTAACGGTTTGGGTTCATTTTAAGTATTTTCAGCCAATATTTCACCATTCTAACTAAACGACGAGAATACAGTGTGGGACGACCAAGTTCCCCTCTTACTGTTGCGTGAATTAATGGTGTATTACGAATGTGAAGCAAAAACTTACAAAATTTGATGTGTACATTTATAACAGCTGGAGACTCAAAATGACCCCAAATCTCGCTACCGTATTGCATTATTCTAACAATTTTTGTATCAAATATTTTAAAACATAGAGAAATAGGCACTGGTCCAATTTTACATATAATAACCATTAGTGCATGGAGCGCTTTTGTTGCCTGATCTGCTAGATGTTGTTGGCATAATGACCAAGAACCACGTAGTGAGAGTTTTATACCCAAATAAACGTAATACGGCACTACTTATTTTTCCATCGTATCGCCACTGCTCGTATCTTCGTAACGGTCCTCCATTTCTAAAAACTATTACATTGGTTTTGGTTGAATTAACTCTCAAATGATAATTATCACAATATGATTTCAACTTATTAAGTAATCTTTGCAATCCAATTGCATTGTAAGACATCAAAACTAACACATCCGCAAAAAGAAGATAAAATAACTTAATTAAACCTACAGAACAACCAACACTATCACATAAAAGCTCATCTGACTTAAGTTTTACGTGAAGGTCATTTATAAAAAAAAAATAGAACAGAAAAGGTGACAAAATACAACCTTGACGCACTCCAACAGGACAGATAAAGAAGCCTGCCAGACCATCACTTGTCAAGACACATGATTTTACTTATAAATACATAGAGTTAAGAATGGAATACATTTGACCTTTAATACCTGCTTTACCAAGTTTGAAAAATAAAGCTGCCCGATTGACTCAGTCGAATGCTTTTTTGAAGTCAATAAAAGCACAATAGAAACGTCCCCGTTTAGTTGCTAGATATTTTTGTACCAATGTGTGAATAATAAATACGTTATCTATGGTGCTATAGCCTGCCTTGAAACCCTGCTTGTTCTTCTCTAGTAAATTCAGTAATTTCATCCCATTTATGGAGCCTATTGTATAAAATTTTATTGAAAATTTTACTTAATATTGGTAGTAATGTGATACCCCGATAATTACAAGCCTTATTCCTAGAACCATTTTTATGTATCGGGAATATAATACCCTCACACCATTGCTTAGGGAAAATGCTTGTATCGAAAATACTGTTAAAGATGCCATTTAATAATTAAATTAATTGAGGAGAGCAAAATTTGTAAAATTCAGGTGGTATGCCATCACTGCCTGGTGATTTACCAAATTTCAACTCTTTGATACTAACCTCAATTTCAAGTTGGGAAATTGGACAATTAATAAAATCAGTAATTTGGTCCTCCTGTGAGTAGTTGAAATTACCATCCTGGACAGCAGATTCAATACTGCTCCACAAATTGTCGTGCTCATGGTCAGTGTTTCTTTCCACGTTAATAACTGGATTAAATAAAGAATTGAAATAATTAAACCATTCAGTTGGACTAATTGAGGGTGGTGTGCGCTGGTCTGTATTTCGGAAAAATCCCCAAAACGTTTTGCTATCACTGCCACGAGCGGCTTTTTCTAACTCGGATATTTGGTTATTTAGATAGACCTTTTTCTTTTTTATAAGCATATCACTGTATTCCTTTTTGCTAGTACGATAATCAGTTAAAGAATCAAGTGTTCTTGTACAACGAAATTTTCGTAGTTTTCTTTATAAATCTAACTTAGCGTTATTACATTCAGTGTCAAACCACCTAGCACAGTGAATGCTTACACCCTTGTTATTCTGACGCAGGTCGAGTATTCATAAATAAATCCGATAGTTTAGAGAGAGCACAATTTATATCACCATTATCAGTGTCGAACTGAATGATTTGGATCACGTGATCAAAGTCACCTTCTATCCATTTCGCTTAAAATATTTTACATGATTCCCGATTCACATAATATCTCCTAAATTGCGGCATACTTTTATTATTAACAGTTACAGTTTGACGATTACCAATAAAAAAACCATCTATGGTGCATTCTAATGGCATGTGGTCCGATTCAGTTCTACAGCCAACATGCAAATCAGATATAGTGCTAAAAATATTTTGTGACGCTATTACATAATCGACCGTACTCGCCCCATTGTAAGTTATGCATGTGAAGTGCCCTATGGTGTCAGAAGGTCCACGTCCATTTATGATCCTAAGATCAGTGGTTTTACATACACTCAATAACTTATCTCCATAATTATTGTTTTCTACATCACAGTTACTACGCACGCCAATATCAATATTAGCACTGTGTGTGTCACCAATAGGCACATGAGTAGAATTTTCATCTTCGATAAAGTCATTTAGTACCCCTGTCCGTGCATTAAAATCTCCCATTAATAACACATTTGCGCCATAATAACGACTGGATAGATTTGCTATATCAGATTCAATTTCTGCAAAAATAGAGTCGTTAGCATAGTGAGACCCAACAGGTGGTATGTACACAGCACCAAGAAATAGGATGTTTTTATTTGGCACTTCTAACTTTAGCTAAAGAATATCGTTATAATGGGGTGAAATTATCCTGTAGACTACTGCTGATGCCGAAGAGTATTCAATGAATGTGCGCACAACACAGGATCCAGTGAAGGTAGTGATACCCCAAGAACATATGTTCCTAAAGCATTCGTTATGCACGAAACCTCAGAGAACTTCACAGTGATGAAGAATGAATGGGTTCTCCTTTTTAGCCATCAATTATAAATTTTTAAAATAAAGGGAAAAGAGTGTTCAAAATGATGTATGATAAAGCAGGTATCCTAGGAAAGAACCATTCCGGAAGACGACTATTCAACGTCTTCATAACAAGGGAATCCCACAAAGCTACTGCAGGTATCCAGCCATAGAAATGTTGAGTATAAAACTTTATGACATGTTGGATAATAATGTTGGATATACTTCATCACATTGATCCAAGCATTCACTCTACAATATCACAAACATCGACATAACATCATCGCTATGCCCTTCCTCAACATTCCACCTCTACTAGAAAAATCTTGATGGTGAACGTTGCACGAGTGATGACAACCCCATCAGATCTAATCTGTCTGGGTTTTTTTCCAATAAATACGAAAGCAGCAAAATGAAAGGCCAAAGACGGAAGAGATTGTGCTAGATAAACAATAATGTTGGCTTCTGGGTCATCAATGACATCCACTCAAGGAATACAAGTAACATATGATTAGGCTTTATTAATGATTTATTATGGATTTACCTACATGAAAAAAAGACAGAACATACCATTACCGTGATTTGTTGACTCACATAATTCTTTTTACACTGCCCTGTGTTATTCAACACTTGCAAAACAACGCAATTGATCAGATATAGGTTTCACGTGGTATCGTGACCACAAGTGAAATGGTCTACTACCAGTGGGCACAAATGTGATGACGTTCCAGTGGGTGCACAGTTTTTTACAGTAAAAAATACTCAAAACTCAGGATATGTCATTTATGCTTTTCGTTGTCCTTTTGTCGCAATATTTGACTTTGTTAATTTTTATTTTTAAGTCTAGCTGTTGGTTTTAGTAAACAGGTTATTATGCGCGTGTTTCACAATGACACACTCGTGTTCTTCCGTTCCTCATTTATCGAAGCAATATAGGGAGGATGATTTGGATTTGACTGAATGACTTTAAAAACCTATTTTGACATATAAGAGCGTATTTTTTTCTGTGATATTCAAAAGTTAGTTTTTTACGTGTTTATATCAGTACATTGAACGAATGGTCCTCCAAATAACACAGTTCTCAAAGAGTCATTGAATCTACACCAAACCATATTTCATATTATCGGGGTACACACTTTCATTTACACCCACAGATGTATGTAAATTAATGAAGTGGAGGCTGTGATGTAAATAATAATGCAATAAATAATGTTTGTTAATTTGTCATTGCAATTATATTTCTAATAATCCTGCTGATTTTTTCCATGAAATATTTTCCTGTATTTAATATTTCTCACCTTAGATGTCACCGCCTAGTAACGATGAAATGAATACCATAATATAAACTAAAAGCGTAAGCGTTTTTTTTAATAGTCACACTAGACGGTAGGGATACAAAGATGGAAAATCATACTATACGAAGATAGGTAAACATGTATATAATGTGTTATAACAGAGGAGGCGGCATCTACTCATCTACCCCCCCCCCCCCGTGCCGCCGCCACTGTATAACTATATCAAATTTGTAACATTGAGAACAAAAAAAGAATATGAAATATTCATGTAACATGTTTTATACAGATATTTAAAATTTATAAATTATCAGTAAAATTATGACAATCCGAATAATAGGAGCAAATAATTCGAGAAACATATTGCAAGTTGCACTCATCATTTCGATTGACAATAGTTTACTATTTTGTATAAGTAATATTTTGTGTAATTAACATGTTACATTTTGAAAGTCACATCCCCCCTCCAGTCCATAGCCCGGGCCTTATTAAATAACTAGACTGTCACGGACAATTGTGATATAATATTGTTGCTACTCCAGACCATCGTAGTGCATTAGCCAGACTCTCCGGAGTCTTAGTTTATAATATAGCTAGAATGTTCCGGACAATAGTGATATAATAACGAGGCTACCCCAGACCATCGTTTTATGAAAGATACATTGACCCAGACCATCGTACTGTAATAGCTAGACTTCCCTGTTCCTTCGTATTATAATATCTAGACTGTCCTAGACATAAGGAACATGCATACCGTACGATCACAACGGGAAACAACTCAGGGTAATGTATTGCTATATATAAGACACATATGTGGATCGAACTGGCGTATCTAATACATACAATATGATTATCTGAATAACAATATGTCAAATATATTAGTTGCCAGATTTGTTTGTCATTACCAAATAAGCTTAATTTTCACTTTGCAAAAAAAATTAAAATCAAACAGTGGAATGTCTATTTCTCTACTCAGAACTACTGCACATCTCAGAGTAGTTACCCGTGTAATGGCATATAATAACGCTCATCGCATTTAACCAGAGATATCGACTTGTGAAGTTGATGGTGTATTCATATACATTTTAGTTTAGGAACTTACAAACGAAATATTAGTACTAAATACAATAATTAAACAGATATTTGTATTATTCCGGATTATGGCCAGGTTTTAGTTGATGCGATGTAATGTATTTAAAGGATGAAGTTCGGTTCGAATTTTGGATTTTGTGTATTTTTCATACGAGCATCAACACGTGCAACATATGAAATATTGTAAACTAGATACAGAAATCTATAATGACGTGTATTGCATGGTGTATGTTGTCGTGAAGAATCGATTTTGACGCAGGGGGAGTGTGCTGTGGCCCAATGATTAGAAACAACATATATTTGAATTCATGATAAATTATAAATCCACTGTTGGTGCTTATATGCGTGTAAAATAATACATATGTAATATGTTTTTACATCATAATTCGAAAACACTATCTGCTGTGCAAAACGTATAAGCCGGCAATAAATGTATGAAGGAGTATAGAGGGGTTTTGATTAAATTCAACCACAGAACTTAAATTGATTCGACGTTACCCTTCTTAATTTCCAGCTTGTACCGTCAAAATGAAGACATGCAGCAAGTTATCATATTACTAGGTTTTATTGCAGTATCGACAGCGACTCAAATAACATTGGCGATTGACTTCTTTTGTGATTTAAGCTTTATGATTTAAGTAATTCACTATTTTATTAGACTAAATAAATTTTAGTGAAAGGTGTTTCCTTGTGCCAGAAGGCCATTCCCTTAGTTAACTTCATTCATATTTGTCCCCATCCCTCAGAAAGCGTGTTAAAGCCCTGTGTTTTGGTGGTCTATAAATTGTCAGGTATATACGTTGCATAGTGTATCGTTGTTTGAACATGAATTGATCTTTATTTTATTTTAGTGTAAATGTCCAGAACGACTAATAATTTTTAAACACATGTACTTTGGTATACGGAGTGTTTACCCCTCCCCCCCTCTTCTACAGGTCACACTGAATGTACATGTGCACAGTATATCTACTTTGTTACTCGTGCGAATTGCTACTACACAATATTTACATGGCATGTTGATCAACAAAGATTTCACATCATCGAAAAACAACAATTGATGTCATAGATAAAAGGCATCTGCACCCTCTTTATTATCTTTTTGTTTTTTTATAATGTAGAATCCTCTTATGATTGTCTACATTTAAAAGTGTATATTTTAACAGGAGTAATGCAATAGCGCCCTTTGCATTGAATATTGTAACTTGATTAATAGGTATTATCACTCTCCGGTGCTGAATAAATTCATGAAGTATATATAAACGATATTGTGTATATGGGTCATTTGTCAACACTTATGACGGTCAGTAACAAACCAGAGGCCTTGAATTTTGTATCCGATCGCTCTAGAATTGTCAACCCCAACATGTTTCCTCTAAAAGTATTGTGCGTGCATCTATATAGAAAACCGCGTGAAATTTGGTCATATTATTGTGTACATATATGCACAAACATAATACACTCCCAAGTGAAGATATTCATAAACGAGGACAACTTTGATTATATTTATCTAACGCTTAGTTTGGACAATGTTTGAAGACTATAACATATACCTTAGTCACACTGAAATGCTCGAGACTAACTGAAATATCAGTTTTGTTTCATTTTGTTAAACTTGTAAGAATTAGTTATACTGAAACTGAACTTAAATGTCTAAACTAAACCTCCTTTGTTAAATATGGAGTATTAATATATCCACGCTGCCATATACATATATTGCCTATTTGTGCATAATATTTTACCTTGGTTTCGGAATTTTATACCTAGAAGATTGGGAACCGCTTTTTTTTATTTCTAATATTAACCCTGTTAAACCCTGTGACTTTGGTAATTTATGCCAGCAAACAATTTCTAATTCAGGTGAAAATTGGTGGATAATGTCTGGTTGATTTGAATGTGGACTTAGTTAAAAACTACTCAGAATAATCTAAGTTATATTAGTTGTTATTAATACTCGTGATTAAATGAGTATACCCCAACAATCTCGTGTGAGAGACTATGGTGAATTTGTATATGAACAGTATCTCGGGTTACTGTTACAATACCAATGTTATGTTCTTTGTCACGGTATCGTTCAGCGAAAGGCCATACAAGGCCTTACTATGATATGTGAGTTTTTTCCGTGCCCTGGGATAAAGGTTGGTCTGTACAATCTATAGGAATATTAAACTGAGATAGGTTACTTTGACTTGTCTGAAGTTTTGCAATCGGAGTGTCAATAGTTTGTTATGGTGTTATTATCATTGTGTGCACGCGTCCGGTAATTTGTGCAAAGCGTAACAGTCACAGTCACAGTCACGATTGGTTATTCACAATAATTGTTCAATACAAATGCTTCCTGGCCATGTGAATATTCGCAATACACTGTGTGTCTTTCTTATTTAAGAGACCACTTTAATCATTAATAACCACAGTGAAACGTGTGCATTCCGAAGTTCACGGGACGGCAGAGATATCTTATTTCACGACGTACTGGGGTCCAATTATATGATATGAAAATAGTCATTTCAAATCGGGGAGGTGTAGTAATCTTTTCTTGCATTATACAGTTGTGACATTCTTTTCATAGCACAATTTTGAAATGACGAGCGTCAAACGAGAACAAAACTAAACACACTCAGTTACTATTTAATGCACGTAATTTTTATTGTTACATGTTCATCAACTACTGCCACGGAATTCTTTGTCAGTATCACCTTCGGGAGTCAAATGTTGTGCAATCAGATCAAACACTTGCTTCAAGTTCACAGCCACATTCGTCTGTTTTGAAAAAAAAAATGGCAATATAAGTTGAACAAACAACTTATTGTACCTTGAGGGCGCGCTTTTATCACGCAATAACCACACAATTGATGGCCAACTTCTGTTCAATTGTATAGCACACCTATTTTTGTACATGTGTAAGATTCCCTTATTCTGTAATAATAACTCATTCATAAATAAAAAAGCTCACATAAATGTCACTAACACCTCATGTTGAGTTCCCATACTGTAACTTGGCAATGACAAAGATCTATGTTCGATAGTTGCTCTAATCAAATTATTTCGTGAATAATTAAGCAAACGAATAGTGACCTCACGCTATTCTGATGAATCTGAATGACCCAAACCTGTCTGAAATGAAGTGGCTTATTTTAGCAAGAGGATGTCACAACAAAAATTATAATACAAACCTGTATAAGTTGATGTTAAACTATGTTTCTTTTGTCATTTTCTAGAGGTGTTATTTACGCAAATACAATTTTAACTCACCAATAAACTGACACACAATCCCCTTTGGACGGTAGTCACAATATTCGTCATCCCACAATAGTCCTTTGCCAGGCCGGGCCCTGAAAGGTAGCATATGTTGTATAATTTAAATATTAATTTCTTGAATTTTAGTTATTTTCAAAATATAGTGCTACTTTCTATCATGAAATATTGTCTCAATGTTACTAGTATTGTGTTGAGTGTTACTTTGCTTATGAGTATCATTGTTTATCATTACAAGCATTTTTAATATTTGCCAATACTAGGTTTTGTATTTTGGTGAACAACGCCCTCACTTACCATAACTGAACACAGTCTTGACCACTTGTTGCATTTTTCTTTACATTGTTGTTAGGATTATCTTTTGCCCAGTTTCCGTAACAAGGTGTGGTTCCATCTCCCCACTTGTATACTCCTTCATCTGCGCCATCGCCATCTTGCAATCCTATCCAAAAACCAAAGTTTCGTACGCATTCTGGAGAATCCATTTTATTAGCATAGATAAACTTTCTAATTTCTGCATCCTCAGCACGGTTTTTTATATCGGCGAGAGTGCCACCACGACTCTCACAGAATTCTTGAGCTTTTTGACGATATGGACGATCATTTGCATCTTGTTCACAGTAAATCTCGTAACGTTTCTGGAGTGTTGCGCATGTCGACACAGTCGCTGCAAATGGATTGGAAACGTTTTGATTGTGACAAATTCATACGATTCTTTTTTAGAGAAAATTAGAATTGCTAATTTGTTGAGAAATTTGTATTGCCTGAAATGTATAATTTGTTTGAATGGTATGCTTCCTCCCATATATCAAGGCAGTGCAGTTTAAGGACGACGAACGAAGTTTAATACTTTGCAAACAAACATGGTAAATTGGTTGATCTATGCAAACACAGTTTTCAAAAAAGCGCACATGGAACCAAGGAAGGACTGACATGATGACCATTGCCTCGTATCAAAAGAAATAGTGTATTACTGAAAAAGGTATTAGCAAGTTGGCAAACTGTGTACTTTTTACATAATGAAAGTTTTTACCCAGCGGCTACATAAAGTTGCTTACTTCCATTAAGAGTATCCATATTTGAGGTCAGGCTCATTACGGTTGATATATGCTTACATACAAAAATTCATTTTTTTATATGGATGAGAGGGTGCGTACCAGATCATCTTAGAGTAACAAATCGGAATATGGCAAAATACTTACGAATACATCCGTGAAACTCTTCCTATATATGAAAAACGAAATTGAAGATTGGTCAAACGTTGAATGAATGAATGAATGAATGAATGAATGAATGAATGAATGAATGAATGAATGAATGAATGAATGAATGAATGAATGAATGAATGAATGAACGAACGAACGAACGAACGAACGAACGAACGAACGAACGAACGAACGAATGAATGAACGAACGAACGAACGAACGAATGAACGAACGAACGAACGAATGAATGAATGAATGAATGAATGAATGAATGAATGAATGAATGAATGAATGAATGAACTTAAATCCCAAAAGCAGTTAAACTTTCTCACCGTCAATGTCACATGATTCGCTGTTGATACTGCGATAAAACCTAGTAATATAATAACTAGTTCCATGTCTTCAGTTTAACGTTACGAACTGGAAATGGAAAAGGTAACATCAGATCAACTTGAGTTTTATGTTTTAATTCAAGTAATATCCCTTGCCGGTTTATTCACTTTGCATAGACATCGCCGAACCATGATTGATTACCTGAGATATGTAATGTGTTTTGGTTACATCTTATACTCTACTAATGTTGATAAAACTTGGCATGAAGAAGCTTTACACTCATCTGAACATTTGATAAAGTTGTGGGTAAAATGACATACTCAATTTTCTGACTGCCTTTTTAGAAGGAACTCTCCCAATGCAGCAGACTGTGTGAGCATAATTCAGTAGCTATGAATGTGGTAATGAGGATCTGACACACTAACAAAGTGAAAAATTATTCATGAACTCAACAGTTCATCTTTGGTCAAACTGATAGTTGTACATTTATCAGTGAAGTAGATCGTCTTGATTTTTTGAAGCATTGCAGTGGTATTTGTAAATTAGAAAGAAAAGAAAATAAGGCTACAATTTGTGTGTCATTTATTGTAAATGTAGAATCAATAGTTTGCCAGCTCTGGAGAAGTAGGTAGGTATGTACAGTTCTGTTATTGATTTTTGCAGGTTCTTGTTTACTAAACAATGTATGCCTCGACTTGCACACTAGTCGACATTAACTTTCTTCTCCAAATCACAGAGTAGGTGGACGAGTATATATTACAGCATATTCATTCCAGCTATTGAGAAGACTACACAAGTGTTGTTTTTTTGAGAACGTTTTTGTGTAAGCACGCTAGATATTTGAAGACGGCAATTTATACCCCTTAACACGTAACGTGTCTGGTCAAAATATTTACCCATATTTACGCGTTTTTTCTTACAAGGTTGTTTACCCGACATTTAGCCAAATTCCAGTTGCCCTCCAGCTCAGTCAGTGACATCGTGCGTGATTACACGTTGGGACAAAATGGGAGTCGGTTTAGGGTTAGTTTAGATTATCTCCAGTATGCTAGTAGGAATTTGGAATAGAATGTGATTACAGGTATTTTCAAGTTTCAACAGGTAAGGATCCATTTTCAGCTCAAGTTTTCGATCATTTTTCGGCGCCAGTATTGTAACTATTTATGACTCGCGATTTTTTATGTCAAACTAAAATATTTGGCATTATGCAAATTGTACTTTACATAGTATATAAATATTGTATAAATTTTGCGGATTTGTTAGGTATAAATGACGATTTGAATGCACATCGGTGTATCGGATTAAAATCGTCATGATTTACGCGGACTTAAGTCAGTATATATCTAGTGTGTATTAAACGACGCAGTGCGGCATGGGTTTACAGCCCAGTACCCGGACCGGCAACTAGAGTTTTGTCGTGATGAGTTGTACTATCACTGATGGGTCACCGTAGAAAAATGAATAGAAGAAAAACAAACGTGCGACACGAATCTATGCAATATTGGTCAGCTATAAGTTGAAACGTAGTTGAACTTTAAATTTTGGTCTTGCGGTATGTCAATTAAAGGCCGACATTTTTTACCCATGACCTGGGCGGAGCTTAGTATTCTAATTTGACTGATTATTCAACGACAACAACTGTCAATCGTTCATTAAATGCAGATAGTCGACGTCTGCGCTAATCTCTTGTTTATGTGTATAGTTACTGATCTGAGCTGTGTAAAGTAAAATAAACAATTCATTTCTGGTGAAGAGGCAGCTGGTTGGAGTCCGAATTCAAGTCGGGTATATACACAGTTCATTCTAAAGTTACGTGGTCTGTGCTGCAATGTTCAATAAATATAGTCACAGGCATAATTTACGTTGCGTAGGTTGTTTCCAATTATGTCTTGCAATGTTTTCTTCAATCAAAATTACTTTCTACCCCAGACAACTAAGAGGACTGTAATAATTGTCTGAGATTACATGTATATTCACGTAATATTTATGTTGATTGTCCTTGCATCATCTAAGGCGCTTGGAAAATCCCGGATCGACAAACGTGAATCCTCGGACCCAGGTGAAACGAAACGCACCCGTTCTCGGATTTGACCTCCTATAATCTTCCATGACCTCACAAGCAACAGCGGCTTGGATCCATCACCGGGTCGTACTTTTTTTATTCTACGGGAAATGGCTAGTTTCGCGTCACATGTTCAGTGCTGCTATCATTGCCAGTGATCATGTTTTGTTGTTGTTGTTTTTTTCTTCTTTCTTATTTTGGCTAGGCTTCACAATAACGAAAGAACATCGGCACCGACATTGTTTACATTTATAGTGGGACTTGCTACAATGTATCAAGATAAGAACGAGGTTCCCAGGCAACTTTGAACTTGGATTGAGGTCGCTCACAAACAACGGAGTGAAACTGCTCAAGATTTCTTTCGCGGCTACAAATCACCGTTTTCTTTTGACATAAAAAAATATAAACTGTGCCAGTCTAGTCAAACACTGGAATGCGTAAATATGCATTTTTATAGGATATATCAATTGGTGTTTTAAGTACCTGAGAGAGAGGAGACCGGGGACTGAGAATCAGAATGATACTTGGCACGCTACCAAGTCCGTTGAAAAGGCCATGAAAAAAATAGCCACAGGCCTGAAACGCAGTCACGGCAAAACTTGGCACGAGCAATTACGAGACAAAATTTACTCTGTCCGTACTCATTTTGCATACGCAATACGAAATTGCGAACATGATGTTTTGGTACTCCGGGCCAAATTAGACAACATCGTGAATCACTACAAAAAATAATCACCGACTGTGTAGTGCAGAATCGAGCTGCAAAACAAATCCTCACTACGAGCCGGAAAAAACTTTTATTACCAGCAAAGCGGCAGAGAATCTCCTTCGCGCATTTATTCAGATTTCTGTTATTTATAAAAACGCTGAATACTACGTCCGCGTTGAAAGCTTCAACAATTCGTTGAATGTTTTTCACGACAAGCGCATCGCATTTCATTCATTTCATTCGTTTCATAGTATTTTCATAGACATGGCCAATCACTGATCGTAAGTTTGTCCTTCAAGCTTTCCCGCCTTTTTTCACTCTGTTTTTGTGGGCTATGTTTCCTATGACGTTCGATTTAAGGGTATATAAGAATGAAACACACACTTCTCGATATGTATTTCTTCAGTTTGTAACTCGTTACTATGTTCCAGCATTCGCTGTTGAATAAACCATTAGTTTATTAGTTTCTTAGACGAATTGCTGTCTCCGTGTCTGACATTTGTATACCCCGCTCAAGGAGTCCGGTTTTTAACTGCATTCCCCCACACTCCTGAACATTGTATTATAATAACTAGACTGCTCCTGAACTTACGATCAGTGATTGGCCATGTCTATGAAAATACTATGTCGTGATTGGCTCTATAAATACCATGGTAACAAGACTAATTAAACATACGTAATTAACAAGAGGATTTACTTTTAGAATCCGGCTGGCTAATATAAAAGGCTGATATATAAACTATTAGTATCACAGCTGGTACTACATGAAACGGGTGTGGAGTCGCTTGTCCTTGAATTTCATATAACTCGGAGTAACTTTCTCCGACATTCTCCGCGCCACAAAAGGTGTTTACTGAAAAACTGAAATTCATTTCAAAATCAAAAAAAAAAAAAATTCGTGTCAATAGACCACAGAGTAAGTATTCAAAATAAAGAATCATGGGTTTCTATCTTGAAACCGAAATAATAGTAGTTAAAGTCAATAATAATTGTTAAAAGTCAATGGGGTAGCATTACTCAGTTCCTATATATATTCTGTTCTGCATTCGAACAATATGAAATGTAAAATATATAGTTCAAATGTTATACTAGTATCAAATTTGAGATACGTAGTCTGGCGGCTACCGCTGCATCCCTCGCTGGACGTTTAATAATTTCCTCATTGTGGGGAGGGACATCTATCGTCGGAGGGGTAGTTTGTTGGACTTCCGCCATCTGATCATCTGTTGATTGCGTTGTGTTTTCTTCGAATTCTTTGGATATAACCTCCAAAGGATATAGCTTATGAATGGGACGATTCGTTGGTCCCCTGGCTGTAGCAACTTCTGCTGAACGAACAAGTTTATCGTTCCCGTATATAAGTTTGGTAACTGTGCCAAGTTGCCAATTGAGTCTCTTTTCAGTGTCACTGTGAATTATTACAACCTCACCAACTCGTATAGTGTTGTGTTTACTTCCAGACGTCGTGTGTCTTTCACGGAGTGCCGTCAAATATTCTGTTGACCAGCGTGTCCAGAACTGTACATGGAGGCGAGACAAGTGTTTGTAACGGTCGTTAATTTCCTCGTGTTGAGTGTAGGACGGGTCGTAGATTTCTTCATCAGACACGTTTATATACGGTAGTGCTGTGACTTGTCGTCCGTGTAGTAAATGGTTCGGTGTCAGACCAACATTGTCATCCAAGTTTGACGATACATACGTTAATGGGCGGTCATTTAGTACGGTTTCAATTTCCGTTACAACTGTGGAAAGTTCGTCAAAACTAATTAGAGAGCGACCTAACGTCTTTTTAATTGCGTTTTTTGGTCAGTCCGATGAGTCTCTCCCAAAATCCGCCAAACCAGGGAGCTCTCTTGGGTATAAATGTCCACTGTACTCGATGTGTGGCCAAGTATTCGCGTATTTCCGGTGTATCGACGAGAGCACGAATCTCCTCGGCAGCGGACAGGTAGGTCGATGCGTTGTCTGAAAGCATCCGGCTTGGTAGAGACCGTCTCGGCACCAGAAATGTGGGGGAATGCAGTTAAAAACCGGACTCCTTGAGCGGGGGTATACAAATGTCAGACACGGAGACAGCAATTCGTCTAAGAAACTAATAAACTAATGGTTTATTCAACAGCGAATGCTGGAACATAGTAACGAGTTACAAACTGAAGAAATACATATCGAGAAGCGTGTGTTTCATTCTTATATACCCTTAAATCGAACGTCATAGGAAACATAGCCCACAAAAACAGAGTGAAAAAAGGCGGGAAAGCTTGAAGGACAAACTTACGATCAGTGATTGGCCATGTCTATGAAAATACTATGTCGTGATTGGCTCTATAAATACCATGGTAACAAGACTAATTAAACACACGTAATTAACAAGAGGATTTACTTTTAGAATCCGGCTGGCTAATATAAAAGGCTGATATATAAACTATTAGTATCACAGCTGGTACTACATGAAACGGGTGTGGAGTCGCTTGTCCTTGAATTTCATATAACTCGGAGTACACTTTCTCCGACAAGGAGCAGTCTAGTTATTATAATACGATGGCCAGTAGCAGTCTAGTTATTATAATACAATGTTCAGGAGCAGTCTAGTTATTATAATACAATGTTCAGGAGCAGTCTAGTTATTATAATACGATGTTCAGGAGCAGTCTAGTTATTATAATACGATGGTCAGGAGCAGTCTAGTTATTATAATACAATGTTCAGGAGCAGTCTAGTTATTATATTACGATGGCCAGGAGCAGTCTAGTTATTATAATACGATGTTCAGGAGCAGTCTAGTTATTATAATACGATGGTCAGGAGCAGTCTAGTTATTATAATACAATGTTCAGGAGCAGTCTAGTTATTATATTACGATGGCCAGGAGCAGTCTTGTTATTATAATACAATGTTCAGGAGCAGTCTAGTTATTATAATACAATGTTCAGGAGCAGTCTAGTTATTATAATACAATGTTCAGGAGCAGTCTAGTTATTATAATACGATGGCCAGTAGCAGTTTAGTTATTATAATACAATGTTCAGGAGCAGTCTAGTTATTATAATACAATGTTCAGGAGCAGTCTAGTTATTATAATACGATGTTCAGGAGCAGTCTAGTTATTATAATACGATGGTTAGGAGCAGTCTAGTTATTATAATACGATGGTCAGGAGCAGTCTAGCTATTATAATAAGATGGTCAGGAGCAGTCTAGTTATTATAATACGATGTTCAGAAGCAGTCTAGTTATTATAATACGATGGTCAGGAGCAGTCTAGTTATTATAATACAATGGTCAGGAGCAGTCTAGTTATTATAATACGATGGTCAGGAGCAGTCTAGCTATTATAATAAGATGGCCAGGAGCAGTCTAGTTATTATAATACGATGTTCAGAAGCAGTCTAGTTATTATAATACGATGGTCAGGAGCAGTCTAGTTATTATAATACAATGGTCAGGAGCAGTCTAGTTATTATAATACAATGGTCAGGAGCAGTCTAGTTATTATAATACAATGTTCAGTAGCAGTTTAGTTATTATAATACAATGTTCAGGAGCAGTCTAGTTATTATAATACAATGTTCAGGAGCAGTCTAGTTATTATAATACGATGGTCAGGAGCAGTCTAGCTATTATAATACGATGTTCAGGGGCAGTCTAGTTATTATAATACGATGGCCAGTAGCAGTCTAGTTATTATAATACGATATGGTCAGGAGCAGTCTTGTTATTATAATACAATGGTCAGGAGCAGTCTAGTTATTATAATACAATGTTCAGGAGCAGTCTAGTTATTATAATACAATGTTCAGGAGCAGTCTAGTTATTATAATACGATGTTCAGGGGCAGTCTAGTTATTATAATACGATGTTCAGTAGCAGTCTAATTATTATAATACAATGTTCAGAAGCAGTCTAGTTATTATAATACAATGTTCAGGAGCAGTCCAGTTATTATAATACGATGTTCAGGGGCAGTCTAGTTATTATCATACGATGTTCAGGAGCAGTCTAATTATTATAATACGATGTTCAGAAGCAGTCTAGTTATAATAATACGATGTTCAGGAGCAGTCTAGTTATTATAATACAATGTTCAGGAGCAGACTAGCTATTATAATACGATGTTCAGGGGCAGTCTAATTATTATAATACGATGGTCAAGGGCTGTCTAGTTATTATAATACAATGGTCAGGAGCAGTCTAGTTATTATAATAAGATGGTCAGGAGCAGTCTAGTTATTATAATACGATGTTCAGAAGCAGTCTAGTTATTATAATACGATGTTCAGGAGCAGTCTAGTTATTATAATACGATGGCCAGGAGCAGTCTAGTTATTATAATACGATGTTCAGAAGCAGTCTTGTTATTATAATACAATGGTCAGGAGCAGTCTAGTTATTATAATAAGATGGTCAGGAGCAGTCTAGTTATTATAATACGATGTTCAGAAGCAGTCTAGTTATTATAATACGATGTTCAGGAGCAGTCTAGTTATTATAATACGATGGCCAGGAGCAGTCTAGTTATTATAATACGATGTTCAGAAGCAGTCTAGTTATTATAATACGATGTTCAGGAGCAGTCTAGTTATTATAATACGATGGCCAGGAGCAGTCTAGTTATTATAATACGATGTTCAGGAGCAGTCTAGTTATTATAATACAATGGTCAGGAGCAGTCTAGTTATTATAATACAATGTTCAGGAGCAGTCTAGTTATTATAATACGATATGGTCAGGAGCAGTCTTGTTATTATAATACAATGGTCAGGAGCAGTCTAGTTATTATAATACAATGGTCAGGAGCAGTCTAGTTATTATAATACGATGTTCAGAAGCAGTCTAGTTATTATAATACGATATGGTCAGGAGCAGTCTTGTTATTATAATACAATGGTCAGGAGCAGTCTAGTTATTATAATACAAAGGTCAGGAGCAGTCTAGTTATTATAATACGATGTTCAGAAGCAGTCTAGTTATTATAATACGATATGGTCAGGAGCAGTCTTGTTATTATAATACAATGGTCAGGAGCAGTCTAGTTATTATAATACGATGTTCAGAAGCAGTCTAGTTATTATAATACGATGGCCAGGAGCAGTTTAGTTATTATAATACGATGTTCAGAAGCAGTCTAGTTATTATAATACGATGTTCAGGAGCAGTCTAGTTATTATAATACGATGGCCAGTAGCAGTCTAGTTATTATAATACGATGGTCAGTAACAGTCTAGTTATTATAATACAATGTTCAGGAGCAGTCTAGTTATTATAATACAATGTTCAGGAGCAGTCTAGTTATTATAATACAATGTTCAGGAGCAGTCTAGTTATTATAATACAATGTTCAGGAGCAGTCTAGTTATTATAATACGATGTTCAGGAGCAGTCTAGTTATTACAATACGATGGCCAGGAGCAGTTTAGTTATTATAATACAATGTTCAGGAGCAGTCTAGTTATTATAATACAATGTTCAGGAGCAGTCTAGTTATTATAATACGATGTTCAGGGGCAGTCTAGTTATTATAATACAATGGTCAGGAGCAGTCTAGTTATTATAATACAATGTTCAGGAGCAGTCTAGTTATTATAATACGATGTTCAGGGGCAGTCTAGTTATTATAATACAATGGTCAGGAGCAGTCTAGTTATTATAATACGATGGTCAGGAGCAGTCTAGTTATTATAATACAATGTTCAGTAGCAGTCTAGTTATTATAATACAATGGTCAGGAGCAGTCTTGTTATTATAATACGATGGTCAGGAGCAGTTTAGTTATTATTATACAATGGTCAGTAGCAGTCTAGTTATTATAATACGATGTTCAGGAGCAGTCTAGTTATTATAATAAGATGGTCAGGAGCAGTCTAGTTATTATAATACGATGTTCAGAAGCAGTCTAGTTATTATAATACGATGTTCAGGAGCAGTCTAGTTATTATAATACGATGGCCAGGAGCAGTCTAGTTATTATAATACGATGTTCAGAAGCAGTCTTGTTATTATAATACAATGGTCAGGAGCAGTCTAGTTATTATAATAAGATGGTCAGGAGCAGTCTAGTTATTATAATACGATGTTCAGAAGCAGTCTAGTTATTATAATACGATGTTCAGGAGCAGTCTAGTTATTATAATACGATGGCCAGGAGCAGTCTAGTTATTATAATACGATGTTCAGAAGCAGTCTAGTTATTATAATACGATGTTCAGGAGCAGTCTAGTTATTATAATACGATGGCCAGGAGCAGTCTAGTTATTATAATACGATGTTCAGGAGCAGTCTAGTTATTATAATACAATGATCAGGAGCAGTCTAGTTATTATAATACAATGTTCAGGAGCAGTCTAGTTATTATAATACGATATGGTCAGGAGCAGTCTTGTTATTATAATACAATGGTCAGGAGCAGTCTAGTTATTATAATACAATGGTCAGGAGCAGTCTAGTTATTATAATACGATGTTCAGAAGCAGTCTATTTATTATAATACGATATGGTCAGGAGCAGTCTTGTTATTATAATACAATGGTCAGGAGCAGTCTAGTTATTATAATACAAAGGTCAGGAGCAGTCTAGTTATTATAATACGATGTTCAGAAGCAGTCTAGTTATTATAATACGATATGGTCAGGAGCAGTCTTGTTATTATAATACAATGGTCAGGAGCAGTCTAGTTATTATAATACGATGTTCAGAAGCAGTCTAGTTATTATAATACGATGGCCAGGAGCAGTTTAGTTATTATAATACGATGTTCAGAAGCAGTCTAGTTATTATAATACGATGTTCAGGAGCAGTCTAGTTATTATAATACGATGGCCAGTAGCAGTCTAGTTATTATAATACGATGGTCAGTAACAGTCTAGTTATTATAATACAATGTTCAGGAGCAGTCTAGTTATTATAATACAATGTTCAGGAGCAGTCTAGTTATTATAATACAATGTTCAGGAGCAGTCTAGTTATTATAATACAATGTTCAGGAGCAGTCTAGTTATTATAATACGATGTTCAGGAGCAGTCTAGTTATTACAATACGATGGCCAGGAGCAGTCTAGTTATTATAATACAATGTTCAGGAGCAGTCTAGTTATTATAATACAATGTTCAGGAGCAGTATAGTTATTATAATACAATGTTCAGGAGCAGTCTAGTTATTATAATACGATGTTCAGGGGCAGTCTAGTTATTATAATACGATGTTCAGGAGCAGTCTAGTTATTATAATACAATGGTCAGGAGCAGTCTAGTTATTATAATACAATGTTCAGGAGCAGTCTAGTTATTATAATACGATATGGTCAGGAGCAGTCTTGTTATTATAATACAATGGTCAGGAGCAGTCTAGTTATTATAATACAATGGTCAGGAGCAGTCTAGTTATTATAATACGATGTTCAGAAGCAGTCTAGTTATTATAATACGATATGGTCAGGAGCAGTCTTGTTATTATAATACAATGGTCAGGAGCAGTCTAGTTATTATAATACAAAGGTCAGGAGCAGTCTAGTTATTATAATACGATGTTCAGAAGCAGTCTAGTTATTATAATACGATATGGTCAGGAGCAGTCTTGTTATTATAATACAATGGTCAGGAGCAGTCTAGTTATTATAATACGATGTTCAGAAGCAGTCTAGTTATTATAATACGATGGCCAGGAGCAGTTTAGTTATTATAATACGATGTTCAGAAGCAGTCTAGTTATTATAATACGATGTTCAGGAGCAGTCTTGTTATTATAATACAATGGTCAGGAGCAGTCTAGTTATTATAATACGATGTTCAGAAGCAGTCTAGTTATTATAATACGATGGCCAGGAGCAGTTTAGTTATTATAATACGATGTTCAGAAGCAGTCTAGTTATTATAATACGATGTTCAGGAGCAGTCTAGTTATTATAATACGATGGCCAGTAGCAGTCTAGTTATTATAATACGATGGTCAGGAGCAGTCTAGTTATTATAATACAATGTTCAGGAGCAGTCTAGTTATTATAATACAATGTTCAGGAGCAGTCTAGTTATTATAATACAATGTTCAGGAGCAGTCTAGTTATTATAATACGATGTTCAGGAGCAGTCTAGTTATTACAATACGATGGCCAGGAGCAGTTTAGTTATTATAATACAATGTTCAGGAGCAGTCTAGTTATTATAATACAATGTTCAGGAGCAGTCTAGTTATTATAATACGATGTTCAGGGGCAGTCTAGTTATTATAATACAATGGTCAGGAGCAGTCTAGTTATTATAATACAATGTTCAGGAGCAGTCTAGTTATTATAATACGATGTTCAGGGGCAGTCTAGTTATTATAATACAATGGTCAGGAGCAGTCTAGTTATTATAATACGATGGTCAGGAGCAGTCTAGTTATTATAATACAATGTTCAGTAGCAGTCTAGTTATTATAATACAATGGTCAGGAGCAGTCTTGTTATTATAATACGATGGTCAGGAGCAGTTTAGTTATTATCATACAATGGTCAGTAGCAGTCTAGTTATTATAATACAATGGTCAGGAGCAGTCTTGTTATTATAATACGATGGTCAGGAGCAGTCTAGTTATTATAATACGATGGTCAGGAGCAGTCTAGTTATTATAATACGATGGTCAGGAGCAGTCTAGTTATTATAATACAATGTTCAGGAGCAGTCTAGTTATTATAATACAATGTTCAGAAGCAGTCTAGTTATTATAATACAATGTCCAGGAGCAGTCTAGTTATTATAATACAATGTTCAGGAGCAGTCTAGTTATTATAATACGATGGTCAGGAGCAGTCTAGTTATTATAATACAATGTCCAGGAGCAGTCTAGTTATTATAATACAATGTTCAGGAGCAGTCTAGTTATTGTAATACGGTGGTCAGGTGCAGTCTAGTTATTATAATACAATGTTCAGAAGCAGTCTAGTTATTATAATACGATGGTCAGGAGCAGGATCAGTCTAGTTATTATGGTACAATGTTCAGGAGCAGTCTAGTTATTATAATACGATATGGTCAGGAGCAGTCTAGTTATTATAATACAATGGTCAGGAGCAGTCTAGTTATTATAATACAATGGTCAGGAGCAGTCTAGTTATTATAATACGATGGCCAGGAGCAGTCTAGTTATTATAATACGATGGTCAGTAGCAGTCTAGTTATTATAATACAATGGTCAGGAGCAGTCTAGTTATTATAATACAATGTTCAGGAGCAGTCTAGTTATTATAATACGATGGCCAGGAGCAGTCTAGTTATTATAATACGATGGTCAGGAGCAGTCTATTTATTATAATACAATGGTCAGGAGCAGTCTAGTTATTATAATACGATGGTCAGGAGCAGTCTAGTTATTATTATACAATGGTCAGGAGCAGTCCAGTTATTATAATACTCTCAATAATAATTTAACCTTATTTGCATACCGAGCACGCCTTTCACATATGTTTTGATAGATTACAATACAGCCGTTAATATTTTTCTAGTCATGTCCCGAGATACGAAACAGCTATCGTGTTACAATTTCCACAAATTGTCAATAGAGGGCGTATGTCAAAAAGTAAGTCACATGGCTTGATCACCACATTGGATTAACGAGAAACGGCTTACACATCATGTTCACTACTCGACCAATTACTTTTGTTTAAAATTACATCATTGGTTTAGTTAGGCCTCTTACAAGATCAACAACACCAAATCCACCATGACTGTTCACGTAGTTCAAAAACTTTGTTAGATTTAAGAAAACCAGGAAGTATTCTGTTCTTGTACTTACTGTGGTGGCTTGAGCAATTTGAATCTTTTCTTGTAACATATTTGATATATCTGTATTTTTTTCAATATTAGGCCAGACTTTTTTTTATTCCTTGTTTTTCGAGTTTTTGTTAGGCAATGTTTTTGCGGAGGGCGGAAAAAAATAAAATTAATTCTTTTTTTCCATTAGATTTTTGTGTGATTCTCAAAGAATTGTTAGTGATATCATTGATCGGAGAGAAGAAATGAAATAACATTTTATTCCATGTATAACCTGTTTCTCATCTGCGCGAGACTTCGGTACTTTGATCATGATACTCCCACAAAAATGCAACTTGGGTTTGTTATGCGGCGGGCGGAAAAAAATGAAGATAAAAATAAGTTTTTTAGCAATTTTTTGCACTTACAAGTCGGCGGACGCGAGAAATTACGCTGAAATAAAATGTTATTTTTATTTCATTTTCGGCTCCTGTTTATTCGGCGGGCTCGCGAAACAAGGGATAATAAAAGTCCGGCCTTATCAATAGCATCCATATTCTGTCACATGACTTGTCATACTATATGTAATTTCCGAAAAAATGGTATAACAATTAAATTAAATATATGTAGAAGCGTACTGTGATTGTCCACGTGGATTAGCAGTCATAATTTATCGTTGCCTTGTTAATTCAATCCAGAGATCTCCAGTAATCAAAAATCACCAAATGGTTATTATTTTATTTAGCGGGATTTACAGAAAACGTACGAGTAACCGAAACTTGAAGCGCCTGTGTGATTTCGTTACTCGTGCATCGCATACACTAAGAAGTATACTTATACAAATTAGAAATAGTTATAACGCATGATTAATATGTGTACCTACCTTCGTATAGTGTGATTGTCCAACTAAGAATCCCTACAGACTAGTGTGACTATTAAAGAAAACCTCACACTATTTATAGGAATCAAACCACGGGGGTACCACCCCTAAATACAAGTCAAGTGTTGTCTTGAATATTTTATGTTTCCAGCATATATTGTGGTGCATTATTCATCTCAGGTAAGAGTATTAAATACGGGACAATATTTAATGGGATAAAAAAGTACGTTTTTTAAATATATTTGCATTGCATATATTGATTTAATGCATTATTATTTACATCACATCCTCTACTAATAGATTCATTATTTTACATACATCAGTGGATGTAAATGAAAGTGTGTACCCCGATAATATGAAATATGGTGTTGCTGTATGTTCAATGACTCCTTGAGAACTGTGTTATTTGGAGGACCATTCTTTCAATGCACTGACAAAAACACGTAAGAACAAGGCACACTTCAAAATCAGAGAAAAACACTAAAAATGCACTTAAATGTCGTAAACAGCTTACAATACTGTGCCTTTTATTGACAGTCAGTCAATACATGAATAGGAGGCTTTCTAAATCGTCCTCACCATATTGCTTCGATGAATGAGCAGCGGAAGAGCATGAGTGTGTCACTGTGAAACACGCGCATATTTTTTACTAAAACCATCAGGTACACTAAAATATCGCGATTCAGAACGACGAAAAGCATAAAAGACTCGGTGAAGACAGATGACATACCCTGGGTTTTGAGTATCCTTTACAGGAAAGAACTGTCCACCCACAGGGACGGCATCACATTAGTGCGTTCATATAGTGGTCCATTCCACTTGTGGTGACGATACCGAGTAAAATCTATACCCGATCATTTGGGTTATATTTCAAGTGTTTACTAACATAGGGCTATGTCAAAATAATTATGTGAAATCACGGTAATAGTACTTTCTGTCTTCTTTTCATTTATTTTACTGTATATTCGGATAACATAGTCTTATAAACAAATGGCAGTATTTCATTGTACATATACATGAAACTGTAGCAGCAGATATGTTTACACTGAAATCAGCAAAGGCATGTAGTTTACCAATTATTTCGTATACTCAAACGGAAGTTACTCATTGTGTGAGCTTGTGCACTGACTTAGTAAGCTTCTATAAATTCTAGAACAAGAACTGTAACAGTCAAACTTGCAGTGACAGTGTTGATAACATGGGAAGGGACGGAAGGCAAGCTTGTCAGCATCCTTTATTCTATGTTTTTGTCGTTACCTCAAATCATGGAAAGAAACGGTGTGCATTGCCTTGTGGTAACTGTTATGAGGGTGATTGACAGGTCATACTAGTTTGCAACTCTGGAAGGACAATGGGAATCTACCAGGTGTGCTTGTTATTTACATAACAAAGGATGTTTACAACTCTGGAAGGACAATGGGAATCTACCAGGTGTGCTTGTTATTTACATAACAAAGGGTGTTTACAACTTTGGAAGAACAATTGGAATCTAGAAGGTGTGCTTGTTATTTACATCACAAAGGGTGTTTACAACTTTGGAAGAACAATTGGAATCTAGAAGGTGTGCTTGTGATTTACATAACAAAGGATGTTTACAACTCTAAAATGACAATTGGAATCTACCAAGTGTGCTTGTGATTTACATAACAAAGGATGTTTACGATCTCCTGAGTTGCCTACGTGAGACATTTGCTAGCAAGACCACATTCTGATTGGCTCATGTGGAAACTCAGGTGGTGTTCCTGAGTTTGGGCCATTTATGCCTATAAATAGGCTAGACTGAGGACAGTTGGGGTCCATCATTTCAAATTAAGAACCCGTGTATTGCTGCTGCGATATTGTGAGACAAGTGATACTGGCTTCAATCGTCGTTCTGTGAGACTTGTATGAACTGCTCTGCGATCTCCTGCTTTCGGCGGTGCCCTCCAGAATGCCCTCTGCAAGCAATACTCCGGTATTTCTTCGCTGTTGTGTTGCAGAAGCCATTGACTGTCATCAATTTCCACATCTTGGAACTGTGGCTTATCCCCAATGCACACTTCCCTAGACAATCCCCTATTTTAGTTTATTTATTCATTGTATTTTTCTGTGCTTTGTTTCTTGTAATTATTTTGAGAGGTATTAAAGCCAGGAGTGTTTTGGTGCATGTGTATTTCATTTCCAGTACTATTGTCTTGTTTACCCCATTCTAGCAGAGAAGGAACCTGTCCAGTGAGAGTTATGTGGGTGCTCCTCTCAATATTAATAAGCAGGCCTTACACTGTGACAAAGCTTCGAAATTTAGACAAACGACGTAAGCTTTGTTTATTCCTATTAAATTCCAGAGACGAAAATAAACATGCATCATTACGGTACGACAAGCTAGTGGTTGAAGGCGAGGTGTCAGATCTTTATATATATAGTCTCAATGTGCACGAGATTTGTAATAAATTGGACCTATGTGTTAAAATTACGAAATATACTTGGAAGGAAAACAGTCGTAAAGTTTCTTATTATTCATTTGGGGGACTAAAGGAAAAATACATTCGACTGATATATATTTTGGACCAACTAAATAGAGGTAATATTTCTAGGGCTTCAACTATTTTGGGGATATGATCTGTAGAGCTGCAAATGAAATCATGAACAAAACCTTTGTTAAATCTTGGTATGACAATGGTTGCACCAGTAGGAAGAGGGTTTGTACTGCGGCATTTTCTAATAATGACGCGTTTTGTAATAACTTACGCGTTTTGTAATAAGGGTGGCAGCGTTTTGTAATAAAATCACTGACGCATTTTGTAATAAGGGTAGCAGCGTTTTGTAATAAAAAAATACCGACGCGTTTTGTAATAGGTGGTAGCAGCGTTTTGTAATAATATTCATGTAATAAGATTACCTTTTGATTTCATCACTACTTTTTGCTATATGTGTGAGTTTAGAAAGATGTTACTTAAAATAAGTAATTATATAATTTAAATACGGCAACTCGGATGGTTGTAAAACTGCATTTATTACTTTATGAAACAAGTTTGAAAAAACAGTACCATCATATCTCTAGTGCTTGCGCCAGTGGTCGAATTTAAAGAGGTACTAAAACAGTTTAAGACCAGTCCCCAAATTATTTATATTATTATTACGTTCGTAGTGAAAAAAATGAATTATTATCACTTGCAATTAATATTAGACGGTCGACTGTGGATTACCAGTCACTATACAATTGATTGCATATGTCAGTTTTGTGTTTTGACCAATAAAATTAATTGCTGGATTTACTTCATTAACCTACTCGTAAAATAGAGAACCCAGATATTTTTCTAATTTTTAAAATTCGGTTCAAGATGGTTGCCTCATAGCCATTTTACTGATCAACAGTGTTAAAAAGATGCATGCATGAACTTGAATGATTGGTGCTTTGAATATGGGGGGTACGTACATGCCTCGTTAGATTGTGGTGGATATCTGTGAGTATTTATTGACTAATGGCATACAACTTTTTCGTTTTTTTATAAATTGTCTTAAAGGTTTTGACATAACGATTTACCAAACCAACGCTTTAGATCCATTTTCAAACTACACTTCGCACATTGTGTTTTCAAATACAACGTCCCGATAGTGTACGCAATCCGTAGTAATTTGCGGCCACGGTAATAACCTATATTAAAATTTGTAAATGTTAATTTATTTACAACCAGCTCCAAATTAAATTACATGGAAAGAGATTCCCCCATTACAATGAACGAGGCGTTTGAAGCGCTAAATAATAATAATAATAATAATAATAATAATAATAATAATAATAATAATAATAATAATAATAATAATAATAATAATATACTTTATTTCGAGCTCATATAAACATAACTAAAATTACAGAAAAATAAGAATAAATACCAAGAAAATGTACATAATAAATTTGTTAAAAAACATGGCTCAGCCAAGTACTCAAAAGCGTACTACATTTCATTACATCTGGGCTATAAATAGCTGTAATTATTGCATTCTTACTTTTTATAATTCTTAAAAAGAAGTTCGCCATTTCTTTTCTACGAAGAGCTTCACGATTATGTACAAGGGTTTGAGTCATACTAATATCCCTCTTGCCAAGCTTCAGTAAAATTCTAAATGCATTATTATAACACGAACTCGATTAATCTGCCCTTTAGTATGTATAGACCACAAATGGGAGCAGTACATAGTCGTACAGTAACAATTTAATTTTTATTTTTGAAGAGCAGTAGGCAAATCTTCGAATAAGCCAGTTTGCTCTAGCGTAAAAACTTTTCATTTGTCTATTAATAGCATCACTATCATCTCCATGTTTATTAATGACCACACCCAAATAGGTGTGCTTGTCGACAAATCGCACTGCAACACCATTCATAAATACGCATGGAATTTGTCTAATTCTACAACGAGGGGGTACCATAGAAATACATACATACTTTTTAGGATTAAAAATAATACTGTTTGATACAGAATATATACAGCAAATAGCAACTAGTCTTTTAAAACCTTTAACTGACGGACAAAGTAATACAATGTCATCAGCATAAAATAGGTGATTTATACATTGCCCACTTACAAAACACCCAATTTTCTCAGTCATTAGATCTTTACTCAGTTTATCCATATACACTGCAAAAAGACGAGGAGATAATATTCCCCCTTGTCTGACAACATTTAAAGCAGGGAAAGACATAGACATAGATAGTCCCCATCTCACAGAGAATTCCTGGTTTCTATACTAGAATACAAGTACTCGGACTGGAAACACAGGCATATTCCTGCCAAGAAGCTTACGAAACAGGATCCATTGATTAATCCTATCGAAAGCTTTAGAAGCATCTAAAAAGCAGAGGAAAACTGGACTGTTATGAGTTTTATAAAAATTTACAATCTCTTTCAATACAAAAATACACATATCAGTAGAGTTACGGATGATCAGTAGTTGTAAGAAAAGTTTCACATAGAGTCAAAATAATCAGTTCATACACTTTAGAGATAGATGTAGCAAGCGCAATAGGTCTGTAATTATTTGTATCTGTAGCATCACCCGTTTTATCTTTTATAATGGGCACAAGAATTGTATCAAGCATACGTTTAGGTAAAAGGCCATGTACATGGCACATTGAAAACAACAAGGAAAATAACACACACAAACGCTGATCTGCATATTTCAAGTGTTCAGCTGTGATGCCATCAGGTCCAACTGATTTACCTAGGGTCAATTTATTAATTGCACTTCGAATTTCAAATGGTTTAATATTCATGTCTTGTTCATATATAATATTAGAAATACTAGATCTAACATAAGATTCATTTTGGTTATCTTTAACAGATGAAAGTAAGTCTGCATAATGACACATATCAGTAATATCATCTTTTCCATCACACCCACCTACTGATACAGATAGAGGAGGTGCCTTATTATATGAATATACTTTCTTCCAAAAATTTCTCGGGTTCTTACTCGCATAATTGGTCGCGAGCGCATCAGCTTTCGCTTGAATTTTATTTTTCCTACAAAGTCTTAAAGCATGTTTAAATTTTGCTCGTGTTTTTTTCATCAACTCAAAAAACGGACCATGACGAGAACTTCTATTTTCACGCCATAAAAGGAAAGCATCGCGTGCTATAGTATGATACTCTTTTACATTATCATTCCAACCAGGCACACACCTTCCTGTCTTTTTTGCATTGAGGGGAATGCAGTCCTTGGCCGCCTTACATAGAATTTCTGTGATATCATTGTATAAATTATCAATGGTATTTAAATGCGTGGTGTTCTTACAATCAGTGTCCCTACAAACAAGAGCATCGGCAGAAATATCAATTGAAGCCAAACACCTATGCTTTAGAGTGGCGTATTCAGTAAGCAAATCGTCACTTACACTATACCAGTCAACACAGGTGGAATTACTATAATGAGTAGATGCAAAATCAAAACGTTGGCAACATTCCAAATCACAGATCACATTAAGTGGAAAATGATCCGAACCCAGAATATCATGTAAAATATTAATATCTGTAATAGTTTTGTGAGCAGCAGGTGTAGCAACGCAGTGGTCAATCCAAGACGTTGTATGATGGGCTTCACTGTAATATGTAAAATTACAGTCACCAGTACCTAATATTTGCAAATCTGACCAAACAAACTCATTATCATCACTATAGTTGCATACTTCATTACCAAAAGTTGAGTGGATATTCGCATTCCAATTACCTACAATCATAACACAATTTGTACTTGCCTCGTCCACAATAGCTCTAAGTTTACATAAATATTCAACATACTCGTGAAAATTATTGTCGCATTCGGTTGGCATATATACGTTGACAATTGTTAATTTTCTATCTGAATTGCCAATTTCCAGACCAATAAGTCTGCTATCACTATAACGTTTAATTTTGACATTGCCCAAAGTTTTTCGCCATAATATCGCAACTCCGCCATACGGCCGACCAAGCCTTATGCCACACTCTTCATAGCAGATTCACCCATTGCATTAAAATCATTACTAACATTTGATAACATACAAAGTTCTGATTTTGTGAGCCAATGCTGCTGCAATAAACAAACATCACTTCGATCACAGATATCCTTTACCGATTGAATTGAAGATTTAACTCCTCGGCAGTTATAGGAAGTTATTCTCAGCTTCATGTTGATTTTTGATTTCTTGATGGATAAAATCTTCGAATCAATATGTCATTAGGCCAGTTATCTGCGTCTAACAAAGTTTTGCTAGTGGCAAAACTCATTGTCAGCTTGCACGAGGCGTACGTATCAAATTTTGTTTTAAGCATGGTGACTTTCACGTCATTAATCCCCAGGGATCGCATAAAAGACAACATATCTTCGTTAGTAGTACTTGGGTGAAGACGACTAACGAATAGTTCTATAGGAGGAGTAGTTCTAACTGCTCTGAGGCTACTTGTAACTTCATTCTTAGTCCCAGTAATTATTCCGCGATTGCCATTGCGACGTTTATGTTTAACAACAGTAAATCCATTGTCACTGGAGACCGATGATATGCGAGAGGCAGGTGGTTTAGCTCTTTGATTGGCTCCTGAGATATCACTATTACTTGCAACGGATATCGGTGTTCGCTTTAATGCTTCACTATATCGTTTCGGCACTTGCAATATTTTATCCCCGATTTGATTATTCACAACTATGTCATTAGTATTATCCAATTCGTCAGATTTTGTAAATGGATCTTTATTAGTTTTGTCATCACATGTTATTTTGCAAGCAGTAAGATTTTCAGTGATATCATTGTGCACATGTTGCTTCAGTGACGCTTTCAATTCATTCATCTCTTTACGTAATAACAATAGTTCAGAAAGCACGCCTTGATTGTCCCGTTTATTTTTATCATCATTTTTAAGTTGTGCAAACTCATATCTCAGGGATTTCATTTCTTTCAAAATTACAGTCACGTCAATATTAGTTATATCAACAGGAGGTAATTTAGCTAGATCTTGAGCGACAAAACAAGGTACATTGACATCATCAAGCTCGTGCATCAATATTATCATATCATGGATGTTATTTGCTCGCTTGTTTTGACCTTTTCTTTGTATCCGTCGATTACTGGAATCGGATTCACATGTCTCGTATAATATTTCCTTTGTGTTTTCAACTTCTTTGTCATCATATACATCGACGGATAATTTAACAATCACGTCAATTCGCAACACGTCAATTTTATTCCACAGGAAACAAAGGAGCTCATTAATAATAATACCGCCCGTTACCTGCGAATTTCTCGAACGTGTAGAAATTTCTCGATTTTTCTCATATTCTTTTTTTCTGGCAATTTCAGGAAAACGAACCTCATTACAGTTCTCACATAATTCCAGGTCGCCTTTACACAATTTGACCTGCTGAGATACCCCACAGTCCACACACCGTGGCATCCTATCGTCAGCTGCATGCAATTATGTCCGACTTCGTCGAACTATTGTGACATTCAGAGAAGTATAATCTAATCTTGACACTTACGGCGATAGAACAGCACAGATCAAGTTTAAAAGTACACCAGTTAATGGAGTTGATATTCATAGACACGCCAACTTACAAAACACACGGGTAAAATCATTAGTTGATAAGAAAGCACTAATCAAACACGGAACTGATTTACTATCACCTACTTTCAATATGGCATTTATCCCAGGGTAAGTTGTCATCGTAATTCCAGAGCTTCGCTTGATGAAATTCACACTAAACACTTTTTATTTCAAATGGGAAAATAAAAAATTGGACACACCTACAAGAAATTGGGTTTACTCCCAGACGATATCTATTTTGGCACGGCATAATTTCCGCTATACCACTAGAATGGAGAGGTTGTACCTTTTTTGTTAGACCAAAATAACCTATTGGTCTGTACATTAACAACATATTTTGTCCATTGAATACGGTAACATGTAAAGTAATACGGAAAGCTTATTTTCAGCAGTTGTTTCAATTAAATAAAATCAAGTGGGAAACTATTTTTAATTTACCAATTAGAGTTACCATTGAAATAAAACTACAGTAGAAACTAAATCATAATGTTTTATATACGAATACTATGCTTCACCGTATGAGACCACCGTTCGTGACCTCTGGTCTTTGTTCTTTTTGTCATAATAGCGATGAAACTCTTAACACATTTATTCGTTACATGCAACTGTGTTGCTGTCCTTTGGACATCTATATGTAATAGATGGGATGAATTTTTAAATACCCCAGACACTTTCACAGATATTCAGATTTTGCTGGGCGATGATCAGTTTTCAAGTTTATTGAACCATATCATCATTATAACCAAACAAATGATTTATTCCTGTAAACTAAATGATACTCCACTTTCATTTCGTCTGGTGGAAAAAAAGTTATGGAAACAAAAGAAATGGAATATTGTATATGTAGTAAAAAATAACACTTTCGAATTGTTTCAGGTGAAGTGGGGAAACTTTACCTAATGTTGGTTTGTGCATCCTACAATTCACAAACTTTATAGCTTTATATATGATTCAGTTACTTGGTAATCTGTCTTCATTTATGTTTTTTTTTCCTTTATAATTCTTTTTCACAGCGTAAATTACTGTATTTATTTCCTTAAGTTCTGAGTAATAAAACTTTGTAAATGAAGGAAAAATTTTCAACATTTTCAAATGTTTGTTTTATAGGTTTTTACCATTTTTTTAAATATGCAATGATCTTATTTGAAATTTGCATTTTATATTTTTTAGCAAAAAGACGGAATTTGCGTTATGACGATGATAATTCGCGGCTAACCAATAATTCGGAAACCATTATTTTCCGTGAGTTTCCGAATTAAGCCGAAAGCGTCATAATGCCACTCGGCCAACAATGATTCAACCAGACGCGTAAACGAAATTACGATAAAAAAATTTAAAAACATGCATTTTACAAATTGGTCTACTTTGCCGGTCGCAGTTGTGGCGGCATACACACTTCAAAGACTGTCGCCCAAAGTTCTCGCCAACTGAGACGAGCTAGTAAGGGACGACGGACCATTCAATAATTGAGAGGAGGCCCATCTTTAAAGATGGACTGAATTATTCGCATATGTATAGAATATGTATATGTCTCTACTCTCCGTTACTCGGCTGTGGCTTTATACATGTCGCTTTCAGTGAATAGATTCTGCTGGGAAAATCCCACCCTCTACGAAAGTGTGTGTACTAGTAAGTCACAAATAATAACCAATCATCGTACGGTGTAGAAATAACTGACAGCAGCGCACGCGTCAAGCCAATCAAAACTAATAACTGTGTCTTGGACAATAAGTTGTATCAAGTGTTATTTTGGCGGGAAATTCGGGCAGTCTTATATATATGTATGACGACCAAATTGTAAAAACAAATTGTAAAAACAAGTTTCATATTTGAAATTGAATATTCAAAAAATATATAGAAAAAACCTGTATAACAAACATCTCAGTTATTAGAAATTTGAACTTTACTCCTATTTCATATGTATGATCAGGAAGTTTGATATTGGTTATTACCGTGGCCGCAAATTACCACGGATTGCGTACACTATCGGGACGTTGTATTTTGAAACACAATGTGCGAAGTGTAGTTTGAAAATGGATCGAGAGCGTTAGTTTGGTAAATCATAATGTCAACGAAACTTCTATAGTCGTTCAGATTACGCCTTTAAGACAATTTGTAAAACACGAACAATTTGTATGCCCATTAGTAAATAAATACGCACAGGTATCCACCACAATCTAACGAGGCATGTACGTACCCCCCATATTCAAAGAACCAATCATTCAAGTTCATGCATGCATCTTTTATGGGAGTTTTAACACTGTTGATCAGTAAAATCAGGCAACCATCTTGAACCGAATTTTAAAAATTAGAAAAATATCTGGGTTCTCTATTTTACGAGTAGGTTAATGAAGTAAATCCAGCAATTAATTTTATTGGTCAAAACACAAAACTGACATATGCAATCAATTGTATAGTGACTGGTAATCCACAGTCGACCGTCTAACATTAATTGCAAGTAATAATAATTCCCGCAGTCAACTGAATCGGCTAAATATCATTTTTGCACTACGAACGTAGAGCAAAATGATGGTAGCGTTTGCTCCAATCTGATTAAAATCTGATGTAGTGTACGGGCTTTAATTATTTTGGCTATAAACTTATTTTAATTTTATTTTTTATTACTTTTGTTATTAATGCCTTTTTATTTTATTATTTTACTTTGATTTTGATTTTTTTTAATTCCGCCCTACATACATCTGATCCGACGCCTACGTAAGTCCCGTTCAAATCTCGCGTAAGTAACAGCCAATCACAGGCCCCCTTTTATAGAGTCTGTCGGTTGCTTACTTTTCAGTGTAGCGATACTCTACGGGCAATCTTTCTGTACATTATATTTTGCCCACTTGAATAAACCATTAATAGAAAATTGCTAGTATATTTTTATTTACAAAAGAAATTCCACAGCATTTTCCAATTTTTGTCATTACATTGAATATTTTGTTCACTTCCAACAAATGTGTACACTTCCTGATACATCTTCGCCAGCCAAGGTTCGTTTATTCAGTCATCGCTTCAATTTTACATCAAACACTGAGCATAATTATCTAGAATGGAAGCAAAAAAAAAAGTAAATCGTAATGATTAGAACACTGTAAACAGCTATAGTAAACAATGCAAATTTTAAATTGTATAACGGTCACCGGCCCACGGCATCGACGCAGAAAATTGGAGCAATAAAATATTTCCTGATCAATTGCGATGTGTTCCAAATAAAAAATATTTTATTCCAGTCCAAATCAGCTCAATTACTTTGATAAAGAGTTATTGTATAATGTACAAAATGTTGATACATTTTGATGAATATTTACAGCTACGGCTTCAATACCGTAGACGGTTTTGACCCGATCGTCAACAAAACATCACCCGTCTCCAGGGCAAGCGACTGGAAAAAGACACCGGTGTTCGGTCGAACCGGTGGAAACAAAATCGTCACTCCCAGAATAACTACGCAAAGTAACGATCTAAACTCGAACCATTCGAGCCACAATATAAACATAAAAAAATGACTTTCGTTGCATTTGACAATGATAAACTTACCGAAAAGCCATGTTCTTCTCGGTCCTAACGTCGGTATAATCCGCCATTTTATGTTTGAGTGTGTTTGCCACCTGACTCTGCCCAGTGACGTCATCATGTGCGCTATAGAAGAAGGTCTGTGATTCGTTGACTAAAATCGTCGACAGTGGGTCTCGTTGAAATCTCGTTACATAGGCATCGGCTCAGATGTATGTAGGGCGGAATTTTAAAAAAATCACAAAATCAAAATCAAAGTAAAATAATAAAATAAAAAGGCATTAATAACAAAAGTAATAAAACATAAAATTAAAATAAGTTTATAGCCAAAATAATTAAAGCCCGTACACTACATCAGATTTTAATCAGATTGCGTTTGCTCGAGCGATTCGCTCAAGATCTTAAAGTTATACTCGTGCTGTACGATTCAGTAGGGTGTTCGGTACTAATCGACGTTTGTATTTTTTTCGAAAGTATGTTGATTGAGACGACTTTACAAAGTTGTCGCTAAGAACAAGCTTTATAAAGTCAAAAAACAGGCACGTAATTAACCACGTATGTATGCAGGACGTTCTAGTTGCTGTTTTATTTTGTCGTAAATATTTGTTGTGGACAAAACTTGTTTTCACAGGCCACAGTTATGAAAAAAAAAAAACGAGGTCGATATAATCTAATATCAATAAAACATCCACTGGCATGGTATACTACATCGATTTTTGTACAGAAGCTCTCGATATACGAGCTCGTGTAATTAAGTGAGCTTGAAATAATACAGTTGAAGAATTTCCGAGATATTTCCAAGAACAGAAGGACTGACTTAGGGGCGGACGTATACCCCACCTCGTCACACTAGCCTCAGGAGAGAGACATGACCGTGTCTGTAGCGTAATTGTCAATGATTGATATAAACACAGTAATATTGTAAATAATTTTGGGACTGGTCTTAAACTGTTTTAGTACCTCTTTAAATTCGATCACTGGCGATATGATGGTACTGCTTTTTCAAACTTGTTTCATAAAGTAATAAATGCAGTTTTACAACCATCCGAGTTGCCGTATTTAAATTATATAATTACTTATTTCAAGTAACATCTTTCTAAACTCATACATATATAAAAAAAAAGTACTGATGATATCAAAAGGTAATTTTATTACATGAATATTATTAGAAAACGCTGCTACCACCTATTACAAAACGCGTCGCTATTTTTTATTACAAAACGCTGCTACCCTTATTACAAAATACGTCAGTGATTTTATTACAAAACGCTGCTACCCTTATTACAAAACGTGTCAGTTATTACAAAACGCTGCTACCCCCTATTACAAAACGCGTAATTATTACAAAATGCCGCAGTACATGGTTGTACGTAGAACATTAAATCACTTTAGAAGTAACATAAACTTTTGACAATTTAAATGAATATCTATTTACCTAAAATTAAGAAAATTAGATTGTTGCATCAATAAACCAAATACTAAGCAGTTTGTTTTAGTCAATGCTAAGTTCTGGGAAAATTGATCCATCAACAAATATTAAATCTGAAGAAAGACCGTTTCTCAATTTTATTTCTAGACCAATCAGAAAATAATAATTTTATCAAGGGAGTGAAATTATTTCTTGACGAGATTAACCCTATTATGCACCTCGAATCTGAAGTGACTTGAAACTTGTCTAGCGAGATTAAAAACAAATAAAGCCGTAGGAATTGATGGTACCACTCCAGAATTATTATATTATTTTATATTGTATTGCCAAAGCTATTTAGATTCTTGTAGTTCTTTTTCTAAGCAGTAGATACAAGGGTTAATTGTGTCATTGTTTAAAAACAGTTCGGAAGACGATGTCAAAAATTATCGGGGAATGACTTTGCTATCAGTATTTAAAAAATTACTGTACATTAGTGAAGGAACAAGCTGGATTGGCGGTGAAGTGATGGTCGAATAAACGAATATTGGCTTGCAAAGATGGCGGTGAAGTGAGGGTCGAATAAACAAATATTGGCTGGCAAAGATGGCGGTGAAGTGATGTTCGAATAAACGAATATTGGCTGGCAAAGATGGCGGTGAAGTGAGGGTCGAATAAACAAATATTGGCTGGCAAAGATGGCGGTGAAGTGAGGGTCGAATAAACAAATATTGGCTGGCAAAGATGGCGGTGAAGTGATGGTCGAATAAACAAATATTGGCTGGCAAAGATGGCGGTGAAGTGATGGTCGAATAAACAAATATTGGCTGGCAAAGATGGCGGTGAAGTGAGGGTCGAATAAACAAATATTGGCTGGCAAAGATGGCGGTGAAGTGAGGGTCGAATAAACAAATATTGGCTGGCAAAGATGACGGTGAAGTGATGGTCGAATAAACAAATATTGGCTGGCAAAGATGGCGGTGAAGTGAGGGTCGAATAAACAAATATTGGCTGGCAAAGATGGCGGTGAAGTGATGTTCGAATAAACGAATATTGGCTGGCAAAGATGGCGGTGAAGTGAGGGTCGAATAAACAAATATTGGCTGGCAAAGATGACGGTGAAGTGAGGGTCGAATAAACAAATATTGGCTGGCAAAGATGACGGTGAAGTGAGGGTCGAATAAACGAATATTGGCTGGCAAAGATGGCGGTGAAGTGAGGGTCGAATAAACAAATATTGGCTGGCAAAGATGGCGGTGAAGTGAGGGTCGAATAAACAAATATTGGCTGGCAAAGATGACGGTGAAGTGAGGGTCGAATAAACGAATATTGGCTGGCAAAGATGGCGGTGAAGTGAGGGTCGAATAAACGAATATTGGCTGGCAAAGATGGCGGTGAAGTGATGTTCGAATAAACGAATATTGGCTGGCAAAGATGGCGGTGAAGTGATGGTCGAATAAACGAATATTGGCTGGCAAAGATGACGGTGAAGTGAGGGTCGAATAAACGAATATTGGCTGGCAAAGATGGCGGTGAAGTGATGGTCGAATAAACGAATATTGGCTGGCAAAGATGGCGGTGAAGTGATGGTCGAATAAACGAATATTGGCTGGCAAAGATGGCGGTGAAGTGATGGTCGAATAAACGAATATTGGCTGGCAAAGATGACGGTGAAGTGAGGGTCGAATAAACGAATATTGGCTGGCAAAGATGGCGGTGAAGTGATGGTCGAATAAACGAATATTGGCTGGCAAAGATGGCGGTGAAGTGATGGTCGAATAAACGAATATTGGCTGGCAAAGATGGCGGTGAAGTGATGGTCGAATAAACGAATATTGGCTGGCAAAGATGACGGTGAAGTGAGGGTCGAATAAACGAATATTGGCTGGCAAAGATGGCGGTGAAGTGATGGTCGAATAAACGAATATTGGCTGGCAAAGATGGCGGTAAAGTGATGGTCGAATAAACAAATATTGGCTGGCAAAGATGACGGTGAAGTGATGGTCGAATAAACGAATATTGGCTGGCAAAGATGGCGGTGAAGTGATGGTCGAATAAACGAATATTGGCTGGCAAAGATGGCGGTGAAGTGATGGTCGAATAAACGAATATTGGCTGGCAAAGATGGCGGTGAAGTGATGGTCGAATAAACGAATATTGGCTGGCAAAAATGACGGTGAAGTGATGGTCGAATAAACAAATATTGGCTGGCAAAGATGGCGGTGAAGTGATGGTCGAATAAACAAATATTGGCTGGCAAAGATGGCGGTGAAGTGATGGTCGAATAAACAAATATTGGCTGGCAAAGATGACGGTGAAGTGAGGGTTGAATAAACGAATATTGGCTGGCAAAGATGGCGGTGAAGTGAGGGTCGAATAAACAAATATTGGCTGGCAAAGATGGCGGTGAAGTGATGGTCGAATAAACGAATATTGGCTGGCAAAGATGGCGGTAAAGTGATGGTCGAATAAACAAATATTGGCTGGCAAAGATGGCGGTGAAGTGATGGTCGAATAAACAAATATTGGCTGGCAAAGATGGCGGTGAAGTGATGGTCGAATAAACAAATATTGGCTGGCAAAGATGGCGGTGAAGTGATGGTCGAATAAACAAATATTGGCTGGCAAAGATGACGGTGAAGTGAGGGTTGAATAAACGAATATTGGCTGGCAAAGATGGCGGTGAAGTGAGGGTCGAATAAACAAATATTGGCTGGCAAAGATGGCGGTGAAGTGATGGTCGAATAAACGAATATTGGCTGGCAAAGATGACGGTGAAGTGAGGGTCGAATAAACAAATATTGGCTGGCAAAGATGGCGGTGAAGTGAGGGTCGAATAAACAAATATTGGCTGGCAAAGATGACGGTGAAGTGAGGGTCGAATAAACGAATATTGGCTGGCAAAGATGGCGGTAAAGTGATGGTCGAATAAACAAATATTGGCTGGCAAAGATGGCGGTAAAGTGATGGTCGAATAAACGAATATTGGCTGGCAAAGATGGCGGTAAAGTGATGGTCGAATAAACGAATATTGGCTGGCAAAGATGACGGTAAAGTGATGGTCGAATAAACGAATATTGGCTGGCAAAGATGACGGTAAAGTGATGGTCGAATAAACGAATATTGGCTGGCAAAGACGGCGGTAAAGTGATGGTCGAATAAACGAATATTGGCTGGCAAAGATGACGGTGAAGTGATGGTCGAATAAACAAATATTGGCTGGCAAAGATGGCGGTGAAGTGATGGTCGAATAAACAAATATTGGCTGGCAAAGATGGCGGTAAAGTGATGGTCGAATAAACGAATATTGGCTGGCAAAGATGGCGGTAAAGTGATGGTCGAATAAACGAATATTGGCTGGCAAAGATGGCGGTGAAGTGATGGTCGAATAAACGAATATTGGCTGGCAAAGATGGCGGTGAAGTGATGGTCGAATAAACGAATATTGGCTGGCAAAGATGGCGGTGAAGTGATGGTCGAATAAACGAATATTGGCTGGCAAAGATGGCGGTAAAGTGATGGTCGAATAAACGAATATTGGCTGGCAAAGATGACGGTAAAGTGATGGTCGAATAAACGAATATTGGCTGGCAAAGATGGCGGTAAAGTGATGGTCGAATAAACGAATATTGGCTGGCAAAGATGACGGTAAAGTGATGGTCGAATAAACGAATATTGGCTGGCAAAGATGGCGGTGAAGTGATGGTCGAATAAACAAATATTGGCTGGCAAAGATGGCGGTGAAGTGATGGTCGAATAAACGAATATTGGCTGGCAAAGATGGCGGTGAAGTGATGGTCGAATAAATGAATATTGGCTGGCAAAGATGACGGTGAAGTGATGGTCGAATAAACAAATATTGGCTGGCAAAGATGACGGTGAAGTGATGGTCGAATAAACAAATAAAAGCAGTTAAAGTCAATGCGATAGGCGGGAAACAACAGTGATTTTTATGTAAATTCTGATGGAAAATTTGCTTCAACGCGAAAAATACGTACATACCTATACTTCAAATGTCAACAAAAACGTGAAAATAGATTTTAAAAATAAAAGCGGATTAGTAGAAACGAAAACAGATTTAAAAAAAAAATAGATTTTAAAAATGAAAATGGATTTTAAAAAAGAAAATGGATTTTGAAAACGAAAATGGATTTTGAAATCAAAAATGGATTTGCGGCTAGAAAAACCAAAATATCTCTGCCATGAACAGGTACAATGCACCCATTCTCCTCCCTAGAGTTCCTTGCGGCTAGAAAACCAAAAATATCTCTGCCATTTGGGGGAGCTCACCTGCATTTTTGAGTGGGAGTTCTTCAAAGCTAGTTGGAAAATGAACCGCTAAGGATCGAAGTTGAGGGCGCTCTTGAGTAAAAAATCTACCACCACACACGACCATTTTGTCGTCAAACGCCATAAATTTAATTTACTATGTGTATTCCTAAATTTATTTTGGGATAAGGGTAAATACAATAATACAATATCCCATATCAAAAAACACACAAAAATTATATAAGACGTGATATTTAGAAAACATATACGTATCCGTGTTGAGAACTAATTTTACAACTCTGTTCTTGCTATTATACAATCGTACATAATATTTATACATTAAGCTGCGCCTGAAAGCCTCAAAATTTGGTATATTGTTTATATTTTTAAAGGGCGGCAGTCGTCGTGCCGCGTCCTGTTCGATACGGGACTCATAGCGACGTATACAACGCGTGTAAAATACATTGTTTATTTACATTAAATACGAACACGCGCTGCGCGACGACTACCGCGCTTTAATATTTTTTACTAAAATTCCACCATAAATAGGAACAGTATATGTAAATGCAGAACGTGCGAAACAAATTGAAAACATGTGAAGTACATAAGCATATACATAGAAAGACGCGTAATATCAATATTATCAGAGAGAAATCTATCAACATGTTAGTTTTTTTTCATGTGGTTGATTACTGGCATATTTGATTTCTCATTTTTGAGCCATGTTTTCAAATTTGTTCATCATTTTCATATAGCAATCTCGTAATATGTTAACATTGAGTTTCAATTAGTGGTATGAGACCTGAAGGAGCAGTTTGCCTAGGACCACCTGGGATTGTTGTTTTGACCATAATTATGGCTTTATTTACCGGAATATAGTCATTTTTGGCAGATCTCATCTTACATATACAAAGTTTACTTTGACCTAAATATTGTAACTTTTGACCTCATTTGCCCTTGCATAGATCTGATACATTTCTGGCTTTGTATTTAACTATCTAGACACAAGGGAGTATTTTTTTTATCCAGAAATGTCATACGAGTTTCACCCATTTCTGTTAATCTCTTATATTTTGGTTGAAGAATTTGAAAATTTGTAATCGGTATATTTTTTGCCCTAATCGTAATAATTTGGTTTAGGTTGGGCTGTGGTCCTTAAATATAAATGTTTTTATAAAACTAGTCTAAAAATGTTATTCATTCATCAATGAATTATTCATGTCACCACTAATTTCAATGGCTCTAGGAATTCTGAGAAAATGCTTAACCCCATTTTATGGGATTTTTGTCTTATTTTCACATTATGGCAGACAATCTTAACAATTTGTAGTGCGACCATTACTAATTTACCCTATTCAAAGTTTAATGAAGTCAAAATCCCAAATATTCAAATACATTCTCAAAATTGTGTTGTGTATCTTGTCACTGACAAGAGATTTGCATACTGTCAGTATATTAGCCAATGTATATTAGCTTTTTGTGATTACTTTGCTAATTAGTCCCATCTTGAGTTTATTATTGAACAGCGCTTGTAAACCCCCCCCCCCCCCAAATTAATCAGAAATGCTGTTGATTTGGATTTAATTTGATCAGGGATGTGTAATATGAGTATTTTATATCTAGACCCTTTTCTGGTTGGTATATTTTTATTTTTTTCTAAATCATAAAATTGTTTCTTTGAACTACTTTTTTTTCACATAAGATTTGATTAAGCTCTTGTGTAGAGCAAATTCCATGTGTGGCCATGGTAAGTCAAACCACTGTTGTGTTTTGGTATATCCAAGGTTGCCCGTCACAGGTCTCCGGCCTAAATGCAGATGCCGTGGAATTGTTTTTTGTTTTTAATTAATTGGGAGAAATAATGAGCTAATGAATTGTGACATTTGATTCAATAGAATTTGTGTTTTTTTCATAATTATAGTGATAAACTACCTTTAATAGTCTTCAGCGCAAGGAATTATATAATTCGTACTTGTGTCAATTCTGACAGTTTTTTCTTATCCAAATTTTGGATTAATCTAAGACGTTGTATTTATTATTGTTGGTGTTTGTTATGTATGTTATATGGGACATTTTTGACCTGAAATAAAGGATTAATAATAATAATAATAATAATTTTATGTATTATTTTTAGAAATTAATTAAAATTACTAATCATGCCAAACGTTGGTCTGTACTTGTTTGTGGCGAATGAGGACATTATACTTTACAGTACTGCATCCAAGAATCAGGCTTATATTCATTGCCTACCATCTAATTTGGTGTTATTCTGAGTGTGTACGTTGCCAATTCCTACAACTAATTGTCTGGGTATAGGGTACCACCAAGTGGTAGATTTTGATAAATAACTCCCAGGGTTTAAATTTTGGGGATTTTTTTTGCATGGGAAATTCAATTTAAATGCCTTGCAAGAACCAATGAAATTTTTTTTTTCTCAGGTGCTCCCTGTTTGAGGGCGTGATCACCTGGGTCAAATGTGAGACCAACTTGTGGTCTTTTGTTTACTACTTAGCGGCTGTGTACCGCTGTGGGTTTATTCTGCGTGTATTTAGATGTTCTAATCTTGGTGTTTTTCCAGTGATTTCTCTAGGTGCAATCCAAATACAGTAGGTGTATCTTGTTTACCTGAGATTTGCAAGAGTTTGAGCTGGCCAACATGTTAGTTTTTTTCATGTGGTTGATTACTGGCATGTTGATTTCTCATTTTTTAGCCATGTTTTCAACTTTGTTCATCATTTTCATATAGCAATCTCGTCATATGTTAACATTGTCGTCTATGGATTTTCAATTAGTGGTATGAGACCTGATTTTTAGTTCCAAGCCTCGTTTTCAGGCCCACATTCGCCCACTGCAACTATACGACATGATAGTATGACTCGTCGCCAATATGTTCGGCCAGTGTGAAGGCAAGATTTGGAACGCAAATAGTCATCAATAGTCATATTAAGATAAAATTGAATTACAGCAGAACACCTATGTACTAAGATCTATTGAAATGTGACAATAATTGAGATATGAACATCAGATACGTAAATAACACCTCTTGTACGGTGCCTTCATTAAAATACTAGTTGAATGTCTTTGTCTGCAACATTACTTGAGACATCACATGACATGGATATAATGATTTGATATGTTAACCATATGTTTTCGTTATGACACTGGCTTGAGATATGGCAGTCATGAACATTAATAAGGTAACATAAACACATATGGGCATTTGATATGTCAGTCATATATTTGGTCTAATGCCTTCATTATAACACTGGGTGCATGTCCCTATCCGCTCTAGTGCTTGACATGTGACAGTTATGCATAGATTGGTCACATGACCATATGTGGCCATATAATACGTAAATCATCGCTTATCCAGGCCCTTCTTTATAACCCTGGTTACATGTCTGTATCTGCTATAGTGCTTGGGGTATTCTGCATAATAATGCATTTTGTTTACTCCATGCCCAATGGCAGAGTCAAATCATTTCACATTTTTCTGTTTTTATGTGACTTGTTCTATTGTTACACACCTTGCTCACAAATGTACGACATTTTGTGTTCTTTGTTGGGCATTTTGTTTTTATGTGACTTGTTCTATTGTTACACACCTTGCTCACAAATGTACGACATTTTGTGTTCTTTGTTGGGCATTTTGGGCGGTTGTTCAGTGTTGAATGTTATTATGCCGGACAGTGCCTTTAAAGTATTGTCTATTCAGTTACAAACAAACTAAACAGACCTGTGGATTATGGTGTATCATCAGAGCCATAAATAAAACCATGACATAGTAAAATATAACAGTTAAATTTATAATATAAAAACGGATGTCAAAATATGAACATTTAAGTTCAAAATATGAGCATTTAAATTTAAGATATGTAAAAATATGAGCATTTAAATTTGAATTTGAACATGGCAGATTTGAACACTCCTGCACATATATGCAAATAGACTTTTGCCCTGACACCGAAATGAAATGGATAAACAATTTTTGTGTTGTTTTTTTCCTTCAAAATTTTCAGACATTATTGCCATGTTGCAGCCGACATACACGAAGTTTCGTGTAACATCGATAAAACCTACTTTTCCCTTACGAAAAAGTTCTATAAAACTTCTATAGACTTGTATAGACTTCTGTAGAAATCTTATAGAATCTGAATAGACTTGACTATTCTGTAGAATTTGTATAGATTTTTTTTATAGCATTTCTATAGACATTTTAAAGATTTTTTATAGGTGTTTTATAAACTGATTGTATGTACATTAATTCTAATGAGGGGAGGTTACTTATATGATTTTTCATGTTTAAGTCAATATAGTGTATTATTAAAGTCTTATTTCTGATTAGTAGAATTTGTATAGAATTTCTAAAGAATTTCTGAAGAGCAGATCAACTCTGTTTACACAATGAGATTTCATTATTAAATTGTATTCATGTTATTCCCTCTTGTAAACTCAAATCAGGAATGGAAAATGGTTATAAGAGATGTTTTTCATTCCTACAATTTATAAAAAAAAATATCTATCAAAAATCTATAAAATTCTTATAAAACTTCTATAAAACCTAATATTGTATTTCATAGGCCCTAAAATAAAAGCAAAGCCAGCAATTGTAATTTCCACTAATTTGTAGTGCTAAACTGAGGTGGTCAGGACATGACATACATGTAATTTGTTTTACATTTTACTTTCATTCATATTGGTTTCTAGATAAATATTTTATAAAAAAACTATACGATTCTTATAAAACTTCTATAAAACCTAAAATTGTATGTCAAAAGCCCAAAAATAAAAGAATGAGCCAGCAATTATTGTAATTTCCACTAATGTGTAGTGCTAAACTGAGGTGGTCAGGACATGACATACATGTAATTGTTTTACTATTAACTTTCATTCATATTGGTTTCTAGGTAAATATTTTATAAAAAAACTATACGATTCTTATAAAACTTCTATAAAACCTAAAATTGTATGTCAAAAGCCCAAAAATAAAAGCAGAGCCAGCAATTATTGTAATTGCTACTAATATGAAGTGCTCAACTGAGGTGGTCGGAACATGTGTTTTAAAATTTGTTTTCATTCCTACATTCTGTCAATCTATCCACCCCTCCCCCTACCGAAGCGCCCTCAATTTTCTTCCTGACCAGACTTGGGATCCCATAATGCAATGCAATTTTCAAAATGGCCGACTGTTGTTTAGTTCCTTTGTTTACCAGTTTTAAATATGGCGCCATGCATAAATTATGCAAATGGTTGTAAAGTAAACTTTACAATGACTGAGCATGTGTCTGGGTCTGGTCCTTGACAACTCTGTATTCTTAATTTGATTTTCAAAAATAATGATTTATGAATTGAGTGTCACATTGTGTAATTTAAAACTTTTTATTTTTAATGACTATGAGCCTATACAAGGATACCATTTTCTTTAGATCCAGAATTAATTGTTTTGCATCTCGCATGTAAGTTAAAAATGTGTATAATACAACTTCTTTAGATTTTTTGTAAGTAAAAACAAAATTAAAGAGAAATTCAACTTTCATGAAAAAACAATAAAAATTTAAGTTAGAAAATAAATGCATACGCACAATCATTATTGAATTAATGCTACAGAATTTGACTGATACAACACCCATCTAAAGCCCTGCCCATGGGTGAAAGTATTCTAATTTAGGAGTTATTTTTAGAGCATTTCAACTTTGTTTCATGGTTATTGATGCCCATTCAAGAATACAAAATCATGACGAACATAAATAGGTAAACTCTGTTTAACAATTAGCTGATATTGTGCTTAAAAGTGTTAAATACTTTTTCAATTTATCAAAAATTCCTGGATATGTTCAGCCCTAACCCTAACATCTAGCATTCTGAATGGTTAACAACCAGTTTGACTTATCAGGTCAAATAACGCATACAATTTCAGGTCAGCTGATGCATAAAATAAAGGCAGGTTTTATTTTACATTGAGTTTGTCTGTGCAGCGACCATAAACATTTGCTAAAATGAAAATAAATTTTAGTTGTACATGTACTTCATGACAAACCAATAAACTGATATTTTATATGCTTTTATGATCACGACCGAGTAATAATCAACAATTGCAACAACACAATTAAGTTTCACCTGTGAAATGGCATGATCATTTGCTCCTAACGTAGTACATTCATGTTTCTTTTTATTTGAAACTTGTTTTAACTTATATTTACTAACCCAAATTAAAACCAGTGCATATTATTACATTAAAGTCGCAGAATATTTTTTGTTTTGTTACATCTACTGTTAAATGTTGAAATAGGTACATGTCATTTTAATGAATTTGAATTTAGGTAAAGCACCAACAATCTTATTGTGAGAATATACTTAATTTTAAATTAGCGAATTCTTGAATTATTGAAATTATGGTTTATTTAAATTAGCTAAAATAACATGCTTTAAAGTATTTTAGAACCAGTTGAAGGTCTTAATTTTATTCTCATTAGACTTCTAAAATATAATACCGACTGCAATATTCTTGATATCTGCAACCCCTGTCATGACAATTGTATTCCAAATAATTTGGTATATAGGATTTAGGGTTGTGTTCACCTTGAACCTAATCAAGTTTGCTATTTTGAAAATGAGACTAAATATTCCATGCACAAGAATGATACAATACTACTGCATCATAATGACATCAGTTGTATTTAGCATCATACTCACTGTATATGCAAGTAGAATGCTGCTATAACAATGTGTACATTTATTTATGTAGTTATTTTGTTTTGTTTTATTTTATTACAGACTGTAGTATCAGCAGTTCAAGTCCAAAGAGTATGATGCAGTTGTAATCATAAGAAAGAAAAGCTTTTTACTCTGTTATCGCAATTTCTAGCAAAAAACTATTATGCAGTTCCTACCATTTACACCTACTTAACCACATTGCCATAAGTATAATTTATGGACAAAGTATATATTTATATATTGCAATTTTTGTTGAGTCTGTATGAACCTTCAGAAGAATTATTTAATACATGTATATCACATAAAACATGTATTGTGCTTGTTATTTTTTCAAGATTGGATGTGAATTCTGTATGTAAATGCTACAGCATTTAACTTTGATAGACATTGTATAAAATTTCTATAGAGTTTTATAGAATGTCTATTGGAGTTTTATAGAAAGTCTATAGAAGTTTTATAAAAGTCTATAGGAGTTTTATAGAATGTCTATAGAAGTTTTATAGAATGTCTATAGAAGTTTTATAGAATGTCTATATAAGTTTTATAGAATGTCTATAGGAGTTTTATAGAATGTCTATACAAGTTTTATAGAATGTCTATAGGAGTTTTATAGAATGTCTATAGAAGTTCTATAGAATGTTTATAGGAGTTTTATAGAATGTCTATAGAAGTTTTATAGAATGGCTATAGAAGTTTTATAGAATTTTTATAGAATGTCTATAGGAGTTTTATAGAATGTCTATAGGAGTTTTATAGAATGTCTATAGACGTTTTATAGAATGTCTATAGGCGTTTTATAGAATGTCTATACAAGTTTTATAGAATGTCTATAGGAGTTTTATAGAATGTCTATAGGAGTTTTATAGAATGTCTATAGGAGTTTTATAGAATGTCTATAGGAGTTTTATAGAATGTCTATAGGAGTTTTATAGAATGTCTATAGAAGTTTTATAGAATGGCTATAGAAGTTTTATAGAATGTCTATAGGCGTTTTATAGAATGTCTATAGGCGTTTTATAGAATGTCTATACAAGTTTTATAGAATGTCTATAGGAGTTTTATAGAATGTCTATAGGAGTTTTATAGAATGTCAATAGGAGTTTTATAGAATGTCTATAGGCGTTTTATAGAATTTTCTAAAGAAGTTTTATAGAACAACGGGCGAAAATGCTATAAAACTTTTATAAACTTTCTATAGAAATTCTTCGAAAAATTTCTATAAAAATCAATAGAAAAATGTTGATAGAAGTCTATAGAAAGTCTATCAAAAGTTTTATAGACTTTCTATAGAACCTTTTCGTAAGGGTTGATTAAAAGTATCAGACATTTGTGCACTGTTAGAAGGGAAAGCATATCAAAGCCGGAGTTGAATGTTTCACACCTGGTCAGGTTTCACGTCAATGTTGGAGCGTATGTGCGTCCGCGTTATATATATGCAAAATCCAACAACACTCCTCAAACCTCAGGGTAGGTTTGCTCTGCAGCTGAGTGAGTGAGGCGAATTTGCGTGAAAAATTCGTGCAAGCAACTACGTGTGAACTTGCACAATGAATATCCGTCAGGGTTGTGAAACACGAGGCAAAATCAGCTTAACGATGAGGGGACAACACATGGGCTGAAACAGAAAGATTAACAATCTGAATAACAAAACATTACATTGCAGAATAGAATAGAATAAAATAGAATAGAATAAAAACAAAACAAAAAATGTGACAAACAACAAACAAGAAAAAGTAAACTACTGTGTTAATATTATTTGTTCTCTTATTGTATATGCTGTTTTTATATATTTAATTAACCCCAGTAATTGTTGTCTAGTATGGGCATTCTAATAGATATAAAGTTGTCCTTGTTTTTGATACCGTCGATGTTATCAAACAAGGAATATAATTCCTGTCTTTCAGATTCATAAAGTACACATGCTGTGATAAAGTGTATTTCATCCTCTGACTTGCCATTTGATGCATTTTCTGTCCTCAATATTTGTTTTTGGTCGTGTATGTCTACCTGTTTCTATATTTAATTTTTGTTACGTCTTGACAGCCAATAATCATGCTGAGTGTGATTTTGCATTTCAATCAATGCATTGTATTCAATATTGTCTTCCTACAATAAAATCAAAGATCTGAAATATGCAAATAATAAGAGGCAGCCTACCGAAATCCATTAAAACTGCTATGTTGTTGCTAAAATTGAAAATATGTTTACAAAATTTGTGGTGAAATTTTTCACTACATGTTGTATCCCATTTTTTATTTGTGCACAAGCATATGTCAATATTGGAATTTGTGTGGTCTCAAAAAGTTTGGTTTTAATTGAAGTGCTGTTGATATCAGCATTGAAGATTGATGTTTGTGCTTTTTCTGCTCTTCTGGCTTTCTCAGCAAGTCTGGTAACAGCAGAATCCATTGTGTCAATGGTGTTGAAGTTGACACTAGGTAGTTTCCAATGAGTTCTGTTCCACATATTATGTCAAGTTTCTCAGTTTTGTATCCATTTATTGTAAATATCATTGATTTTGTTTTTTCACGTTTATTCAGTCCCCATTATATGAAAATTACTACATGCTGTTAAAAAATAAAGTTAGCCCATCGGTGCGATATACAACTGATTTATATTTTTATTTCCTTTTACTTTTCTTTAAGGAGGTGACCATTAGAAACTATGTGGGCGATGGTAACATTAGGAAACATTAAATTGCACCGGAAAATTTCCCTGGAAAAAATCAATAAATAGAGAAATGTACGTCTAAATCTTAGAGAAAAAGGGGAATAAAATAGCAAAAAACTAAGTGAATGAAAAAACAAATCATTGAAAATGACAGTCCCCGTTAAATTTTTCAAAGTTCTCTTTGTGCTCGTCATTGAAACTTGAGTTCCAAGTGGCGTATACAACAGATTGTTTATTTACATCAAAACATGTGTTCCGTGTAGTAGTAATATGGCCAAAAATAAAAACAGCCGTTATTCGGCCATCTTTGATCTGATTATGCAACACACTGATATGTATGATGTATGTGCCAAATACGAATGAAAATGGTACATAAATTGTGCAAATATAGTAGTAAAGCCAAAAGTCAGATGGCCGTCAATCGGCCATCCTTGACCAGATTTTGAAACAAATTGTCATGGACATGCATCCTAACATGTATAAAGTACATGTATGTGCCAAATTTGAATGAAAACTGACAGAGCATGTCCAAGATACCGCATAAAAAAAACAATCAAAGAAAGCTTAGAAAAAACTCCCATGTGCTGAGAGTATTGGAGACACATTAAATATAATTCGAAATTACTTAGCTGAAAACTAATTATGCAAATCAGAAAATTAATATGACCAGATTTGAGTGTAAAACTAATGAGGTCTGCGCAATGTAACAGAAAATCTATGTCTCCAAGTTTAATTGAAATGTGATTAGAACCAAAAAATTATGAATTATTATGCTTATTAGGGAATTAATATGAACAGATTTTTACCCCAAACTAATTAGGTTTGTACATTGTCCTAGAGCATCTTTGTACTAAGTTTCATTGAAATGGAATAATTAGCACCGTGAAAACTCCAAAATTTCGACCCCTCTAAAAATTTGACCGCCTATTTATTTTCCGGGTTTCGGTGTTTTATTCACCTCCAAATTTTCGACTCCACTAAAAATTGCCGACTCATTCTTATTCGAAAATTGCGACCAGTTTTAGTTTTCCCCCAAACGAAAAAAAAAACGATGTGAGCGTTCAAACGGGACCTTCCTCAAAGGCATGAATCCGGGTTTCTGATTGACTGAGAGATTTTTATTTTATTGGTAACGAAAATATATTCTAAATAAACGAAGTTTCAAATAAAAACGAACACAAAAATCTCGGCATGCTGCGTTTCTGAATTGTTGATTATTACTGTACTCAGTAGTGATTATAATAATGTACACAAAATAAATTTGTTGAATGGTTATGAAATACAAATAAAAGTCAACTTAGTTTCATCGTAAGCGAATGATTCCGATCTCGTATAAACGTTTGATGCTGTAGGATATCCGCCATGTTCTCTTAGGTCAAATAGGTCAAATCGCTAATTAACCAATCAAAAAGCTGGATGATGCGAAAACGGCATGATTTTTTTTAAATAAAAAAATTAGTTGTTTTTAAAAAATAAACTGGTCATCTGAAGAATAATTTAACATTGTTCACAGTGATAACAGCTCATTCTCGAAAGGAAGCTTACCCGCTCACGCTAGTCACGATAAAAATCATACACGTGTACTCTTGAATAGACAGACGTCAATGACTACGGTAAAACTTAGACTCTATTTTAGCCGGCAGGATTGATTGAAATGTCCGAAAAATGACGCCAAAATACACCTTAAAAGTCCCATTTTATTTTCTTAAATCCCATTATATTTTTTAATCCAAGGGCGAATTTACGGCAGAATTTGGTCCCTCAAATCACCGGTACGGTGCTCAAATAAGGGACACGTGAGCTTTGATTCTAACCGGATACATTGCACTGGGTCGGGGAGATCGTTTGCTAAACTTCCATGTATCTTTTGTCCAATGGGTACCTGTACTTCGAACATTCGCAAGTTTTCCTAGGTAGTGCGAGACAGCTTTGTCTTTTGACCTATTAGTTTTGTGCTGACCTCTTCTCCGCGTCTTGATGTTTTGTTTTGCTTGTCATAATACTCATTACCAAACGCTTCAGCGTGGTATTAAGAGTTTGTTTTCAGGGGTGGGTGATACCAAGGTGGGAAATGGATGCACATATGGGGTTAATTCCTTGAATTGCAATATAGAGGGTTCAGGCTGAAATACAATATAGAGTGTTTTCATGTTTCGTCTGATATTTCTGTGGTATTCTGCTGCTGTAAGTAATGCACGATTTGTTCCGAAATTCAGTATATTGTGTGTATTCCAGGGTTATTCGTTTTTTGCTGAAAACACCCCTATTTTTTAGTGGCAGAGTTTGAATAGTCTCACTCCCACTGGGAAATCTGCATTGTTGCTTGAATGTGAGTTAATTAAACACATTTTCCAGACCGGCGAAAGAGTATGCAACAGCCAATTTTAACAGCCTGTCACGTGATTTTAGTCTGAATGTCAACATGAACAGGCTAGTCCATTTTACGCAGGAGTAATTGGGAGTAGAATATGTGAGGGATAGTATCAACAGAGATGTGTATAGTGAAAAGTAATATCTATCCTTCATTTACATCTCTGAGCATTTCTGTTTTAGTATATTGGTTTGAAAATGTTGAACTTGCATGATTTGCAATGTGTTTTTTTAATGGGACTCCCCTATTGATCGAATCCCGGGTTTGAACGAGAACGGCACACCACGTGATTCGTTTGAATACAATGCTGATGGCAAACATGCCGTGTTAATTGCGGTACTCCACTGACGGGATGACTTACTGCATGCTACAACTTCGCTTGTGATGTTGCTTGTTAGCCATGGATTACATGAATCTTGATTACCAGTCAAATGTTGCTCATTTGACGTTGGTAATCTTTATTTGGAACTGAGTAACTTCCTGGTACTTCGTACTATGATAAAAATCAGTCAACATACATCAAGTTCTCACAATCGTAGTATTCCATGTGATGTACACCTAATATGCCAAAAATGTTGCTGAACGATTTGAACTGAATAAAAATAGCAGACGAAAATTTGTTTACAAAATAAAAATACTTCGGTTGCCAATGAAAACCGGTAAAAAACAAGCAATATGTTTTCGGCTGTTATCATGGAAGGGACATGAACGTGAAGCTAACGTCTGTTTATAACTAAAACCGGGCACCTGATACGAGGTTTGCAAAATAACATGGCAGTCATTAGAAGTCACTTTATTTTATTGTTAGGACGTATTCAACCGTTAAATGTATAATTTCCAATCGTTTTGCGATAGTATTTTCTAGATTGGAAGCAGCATTTACATTTTATTCAAAGTTCAAAGCTGCGTTGGGATTCCGTTGACAGTGGTAACAATGTCGGCGCCGGTGATCTCTTACCAGTGCGCAACGTAGCCAAAATAAAAGGCATGATCATTTGGGCACTGCTATTACAAGACTTTGGCTGTTGCCATGGTAGCGGTGGGTCAGGATTGTTTTTCCAATTAGTGATGGTACGACCTGCCTGTCAAGTATGAACCGTGACAAAATCAGCCAAGCCAAAAAAAAAATCACAGAAGAGTTAAAAAGCCATTCCTGCTGAACAGTTACTTTAACTTCGGGGTCAACTTTCTCATTAATGAAAAAAGATATCAAAAATTCAAATAGTAACTTTTTGCCCACACTCCAGCCGAGGACAATGAGCTATGTCTGAGGTGTTGTATCACAGGGAGTTGGACAAACTTGTGTATTTTAATAAATTATTGAATAATAAAATGTTATATAACTTTTCTTTTACCCCCCTCCCCTTCCTGGTATCTATTTCAAGTATTTTTGTCAGGTTCAAATCGTTCACCAGCATTTTTGGCATGTTAGATGTACATCACATAGAATACTAGGATTGGGAGAACTTAATGTTTGTTGACCACCTGGAATCTGAGTTTTATAAATCTTGAAGGGCTCTCGGAAGATCCACCCGCTGCCTGGACCCGCAGTAAAATCTCCGATTAATATGGAGCCGCAACCATCAACATCGATATACCATGAGGTTTCTGCTGGCGACGTTGCGGCGTTACTCAGTTCCAAATAAAGATTACCAACGCCAAATTAGCAAAATTTAACCGGTAACCAAGACTCAGTCTATCCACGACAAGCAAGCAACATCACAAACGAGGTTGTAGTGTGCAGCTCACGAGTCAGCGACGACCGATTTCAACGAAAGTCATTCCGTCAGTGGAGTACCGCAGTTGCACGGCATGTTTGCCAATGTACAGATCTGTGGAGGAACTTTTAACTTCAACATCAACCGTGTATCGTAGTCGCCCAGTTTAAGTTCTGGTTCTGTCGTGGTCCCAACTAAAGGGCGACAGTCGTCGTGTCGCGTCCTGTTCGATATGGGACTCACAGCGACGTATACAACGCGTGTAAAATACATTGTTTATTTACATGAAATTCGAACACACGCTGTGCTACGACCACCGCGCTTAAACATCCACGAGTTATTTATTCGGACAATGACTTAAATTAGACGTCTGATTATTTTATTTTCACACGTACAGCGACACGCGTTCTACACTGACAAGCGTTACTAGGTCGCAGCACTGTCTTGGAGCATATTAATGGGCAATTGGGTTCCCCGATCTAAATTTCTATCCCGGTTTGTTGCACGTTCTTTTTTTAATATTGTGACGTTAAATGCGGGGGGATTTTTATGGGGCTACACCGTATTCAGGATCGGGGAGCTTGTCTTTAATACCGGTCTAATAGTCTTTGTCTTTGGTAGCGTGCTTATCTTATAAGTTTCCTCCCTCTCAGCTCGTCCGCTGTCACAGGGTGGGGATCGTTTGGTGAATGTATATCACCACAACTGAGACTGTGCAGAGAAAGAAATATACCAGTAACGATTATAACAAATCAACACAACACAATATATACGGTTTCCTGTACTTTAATGAACAAATAACAGCAGGGGGTGGGGGTATACAGTACATAAATAGAATTAAAAAGACTTGATCGAGGCTGCAAGGAACACTCCACTCTCCGGTGAACAGCAATGTACCTGGTTGCGTTCCTTCGTATCTGGCACACTGTCACAGCAGCTGCACTACAATTTAAACTCGTGCTCTGTGTCCAGGGAGTATCGGCAACTTCACTGCTATCTGCTGCTACTGGTAGCACCGGTACAACGGGAGTAGTTCAGGCAGTGAGCTTCAGTGGTTCCTGTTGATCAGCAGGGGTTACTGCACAGCACGTCTGCATGTGTACCACAGTATAGGGTACAGCTCACTGGAGTCAGGAATCAGCGTCTCAGGATGTTATGGGACCAAGTCAGGTTACCTTCCTGACTAAAGATTTTCCCTTATGTCTCAACTTAAATACCCTATCTAATTTATGGCCATGCAAATAATAAAATGTATATAACGAAATGATTGGTTATCTCGAAATAGTCGACAAATCAGTGTACAGAGGATGCCAATTTTGGTAGTGGAATAAACCACTCTTAATCCAAGCTCTACCAATTTAAAGTAGGAGACTCGGGTCAATGATGTCATATCTATTTTCATTGCCAACAACACTGGGCTCAGCACATTCCAAGGTATTTCACAATCACCATGTCACTGTCTGAGACATACCATTATGCCACAGGGAGAGACAGGATGTATGTATCTCAAATTCTGCTGACAACACAATCCAGTGACTGTATCAGCAGTCTTAAAAATAAACATGTGCAATGGGTTGTTGCAAAGTATCCAAACGTGCGCTTTTATTTCACACAGCCAGGGCTCTGTACTTTTCACTTACAATTTATGTCACATTATTCCCCCCTGAGTTCAACACACCGGGGTTGATTTCATAGCATTTTTTCACAGACATAAATTATCTTGGAAAATTTAAATTGGTTATACTTTGGGGTGATAATTAGTATCTGAAGTCTATCCTCTCAATTGAAATAGTACACAAAATCAAGGACACAAGACACAGCTCAAGTTGACTTTTGACTGCCATTTTGTTTGTCAATTTAACCTCTCTCCCCAAACTCCCAATGCTGGTCTGCAGCCCAGCAGTAGGAATGTGGTTTGAGATCTTTCTGGCCACAAATAAAATAAAAACTAGTTTTCATGAATACGTCAAAAATAATTAAATATGGAGTAGTTTATTCTTCACGCACAAGTGCGGGTTTTCTACTTTTAAATTTCTAGTTACACTAAATCCAAATGGAAATATATATATGCCACCCAAATAAAGGTAAATACATTTTTCACGGCAGTGCAAATTTCCCATACAGGGTTATTCACTCACAGTTTATAGTTCAGTTCTATTTCATGTCTTCCTCATCTGATTCCACAAAAATGCACTTTGACTGGTTCATAATTTTCGCTTTCATCCGATCTCTTCTAATGTCTTTATCACAACCGTCGCATACTTTCCACCTTTCTTTATTCCGAGTTGCTTCCAGCTTCCTCAATTAACTCTCACGGCGGGCGCCAACCGTGACATCTCTTCCTATTTTGGTCTGATTCCGCATTCCTTCGCCCTCTTTACTGGACCTATTTCCGCATCAGCCGTCTGGGCTTCCTTTATCTGATCACTGCTCACCTTAGGTTGAATTCTGACAGCCCATACCTGGGTCTCTATTTCCGTTTCCACCATCCTGGTGTCCACTATTCCTTTTCCCATATTCACCTTTTCTGTGTCCCTCATGCAAGTGGGAGTATCCTGCAATGAACTGCTATACTCTCCGGCCCTGGAAATCACAGCGCTATGTTTCCCCTGCCAACCACATTTCCCGCATGGTCTCCTTATAACCCGTCAGTTTTCCCGTGGATTTATCCTGGCCTATAACCTTATACTCGGATTCCCCAAGGACTTCGATCCACCTGGCGAGTTTTCCTCCTGGACACTTAAAACTCAACAACCACCTTAGAGCTGCATGATCAGTCCTGATGGTGAATTTCCTACCGTACAAGTACTGCCTGTAGTATCTCACGAAATTCACCAATACCAGTAATTCTTTCCTTGTGACGCAATAATTCCTTTCCGCTTTACTCAGCGACCTGCTGCCATACCTTATCACCCTTTCCTTTTCATCCTGGACCTGTGATAAGACAGCACCAATACCTGTTTCACTTGCGTCTGTATCCAGCACATATTCTCCTGTTTCCTGTGGATACGCTAGTACTGGGGCGGACATCAGACACTTCTTTAATACCTGGAAAGCAATCTCACATTCTGTATCCCAGTTAAACACTTCATTTTTCTCTGGTAATCTATGCAAAGGTACTGCTATTTTGGCAAATCCTTGTACATACCGGCAGTAGTAGGACGCCATCCCCAAGAAACTTCTTACATTCTTCATACTGGCCACTGGCCACTCCTTTATGGTTCTTTCGCTTTGTCTGGATCTGTCGCTACACCATCTTTTGACACTACATGTATATGACCCGAATACATTACACTGGTTCTGCACAGGTCACATTTCTTTGGCTTGGGTTTTAGTCCGGCTGCCCGCAATCTGCCTAACACTATTTCCAGACGCTCCAACTCCTCATCAATATCTCTGCCGTATACAATAATATCGTCTAAATATAACAGGAGTATTTCCCACTGCAATCCAGCCATTATTCGCTCCATAAGCCGCTCAAACGTAGAGGGCACATTGCAAAGGCCGAAGGGCATCACTTTCCAACTATACAGACCACTACGGGTCACAAAAGCAGCTTTCTGTTGTGCCTCTTCATCTAACTGGACTTGCCAATAACCGCTAGCCAAATCTAAGGTAGAAAACCAGCAAGCGCCTGACAGACTGTCCAGAGAGTCATCTATTCTGGGAATTGGATACGCATCTTTAATTGTCACATCATTCAGCTTCCTGTAGTCAACACAAAACCTTGTCCCACCATCTTTTTTCTTTACTAACACAATTGGTGAAGCCCAGGGACTACAACTTGGTTCAATAATACCGGCTTTCAGCATCTTTTCCACCTGCTTCCCCGCTTCCTCTCTCTGCCAAATTGGTAGTCTTCTTGAGGGTTGCCTAATAGGAGCTGCCTCACCTGTATTAATGGAGTGTTTAACCAGATGGGTACACCCCATATCATCATCACCCCTGGAAAATACATCTGCATACTTCATCAGCAATGCCGCTACCTTTTCTGCTTCACCGTCCTCCAGCTCTGCTGTACTCCGCCTCCATATATCATGCAAATATCCTGGCAGTTGCTTTTCTTTCAGTGGTACCTCATTTTCTTTATCCCTCTCTGCTGTAACCACACCTTCCCCCTCTGATAGCGGCTCCAACATCCCCACCGCAGTGCCTTGTTTGACATGTATCGGGTGTGGGGTTACATTCAACAACCGTACTGGTATTACCCCATTACAATCTGATACTAACGCCCTTGCCACCATTATTCCTCTTTCCGCAATCGGGTTTCTATCTGTTGGTATCACCATTCCCTGCCGAGAGCCTGGGATCTTTCTGTTAGCATCACATCGTACTAACATTTCACTGCCAGGAGGAATATCAACTGCTTTTCTCAGCACCACTCTGGCACAAAGAGTACGGGCCTTCCAGTCATAACATGGGACTATTTCATCAAGAAATTTCAGCTGTAGATTCTTTATGTCCACTACACAGCCTAAGGTAATCAGCAATTCCATCCCCAATATTGCATCAGTCTCCATATCCACTACAATCACATCGGCTGTGGTTTTGTATTTACTTATGCGTACCTCCATATTAGCTCCACCATGCTGTTTCATCAAGGTACCGTCTGCTTGCCGGATCCGAGTCGTCATGGCTTCCAATGCAGGTCTCTGCATCTCAGGTATACGCTCATAATGTTTTCATGACAACAGGGTTCCTGATGCCCCTGTATCTATTAAAAAATATCCCTGTAATCCACCTATTCTGCCTGCCACAAATATACCGCTTGTTGCCCTTGTATAGTCATGTACGGTAGGCAGGGGTCTACTTTCAGTTGCTGGGGGGGTCGCTGTATCTGATTCCTCTAGTTTTGTCTCCCCTGCCTGCGTACTCTGTCCCCTCCGTCCCTGCACCATTTTTACTGCTTGTTGGGGTTGCCTGGGCCTGTCTGCATTTCCGACCCAGCCCTGGCCCCTGGGGTTGGTCGTGATTCGTTTCCCGCATACCCGTTTGGTGGAGTTGCGCAGTTTCTCTTAATATGCCCCCGTCCTCCGCATCTGTAACACTCAATTCCCATCTGGCCCCACCTTCTTGGTCTTTTATCTTTCCCTCCACCGAATGACTGCTCTCCTATCTGGGTTGGTTGGAATTTTCCGACCCCCATTTCTTTTATTCCTTCATTTAGTTCTACCATCTCCGAGTCACCTTCAGCATTCAGCACCCTGCCAAATTTGGGGCACCGCTCAGCCAATCTCCTTTTCTCTGACATCACGTGTGATTCAGTCTCCAATGCAGCCTGTATCGCCTGGTCAAATGTTTTTGGATTTGCTCTGAATATACCATCTCTTATTTCCTTTTCAGGGATGGCATTCTTAAAATACTGCCTGCCTAGCCTTTCTTGGGAAGCAGGATCCATACCTGGGTAGGCCATCTCTGTTAATTCCCGTATAGCTTCACCCAATTCTTGCAAACTTTCATCTTTCTTGCGCTGTCTAATCCGCAATTCTGCCGCATATGTATCTGCTTGCCCACCGGGACCAAATCTCCTGTCCAGTCTGGTGACTAACTCCTGGTACGGTATTTCTCCACCATCTGCTTCTTGGGTCAGCACTTTCTGTGCCAAACCGGACAAACTCACTGCTAAATACCTCGACTTGCGTACCATATCGCAATTATTTACAATTGCACTTTGCTCAAAATAGGCTTTGTAATCTCTCCATGGCGTTTTCCCATTAAATTTTTCTGGAATTATGTTAAGCTTTGTCACAGCATACATGCCCCTCTGACGGAAAGCCTCCTCTCCTTTCAGTGCTTTTTCTCTGCACAACTTTGGTCTAACTACCAGCTCTGGATCCTCTTTTACCTCCTCAAATAAATCTGAGGTGGGGTTTGTCAGCCATCTGCCAGTTGATTGTGCCCGGGGGTACCCAAGCCATAAGTCATCTGCTCTGTCAGCTGGTCTCCCTCTCAATGCTGATCGGTACCGTGGTGTGGCTGTATCCAGCCTCCATTGTATATCTGTTTTCTCTGCTACTGCTGATTCACTCCACTTTTCCGCTGTAACTCTACTGCCAGTCAACAGGTCAGCTTTACTCATTTCTTGGGTCCCATGGCCAGAGGTTGGTGTCATCTGTGGGGGCAGCTCCTCTGCTTTACCCTCTGGCTGCACAACCCCCTCTTTTTCAGTCTCCACTGGATCTTTAAGCTCTGCAGTATCACCAGCTGCTGCCTGTGCAAACTGTATTTCTCTTAATGTATCAACAACAATTTGCTGATCATTTCTTTGCTCTGTATCAGCTACTGGTTCAATCTGGATACTCTCTACTGTAATCTGCTCTGCCATATCTGGATCTGCTACTGGAGTCGCCTTGATCTGCTTTCTCTGGTTCACCTCCTCTGCACCAGTTGTATCCCACCGCTGCCACCAATGTGACGTTAAATGCGGGGGGGGGGCCTTTATGGGGCTACACCGTATTCAGGATCGGGGAGCTTGTCTTTAATACCGGTCTAATAGTCTTTGTCTTTGGTAGCGTGCTTATCTTATAAGTTTCCTCCCTCTCAGCTCGTCCGCTGTCACAGGGTGGGGATCGTTTGGTGAATGTATATCACCACAACTGAGACTGTGCAGAGAAAGAAATATACCAGTAACGATTATAACAAATCAACACAACACAATATATACGGTTTCCTGTACTTTAATGAACAAATAACAGCAGGGGGTGGGGGTATACAGTACATAAATAGAATTAAAAAGACTTGATCGAGGCTGCAAGGAACACTCCACTCTCCGGTGAACAGCAATGTACCTGGTTGCGTTCCTTCGTATCTGGCACACTGTCACAGCAGCTGCACTACAATTTAAACTCGTGCTCTGTGTCCAGGGAGTATCGGCAACTTCACTGCTATCTGCTGCTACTGGTAGCACCGGTACAACGGGAGTAGTTCAGGCAGTGAGCTTCAGTGGTTCCTGTTGATCAGCAGGGGTTACTGCACAGCACGTCTGCATGTGTACCACAGTATAGGGTACAGCTCACTGGAGTCAGGAATCAGCGTCTCAGGATGTTATGGGACCAAGTCAGGTTACCTTCCTGACTAAAGATTTTCCCTTATGTCTCAACTTAAATACCCTATCTAATTTATGGCCATGCAAATAATAAAATGTATATAACGAAATGATTGGTTATCTCGAAATAGTCGACAAATCAGTGTACAGAGGATGCCAATTTTGGTAGTGGAATAAACCACTCTTAATCCAAGCTCTACCAATTTAAAGTAGGAGACTCGGGTCAATGATGTCATATCTATTTTCATTGCCAACAACACTGGGCTCAGCACATTCCAAGGTATTTCACAATCACCATGTCACTGTCTGAGACATACCATTATGCCACAGGGAGAGACAGGATGTATGTATCTCAAATTCTGCTGACAACACAATCCAGTGACTGTATCAGCAGTCTTAAAAATAAACATGTGCAATGGGTTGTTGCAAAGTATCCAAACGTGCGCTTTTATTTCACACAGCCAGGGCTCTGTACTTTTCACTTACAATTTATGTCACAATATGAAATAATCAAATATGGGACATGTGTATAATAACAGAACCCCACACCCTCCCCGTGGCTTCGCTCGTGAAAGTACGGCAGCAGGATACACCGCATCACTCGTGAAAATAACTTCCATACGCAATGAAAGCCACGGGGAGGGTATCTGTCATAATACTTCATTATCACTGAAAACATTTTTCCCCTGAAATAAATTCCAGTGAATATGCCATTTCCCTCATACTATATTGAGACACAGCGCAGTGAAAATTAGATTCACATGTAATGCTTGAAAACATGTCAGCAAAAATAAATTAAGTGAAATTCTACGTGACTTCATAATAGTTGGAAATGAACACATTACACCCGACCCTACCACTCCATATACAATGTAAACCACACCCCAAAACATCCTTTCACCCACAGTTACTACCGTGTTTCACCAGTGTATTCTATTTGACGTCAGAAGAAATTGAAATAAACAAATTAATTATAATTTCAGCCTCTAGTTGACCACTGATTAAATAAACTACCTCGTCTTTATGTCAACTTGCAGTTATTCGTTGCCTACATCAGTGACTTCAAAATATATGTTTCAATCCCAGGAATTTCACTCGCTGTTAATTGCATGGGAGTGGCAGTCTTTAATGAATTTCTATTGTCATGTCAATTTCTTGCGATTACTCGAACATTAAGCTGTAACCACATACCGCCTAGGTGCTGTAATTAAGTCTTGGTGTAAGCACCATATGAACTATGAACAATGCATGTGAAGCCAGCTGTGGGGTATATTCAATCCTATAGATTTCTCATTGTTTGGTAACTATTTGCTGCAAATGCAACAAAAATCAATATAAAAAATATTACCCACACAGTATTCTACAGGTTACTTGTTGATTGATGACTTTGTTTAGATTTTGAGTTACAACTCGGCCACGACCTTTGCTTTTACCGTGAAACATGAGGAAGTTTACGTCAATTGACGGACATTGCATTTTTTAAAAACTAATGAAGCACACTGTCTATCATCCCCATTTTTTTTGCTGATTTCTATTCTGAAAAATTCGACCGTCCGAAAATGCACCTTAATTTTGACTCTAAAAACACGTCACATTTCTAACACAAATTATTTAAAACCAGTCGAAATTTTGGAGTTTTTACGGTACTTTAGATATCAGTGTGAAAGATTAAAATTGGTTAATTACGCAAATTAGGTAATTAATATGTACAGATTTTAACCCACAATTATTCAGGTCTGTCTATTGTCCTACAGCATCCATGTACATTCATTGATATGTGATGTATAGTACCTGAGATATCAGTGTGAAAGTTGGTTAATTATGCAAATTAGGTGATTAATATGCACAAATATTTACCGGAAACTAATTGGGTTTGCATAATTCTAGATTCATTGAAATATGATGATTAGTACTTTAGATATCAGTAGAAAAGCTGAAAATTAATTATGCAAATTAGGTAATTAATATGCACAATTATTTACCCTAAAACTAATCAGGTCTCTGCATAGTCCTAAAGGATCTATGTACCAAGTTTCATTGAAATGCGATGATTAGTACTTGAGATACATGTGGAAAAGCTGAAAATTAACTAAGTATGCAAATTAGGTGATTAATATGCACAAATATTTATCGAAAACAATCAATCTCTGCATAGTCCTTGAGTATGTAAGTACCAAGTTTCATTGAAATGTAATGCTAACTACTTATATCAAATGCTGAAAATTAATTAATTATGCAAATTAGGTAATTAATATGTACTGATATTACCATAAAAACTATCAGGTCTGTGCAGTGTCGTATGACATCTATGTACCAAGTTTCATTGAAATGTGATGATTAGTACTTGAGATATCAGTGGAAAAACCGAAAATTGACTAATCATTATGCAAATTAGGTAATTAGTATCCACGGATTATTACCAAAAACTAATCAAAACCTAGCATTAGTTCAGAGCATCTATGTACCAAGTTTCATCAAAATCCAATGAGTGGTTGTTTAGATATCAGTGGAACAGTCATGGAACCACTAAAAAATAGCTAATTATCCTGCAAATTAGGTAATTAATATGCACGGATTTTTACCAAAAATTAATCAAATCTGCGCATATGTTCAGAGCATCTATGTACCAAGTTTCATCAAAATCCAATGAGTGGTTCTTTAGATATCAGTGGAACAGTCATAGAACAGCTAAAAATTAGCTAATTATCATGCAAATTAGGTAATTAACGAGCATGGATTTTTACCAAAACCTAATCAAATCTGCGCATTGGCCCAGAGCATCTATGCACCAAGTTTCATCAAAAACCGATGTATGGTTCTTGAGATAGCAGTGGAACAGTCGGACACACATACACACATACACACATACACACATACACACATACAGACACACTAACTGCAAAGACTCCCATTTTGTGCTTCGCACATGGGAGTCAAAAACAAGATGCCTGCCGAATGGAAAATTACCCGTCACGATTTTCGACATACATGATACGGGTCAGGAATTTCACTGCTCAACTAGAGGTCAACCCTGCATGGTTGCATATGAACATTTCTGCTTTCAAATCCTCCTGGAGTGGTGCATTGATTGGTATTATAACATGATCTAAATCTTACTTTAAGCCAATAAGCTTTCCTTTGTTTAGTTCTGACCTCCCATGTTGAGTACACATGTATTAGGTTTCGAGTCCATATTTATTCCATTATTTAATTCATTTTTAACACTTTTGCTACTCTTGATATTGACAGTTTATTCTATTGATTTAGCACTTGAGCCAACTGATAACCAAATTTCAAAACCTGCACAGAATGGCTAAAACTAGAGTTTCATTTCAATTATAAACAAGCAGCCTCTCGGCTGAGATAGCTCCGCTGTTAGCAAGGCACATTTCAATTAAAGAACAGAAGATATTAGAAAATGAATATGTATAGCAATCGGACTTGCCGTTTTCAACAAGAATTCGAAAATATCACTTTTTACCAAAAATATTCACCAAAATTAGAGAATTGAAGATATCATGAAATGAACAAATCTGAGAAAGGTCCACATGTAGTATCTATATATATATATGTAATATCAAAGCAATTGGACTTGCGGTTTTTAACAAGAAGTCGAAAATATCACTTTTTACCAAAAATATTCACCAAAATTAGAGAATTGAAGATATCATCATGAAATGAACAAATCTAAGAGAGGTCTACCCCAGGTACATACACACCAAGTATCAAAGCATTCAGGCTTGTAGTTTTCAAGAAGAAGTCGAAAAAGTATAACATTGACACGGACGACGACGGATAATCACTCTTATGATAAGCTCCGCTCGACAAAGTCGACAGCGGAGCTAAAAAACAAAGTTGTAAGGGACGTCAAAAGATCGTTGTCTGATAAAAAACTTGTTTGCTTTAGTTTGTGGGTGGGGGTGACCTCAAAAAGTTTCCATCCTTACAAAAACGATTTTATTTCTTAATGAAGTCAAAACAATATTGGAGTATTTGTAGTTCGATTTTTTTTTTCTATCTAATCATGGACAAAAATAACAGAAAATGAAAAAAAAACATCAAGGACGAGAAAATGGTTTAGTCAGAGTCTGTAAATATGTGCGTCAAATGAGGTCAGTTTCAGGGCATAGGCCTAAAGCATGCGCAGAACCCAGAGAAGTAGTTTGCGCATGCATATATTCCCCTTCATCATTTTCTCTTGAACGGCTAAGGTTTAGTGACTAAAATTGTTTGGCGCTATTCAACCACTACCGTGTTATATTAAAAAAAAATGTTATGCAGATGCAATTTGGATTTGTATTAAAAATGAGAAAGGTAATGGCAACATTTACTACACGAGAACGTGTATACAATGTGTAATGACAATTTCATTGTACTACCTACCTTTGTAAACTAAATATACTTCTTAAAAGAGGTTCATATGCTTGTTTTTGGTGCATTTGTAAAGTCTTTTTACACCCACCCGACAACCAACTGCTATGCCATACTACTGTTCGATTATTTAATGGTGAATGTAGTCTGATCAATATAGTGGGGGGGGGGAACTAAAGGAATTAAGTTTCTTATTCTACATTGAACTTTTTATGTCCCCCAAGCAGAAATTGTACATGGTTAATAACATTTATTTTGAGGAGTTTATTTCGAGATAACAAGAATATTCAACAATACCAGCCATGACACACTTTGCAAAGACAATCCAATGCATACCACTCAGTCATATTTCTTTTTAATAAAGATGTTTTAATTATATATAATACAACCACTGGAAAACATCAATTCTATGGAAACAATTACATAAACGTTTTTGAAATTTCAACATTAATTTCTCTTAATAAGCATATTACTTGATTTGTTTTTCAAATCTATTGCTAAAAATTTAGAGAAGTGAATGCAGAAACCTTAGCAAGTGAACTGTTCATTTGACAGTGTCCCAATTGAGTGAACAGTTCATTTGGCTGCTGGATAAAGCAGCTCCAAAAAAAACTATATATTAATCAAATTTCCAAGGGGCCAGTGAAATCAAAGATATTCTTCAAAAAAAAAAAAATGAGTAAATCAGGTTTAAAAAAGTTCTTACAGAATTTTGTTAAATTTGAATTAATTTGCCAGCACACCCCCCCCCCCCCACCAGGCCGGACTTTTAACACAGTATTTACACATTTATATCCAAGTGATAGCCACAACTCTCCACGATGTGCCATAATACTTCCATTTCAGTTGAGTTGAACAATTTGGAAAGAACATAAAGTAAAAATGTTTAAATAACTTGTAATCGAGCAGAAAAATAGCATAAACAATATGATGCAATATTAAAACGATATTACAAAAAAACATTCTCAAGAATTTGAAATAGTTCAGTCATTCAATCATTTCAAATTCATAATCAGCAAGAATTTTCAGAAGCAAATAGTTCAATTCCAAACTTTTCAATAAATACCTAGAGTATTCATAGCAAGGTTAGCTAGCATAGGAGAACTAAATATGCAAATTACACATATTGATTTCAGTTAAACATGCAAATGGCTATTATGGTTTTACTAGCAACATTCTTTAACATAATTTTTTAAGCCAGAAATCATTTGCAAACAAACATACTTTTTTTAACCCAGCTAGTTTCCATAGAAACAAGTCTTCCAAAATTTACAAGTCTCATTTCAAAACAATAATTCGTTGTCCGTCGAACATAGTCTAACACAAAAAATAAGTCGTCAACAATAAATCCAAAAAAAAAATTTTTAATGCTGCAACTCAAGTTCCAACATTTTTTTGATTCCTTGTTCAGTAGTTTTTACTTTTCTGTTTTCGTTCAAATTTCCAGGGATTCAAAGTTGGCAAAAATGCACGAATGGATCGAGTGTACAAGAGTAGGAAAAAATTACTCAAACGCAAGGGATCCCCACATTGGGAGATTTAACCAAAGCGTCATCAAAGGTCCTTCTCAACGTACTCGATGGACAAACAACAAAATTGCCACAGAAAATATTCAAAGACTTGAACAGTTAAATGGCCCATCAATTCTAATCCACATTACCAGTAATGGTCGGTGAAATCATAAATGGATGAACAAAATAAACTATCATTTCAAAGAACATCTCCTTAGCCCGTGAATGCTGGAAATTTTTCAGATATCATGGAGGAAAGAAAATCACAAACTACATATTCTCAGGTTGATTTTCAGAGACACAAACTTCCTTCGGAGCTGATTTGTGCATCGTCATAGTTACCTTAGAGTAGTTCACAACTTTCTTCCCAAATGAAAACTGCAATCTGTTAAAAACTCGTTCTATTTTTTTTTAATGCCACAATCTGTCGAGGTGCAGAAAAACTGTGCTCAGACACGAATTGTCAACAATGGTGTTCTAAACAAGTAGCCCGGAATCAGCAGCCATAGATTCACAAGAGAACTCTCATGTCAGAACAACCATCAATTAGAAGCATTCAATACTGAACACTTTCTAGACTACTTTTTTTTTTTTTTATAAATACAATCATTAAAACAATGAACAAGGAATCATGAAAAAAAAAAAGATACCTATTCTTCTAGTCATCTGACTACAGCTCATTCTTCAACAGCTGGGAACCTCTTGTGAAGGTATTTCAGAACACCTTCTGTCATGATATGCTCGGGATGCTTCATGACTTCTGTGACATGTTCGCTGACGAAAGTGACATGCTTGTCTTCGATGATAAGAATGCGATCAGGCCAAGCAGCATAGCCAAGAGCGAAGGTGTTGTCCATGTTATCACATACAACACGTACTTTCTCCTCATCATTGTGGTCGGTTGTCAGTAGTTCTGGTTTCAAATCCACTAACATTCTGTTAGAGGGGAAAAATGGATGGAATGAGTAAATAAAATGACATGCAAAGTGTTCAATAAATGCATCAATTTTGAACAAAATCCATCCATAGTTCATGGCATGCAATTGGTTTCATGCAATGACTTTATCTGTAAAAATCAACTGACCTGGCTGCCTCAATTCTGTCTTCTAAAGTTTTATGAGAGTTCACAGCTGAAAATTGATCGCCAAAGCTCCAACCATCCTTTGGGTGAGCCTCCTGCAGATAAACGAACACAAACTGAACTCTGTCCTGGAATTCTTCAAACATGCTGAAGAGAGGACCACCTTCGATGATGGTCTGCAATGCAAATAAGAAACTTGATTATTTAATGGACAGACAATAAAATACAGTTAACTGATAGCAATACTTCTATTTCATTTCAAATTAATTTAATAAGCGATTAAAATGTTTTTAACATTCATATCTGAGCAAAGATAGTGCTGTATATTCATGGATCATTTAGTCCCCCCCCCCCATGTAGTGAAGATATTGTCCTTGTATGCATACATGAATTGAATGTTGTAAAATAACTTCATCAATGTACTATGTGAAAACAGTTATTAAATTGAATTATCAAATGTATATTCTGCCATTTTTTACAAATTGTCTCTAGAGAATACAAAACCTGGGACAACTGCTTCATTTCTGGTTGGGAACAGTTACAAAACCTGGGACAACTGCTTCATTTCTGGTTGGGAACAGTTACAAAACCTGGGACAACTGCTTCATTTCTGGTTGGGAACAGTTACAAAACCTGGGACAACTGCTTCATTTCTGGTTGGGAACAGTTACAAAACCTGGGACAACTGCTTCATTTCTGGTTGGGAACAGTTACAAAACCTGGGACAACTGCTTCATTTCTGGTTGGGAACAGTTACAAAACCTGGGACAACTGCTTCATTTCTGGTTGGGAACAGTTACAAAACCTGGGACAACTGCTTCATTTCTGGTTGGGAACAGTTACAAAACCTGGGACAACTGCTTCATTTCTGGTTGGGAACAGTTACAAAACCTGGGACAAATGCTTCATTTCTGGTTGGGAACAGTTACAAAACCTGGGACAAATGCTTCATTTCTGGTTGGGAACAGTTACAAAACCTGGGACAACTGCTTCATTTCTGGTTGGGAACAGTTACAAAACCTGGGACAACTGCTTCATTTCTGGTTGGGAACAGTTACAAAACCTGGGACAACTGCTTCATTTCTGGTTGGGAACAGTTACAAAACCTGGGACAACTGTTTCATTTCTGGTTGGGAACATACATCACCAAAGCCAGACAATAGTGGGCAAGAATGAAATACAAGTAGCGTTCTGGCTGACAGATTTACGTACCCTCATTATGGGTCAGCTTTGCGATGAAGCAATTAGTATCAGTGGCTTATCTTTATGGGAGTGGATGTCTGAGACAAGAATGTGTTCTTTGTCTTCAATACCCATCAATTCTACATCGGGTCGAGCATCACCAACATCTATATGAGCTTTGAGTAAATGTGCAACACCCTTTCCAACAAAGTCAAAACATTTCATCACCTGTAAAGAATCAGGTTAATAACATTACTTCTACATTTTAACATTACTACTTGTCACCTACAAAATAAACTTGCATAATTTGCATCTAATCCAAATTTTGAAATGACTAACAATTCAGCCATAAAATTAAGTTGTTCAAGCAATATTGGATATGTTTAAAGTAGTTAATTCATTAAATTTACATAATTTTTAAATAAAGAAGGAAATAGATTACATACCTCTGAATCTCCTTTGTAAACTGGTACAATAAATGCAAAGAAGGGCACTCTTCCTTGCATAATATCTGCACACACACCATGTTCTTCCAAGACTTTTCGTTCTGCTTTCCGGCAAATATCAAACATCTCCATATGGTATTTCTTTTTATTAACATGTGCAACTTTATGATCAAATTCTTCAAAGAGTTCTTTGGACAACAACACTTCTCTCATACGCTTGGAGACCTTTAATACTAAATCACGATTGCCAAGGAACTTCTCTGCAGATAGACCTTTATGAAAATAAATGAAATTCCAATTTTAGTACACTTCAACAGCCTCAAACCAAATCTCGCCATTTGCAACAAGATTAAAGAGGGAAAAAAAATGATTTCAAAGTTCTATGTCATCTGCGTTTATCACTTTGATGTACTAATGTGAATGTTTCAAACTACAGGGAAATCAAATCTGCAGACTGAAGGTAAAAACTGTACATCTCCTAACTTAAATTTACTAATTTAGTGGACTGTGAAAGTTGCAGTAAGAAATCAAAACAAGTATTAATAATTATACTGTAGAAGGGTTAATTATTCACTGGGTTTTAATTTTGCTTAATTCACTGACTGGAAAATGAGCTAATTAAAACCCATTGAATATGTAAAATTGAGCATAGAACACATTATCTAAATGATAAAAAACCCACTGAATATGCTCGAAAATCTAATTCAGTGAAATTTAAACCCAGTGAAAATTAGTCATTTTAATATATAATTTACACACCAAGATTAACAAAATACTGTGGACAAGTTTAAAAGAATTCAATTTTCTTGACACATAGGGAAACCGAAAAGGATGAAAACACAAATTTGTGATTGTGTCAGACAATGAATGCCGTATAAAACCTGTCCACAGTATTAGAAGCAAAAAGATGTACACTAACAAAGTTTCACAGATACAAGTGACAGCAGGTCAGATCAGATCAGATCAGAGAGGGTACACCCAGAATAGAATTATGATAGGAAAAGGAAATTGAGAAAACAGAAAAAATTTTAATTGTGGAAAAATACATAGTAGAAAATCTAGAGTCCAGAGAAGGTTAGTTTTGTAGATATAGGGGTTACCTTGGGTTTTTACATTGAGGGAGGATTCTACCCCATTGGAATGGCCGTTCACTTGCTGTTCTACTTTCAGTTTTTTATTAACTGATTCATTGTCATTCAAGGCAAGTGTGTTACCATTACTCTTCTTTTTCAAGTCCTTTATGATGCTGAACTCTTCTCCATTTGGAGTATTGGTTACCTCATCTTCGTGCACCCTCTTACGGGAAGTCATCGTGTCCTGCATGATGAAAAACATCGTTTTTAGCTGAATGTAGTATACTACAAGAATTTCCTTTTTTTTTAACAATGTAAATTACTTTGTCTAGTGTTATCTGTCAACGATTCCAATATCCATGTTTTTACAAGACTCATCCTAGCTGTATTTTTTTAGCCATAAATAATGACAAATGGAAGTCATAAAGCAAAGACTTTCTCAATGTCAAAAATAAATCAAAAATCAGGTTTATTGGGGTTGGTAAAACATCACAACAAATGCACTTGTATAATAAAGTTGTCTACAGTATGTTATCGATCACACCACGGCCAATGTCAGATTTGGAAAAAATTAAATGAGACTATTGTTGAAAAATCAAACTTTACTACTGAGTAAAACATCAATGAAATAAAAACATCATTTTTTTTGTCCATTATAATAGTAAAACTGAAAGTAGTAGTGTAAGCACTTTGTGAAAAATGGCACAAATGTAAAAAAAAATACACCAAAAATAAATTAATTATTTACTAATTAATGGGCAAATTAGCTACTCCTGTGACCAAAATACTGGGTGAAGCATCATTTCTTAGCAAAGGCTATGACGAATGGGTGCATTTACCAAACGTCTTGCTATGTGTAGTATGGGAACCAATAACATATGCACATGACACAACTACCATCCATTTTAAAAAAGCATGGGATGTTAATATATCATGAAGAATTTTAAAAAAGCATGGGATGTTAATATATCATGAAGAATTTTAAACAAGTCATTGTCAATGACACGTCCCCGTTCCGTTCATATTTGAGTGACATATACATTCAAAGCAGATCATGACCGAAATGCACCTGCATATGTACAACACATTGTGCTAAATCTGAACAAAATCCATCCATGCATGACTGAGATCCGGTTCTGGAATTGTGAAAATATGTGATTTTGATGCATTTTCGGCCTTAAAATGGCCATCATTCCGCTATTGTTAAGCAGATCATGAAACAAATGCACATATCTATTTGTGACATGATGTACCATGTGTGTGTGAAGTTTGAACTTGATCAATCCAGACATGTCTTGGATACGGATCCAGAACCGAATTCTTTAACAAAATGGCCGCCAGTCGGCCATTTCGAACTTGATCCGGAAAAAAAAAATGACGTGCATCAAGGTCCTATTATGTTTAATGTATGTACCAAATTTGAACAAAATCCATCCATGCATAACTGAGATACGGGTCCGGAATGGTGAAAATGTGCGATTTCAATGCATTTTCGGCCTTAAAATGGCCGCTATTCGGCTATCGTTAGTCGGATCATGAAAAAAATGCATGTGCATATGTCCCATATAATGTGTGATGTATGAGTGAAGTTTGAACTTAATCGGTCCATGCATGTTCGAGATACAGGTGATCACGGACGCACGGATGGACGCACACAGGGCAAAACATAAGTCCTCGTTTTCGGACTGCGTCCGAACGGGGACTAAAAAGCATGGGATGTTAATATATCATGAAGAATTTTAAAAAAGCATGGGATGTTAATATATCGTGAAGAATTTTAAAAAAGCATGGGATGTTAATATATCATGAAGAATTTTAAAAAAGCATGGGATGTTAATATATCATGAAGACAAACCAAACTACTTACAGTATTCGGCATGTCCGGCTTCTGGTTACTGTTTCTTTCGCTATATTGTGTGGTATTTCAGTTTTTTGTTTTGTAGTCTGTAAAACCAAGAAGTTTGAAAGTCAACACTGTCGTTATATTTACCACAAGAACAAGAAAAAAAGGCAACTTTATATTCAGTTTTCAGTAATAATGATTGACGTACTGGAGCATGAATTTTTCCCTTTCATAATTTCATCAAAATATCAATATCTGTTCACCTAAGTGAGATTTGTTTTAATCTGGAGTTGATTGTTCTTTATCGCAACTTTTGTGATCTCAGATGAAGTTATTAAGGATTATCAGTTGACCCACCATGTAAAACAACCAATTGAGATTATTAGACAATTCAAAGTCCGGATTATAAATAATAGAATGAAAAAGTCATAAAAAGTTTCCATAGCGAATTTACAATACACTTGTCAAGTCCATACTTTGTATACATTAAGGAAAGTTTGTAGCCTTCTCAAAATGGTGAACAGCATGAAAATTAATTTCTGTTCTAGCACATTTTTTTTTGAACAGAATATAAACAAGTTTTGACAACAAACTAAATAAATATATCCATTATGTGCCATAAGCGTATATATTTTGTTGTCAAATCCTTGTAGTTGCCACACAACGAAACCATTGTTTATACGGGACGACATATTCTTTCAGACCGCTATGACGTCAGTATACCATGAATACATTTACTGAGCACCCGACGATCATAGCAAGCCTGGATATTAATGACTTTCCCAAATATGGCTCGCAGACTCGTGCTGATCACATGCACATCCAGAATGGCGCGATTACCTATATAGACCATCAGCACATTTTATCGACTCAACTAATTTTTGCGTCGTCGAGATACTTTGAGACATGAACAAACTCCAGGACCCGGTATAATTTATTTCAAGTCGACTGATAAACTTGGTCGTGGAAAAATAATTTGGTCAAACCATTATTCCATTATAATATTTTTTTCGAAGTAGAAAACCCTTTTTTCATGTACGGACATGATCAGAAATGAAACCCCAGAAAACTCTTAATTCAGTTACAGTCGTCAGTCGGCAACGCGGCGGGCCACGAGAAGCCATATCATGAGCCGCGTTTGAAAACGTTATACGAACTAATTACAACTACTGATTGTTCGCCGTGTTTTATGTCATTTAATATCGTTCTATGGCACGTTTTTTTGTAAAAACATCGTGCAGGAAAATAACCGAATATTGCACAGAACAAGATGTAAAATGCCCCCACCCCGCAAAAAAAAGCCAGAAAGCACCATAATTGTCGATTATTTGAAACAATGTATCACTCAAAATTTACTGGTGCCAAAAATTAATATTTGCTGCAGAATGCAGAGTTCAAATTTTCGTGGTTTAAGTTCTGTATCGATTTTTCAAGTCTACCTCAGCGGCATACACTCGTGTTACACACAAATGATCGGTGGAAATTTCCAACACGATGTCTCAGCTGGTTAAGTTGAATGCATTGTCTACATGCACGGTTGCAGACTAGCTTTAAAATGTGTGCAATTCGCTCGAAAAAAGAAACGTAAGAGAAAGAAAAATAGATAAATAAACACCTCAAAGAAGAAGATCCAAGTAACAGTCTATCTGGACAGGTCTGTTCGATCCGTCCACTGGAATCTGCGTTCTTGGTTTGAGATCTCTCCGATGTAGACTAACAGGCACAGACGCCGGCGATGAAATGAACGAAGCATACACGCACGGGCGTTGCGCTGTGGAATTCTACTGAATTAGAACGGAAAATCCAGGGGAACCAATGAGAAATGATTGTTCACGTGAATGTACGGGACCGCACCATTGTATAACGTTGTATGCAAATTAGGAGGCGTTGCCGAATAAATTGGGTTGTGTAATTAATATTTATGAGATTGAACCCAATGTGGTTCGCCGGGTCAACGTGCAATGGAAACTTCCCATTTCAATCTTTTCTGAATGTACCATTGGAATTCCGTGCAAAATGTAATAACGAGGCAGTTTGGTTGTTAGTCTTCTACAAAATACACGTATTAAAGATGTGTGAGCGCTATGTTATATTATTTAAGTTTTACTGAGGTGTAAAAATACAGTGTGTGTTGATCACCCTACGAACCGCGAGTTTAAAATGAAATGTCACTTCGCATTTCACTATCATGGTCACGGCATCCAGCACCTTCAGACTGAAAGGTAATATTATTGTCACCTAAAAGTTTCCGGAGTTTCTGAAAGCACAATAAGTACATAAAATATGCACAAGTTTGAATCATGTTTTGTACAAAATGTTTGCTTGTAGGTGCCTAACATCGTTGACTCCGTCTAAATGGTCGGTGCGACTGTCTCAGACCATGGAACTAGTTCCATGCTCAGACTGGTTGTGGACTCCACGCCTCTACTTCATTATAATGTTCTATTATTCAGCATGTTAAATTGTAGGTTACTTTGAATAATAATACGCATGTTTTAAATCAATTTATTAAGTCCATTATATGTTGTGAGCGTTACTGGCTGTTAGTACGTTTGTGGATTTCATTAATATATAGGAGGGGTACAGGCCACATTACCATTGTTTCCCATCATGGCGAGGAAATGCACCTCGAAAGTGTTCTCCGCCATGTTGACATTATTGGTGCCATTGATAACAAAGTGTCTTCACAGTGTTTATATTACATACAGCATTATGGTGAGCTTGTTGTTGAGAACATGGAGTAGTATGCAGCAGAAGAGGTAATATGCGCTGAGATGTGCGCACATATAAAAAAACGCCAACAGTATTAAATCGGGTTGAATTTCATAAAACAAGAACAAACAACATAGATTGTTGTATTTACCAACCTTGATTTTTAATATTAGAGGTGTCGGGAAATGCGCTGAACAAGGCCCGTGCATCTTTGATTGGTAGATCATGGAAATTTACCCCATTATGTCAGACTGTAGTATGTGCCGCCCAACTGGGTGTCCTCTTTCATTTGATATATGGAATTTGCCTGGAAGTCGGTGTGCGTTTTATTAGTTCTGCTGGCTAGAAGTGGATTACTCATTTTTTTGGTTCACGAATTTACAAGCGTAATATTTTTGAGCAGAAGTGTGAGGAATCAAGCCAAAACCCAGGAGCTGAAGGACTGAAGGAAATACAACGTTTTGCTTTAGAGTTCAAACTGATCCTTTATCTTGTTTTAGATTAGCTTTAGATATGTTCACGAATATAAATTACTGTAGAGAGGAAATAGTCACTAGATTTAATTTTAGCGATTTTGATGTTGCAGGGATAGTCATGTGAATGAAACAATTACATCGGGTTTCATGAAGGCGTGAATTTGTTTATAAATTTCAAATGGCGATTGAAAACAACTCGACCAATCACAAGCCTTAGCAGATGAATATAGCACTTTAATATTTCCTTTGATTGTAATTATCACTGTAATTTTAAGCGTTTTGAACAAATGTGATGGGATCTATTTTTTGGCAGTAAATCGGCCAATGATTGAAGCCACGGTTCTAGTAACCTTGATACAGCCAATAAAAGCATATTCTTTGGATTTGAATGAAATACGAGAATCTTTCGGGATAAATATTTATAAATGTCCATAAAACATATGTTCACGTTTATAAAACCCGGTGTAAATTCTTTATTTTAATTCTAGCAATCAGCGAAATGCGTGAGACAGAAACCCAGACGTATGCAGCAGTAGTGTATCTGTTTTGTTTTGACAAAGGGAATAAACACGGGATCAACATGTTCAGAAACACAATCCATGCAGTTTGGTGTCTCACAAAATAGTGAACATTTTAAGTATTTTCAATAGTCTGGAGTTTACATCGACGGAATAATCGTGTCACAGTCATTTTAAGTACGGTGCATGGATGTGTGTTACAACTTATTTGCATAAAACAATCAGGAAGGTTTCACAGTGTTGAAAAGAGCATACAATAGCTGACTAATTAACCACAGACAACAGAACTTTACTGTGAAGGCATAAATTATTCAAAGGATTTTAATTACGCTAAAATAAATTCAGAAGAGCATGGTTAATAACAATAGAACTAATTGTATTTCTTCCAAATTCATGAACTTAATACCCAGTGAAAAGGCCCAAACATCAAAGCTGTGAAATTAAGTGCCAGTGAAAATAAATGGTTTTACAGTATCTTAGCAAAAACACACCAGAAATCCAAGTTTGGCAACAACAATTGAGCACGCGTCCACGTATATATACTGTATGTCGACACGTGGTATTTCAGTAATGAATACTAAATCCCCTCCATCCACCCATCCCACTCACTATGAATACTAAATCCCCTCCATCCACCCATCCCACTCACTATGAATACTAAATCCCCTCCATCCACCCATCCCACTCACTATGAATACTAAATCCCCTCATCCCACTCACTATGAATACTAAATCCCCTCCATCCACCCATCCCACTCACTATGAATACTAAATCCCCTCCATCCACCCATCCCACTCACTATGAATACTAAATCCCCTCCATCCACCCATCCCACTCACTATGAATACTAAATCCCCTCCGTCCAACCATCCCACTCACTATGAATACTAAATCCCTTCCATCCACCCATCCCACTCACTATGAATACTAAATCCCCTCCATCCACCCATCCCACTCACTATGAATACTAAATCCCCTCATCCCACTCACTATGAATACTAAATCCCCTCCATCCACCCATCCCACTCACTATGAATACTAAATCCCCTCCATCCACCCATCCCACTCACTATGAATACTAAATCCCCTCCATCCACCCATCCCACTCACTATGAATACTAAATCCCCTCCGTCCACCCATCCCACTCACTATGAATACTAAATCCCTTCCATCCACCCATCCCACTCACTATGAATACTAAATCCCCTCCGTCCACCCATCCCACTCACTATGAATACTAAACCCCCTCCATCCACCCATCCCACTCACTATGAATACTAAATCCCCTCCGTCCACCCATCCCACTTACTATGAATACTAAATCCCCTCCACCCACCCATCCCACTCACTATGAATACTAAACCCCCCCCCCACCCACCCATCCCACTCACTATGAATACTAAATCCCCTCCATCCACCCATCCCAGTCACTATGAATACTAAATCCCTTCCATCCACCCATCCCACTCACTATGAATACTAAATCCCCTCCATCCACCCATCCCTCTCACTATGAATACTAAATCCCCTCCATCCACCCATCCCAGTCACTATGAATACTAAATCCCCTCCATCCACCCATCCCACTCACTATGAATACTAAATCCCCTCCATCCACCCATCCCACTCGCTATGAATACTAAATCCCTTCCGTCCACCCATCCCACTCACTATGAATACTAAATCCCCTCCGTCCACCCATCCCACTCACTATGAATACTAAATCCCCTCCATCCACCCATCCCACTCACTATGAATACTAAATCCCCTCCGTCCATCCATCCCACTCACTATGAATACTAAATCCCGTCCGTCCACCCATCCCACTCACTATGAACACTAAATCCCCTCCGTCCACCCATCCCACTCACTATGAATACTAACCCCCCCCCCGGCCACCTATCCCACTAACTATGAATACTAAATCCCGTCCGTCCACCCATCCCACTCACAATGAATACTCAATCGCGTCCGTCCACCCATCCCAGTCACTATGAATACTAAATCCCGTCCGTCCACCCATCCCACTCACTATGAATACTAAATCCCGTCCGTCCACCCATCCTACTCACTATGAATACTAAATCCCCTCCGTCCACCCATCCCTCTCACTATGAATACTAAATCCCCTCCGTCCACCCATCCAACTCACTATGAATACTACATCCCCTCCGTCCACCCATCCCACTCACTATGAATACTAAATCCCCTCCATCCACCCATCCCACTCACTATGAATACTAAATCCCGTCCGTCCACCCATCCCACTCACTATGAATACTAAATCCCCTCCGTCCACCCATCCCACTCACTATGAATACTAAATCCCCTCCATCCACCCATCCCACTCACTATGAATACTACATCCCCTCCGTCCACCCATCCCACTCACTATGAATACTAAATCCCCTCCATCCACCCATCCCACTCACTATGAATACTAAATCCCCTCCGTCCACCCATCCCACTCACTATGAATACTAAATCCCCTCCATCCTCCCATCCCACTCACTATGAATACTAAATCCCGTCCGTCCACCCATCCCACTCACTGTGAATACTAAAACCCTACCGTCCACCCATTCCACTCACTATGAATACTACATCCCCTCCGTCCACCCATCCCACTCACTATGAATACTAAATCCCCTCCATCCACCCATCCCACTCACTATGAATACTAAATCCCCTCCATCCACCCATCCCACTCACTATGAATACTAAATCCCCTCCGTCCACCCATCCCACTCACTATGAATACTAAATCCCCTCCATCCTCCCATCCCACTCACTATGAATACTAAATCCCGTCCGTCCACCCATCCCACTCACTATGAATACTAAATCCCTACCGTCCACCCATCCCACTCACTATGAATACTAAATCCCCTCGGTCCACCCATCCCACTCACTATGAATACTACATCCCCTCCGTCCACCCATCCCACTCACTATGAATACTAAATCCCCTCCATCCACCCATCCCACTCACTATGAATACTAAATCCCCTCCGTCCACCCATCCCACTCACTATGAATACTAAATCCCCTCCATCCTCCCATCCCACTCACTATGAATACTAAATCCCGTCCGTCCACCCATCCCACTCACTATGAATACTAAATCCCCTCCGTCCACCCATCCCACTCACTATGAATACTAAATCCCCTCCGTCCACCCATCCCACTCACTATGAATACTAAATCCCCTCCATCCTCCCATCCCACTCACTATGAATACTACATCCCCTCCATCCACCCATCCCACTCACTATGAATACTAAATCCCGTCCGTCCACCCATCCCACTCACTATGAATACTAAATCCCCTCCGTCCACCCATCCCACTCACTATGAATACTAAATCCCCTCCATCCACCCATCCCACTCACTATGAATACTACATCCCCTCCGTCCACCCATCCCACTCACTATGAATACTAAATCCCCCCCATCCACCCATCCCACTCACTATGAATACTAAATCCCGTCCGTCCACCCATCCCACTCACTATGAATACTACATCCCCTCCGTCCACCCATCCCACTCACTATGAATACTAAATCCCCTCCGTCCACCCATCCCACTCACTATGAATACTAAATCCCCTCCGTCCACCCATCCCACTCACTATGAATACTAAATCCCCTCCATCCTCCCATCCCACTCACTATGAATACTAAATCCCGTCCGTCCACCCATCCCACTCACTATGAATACTACATCCCCTCCGTCCACCCATCCCACTCACTATGAATACTAAATCCCCTTCATCCACCCATCCCACTCACTATGAATACTAAATCCCTACCGTCCACCCATCCCACTCACTATGAATACTAAATCCCCTCCGTCCACCCATCCCACTCACTATGAATACTACATCCCCTCCGTCCACCCATCCCACTCACTATGAATACTAAATCCCCTCAGTCCACCCATCCCACTCACTATGAATACTACATCCCCTCCATCCACCCATCCCACTCACTATGAATACTAAATCCCGTCCGAACACCCATCCCACTCACTATGAATACTAAATCCCCTCCGTCCACCCATCCCACTCACTATGAATACTAAATCCCCTCCATCCACCCATCCCACTCACTATGAATACTACATCCCCTCCGTCCACCCATCCCACTCACTGAATACTAAATCCCCTCCATCCACCCATCCCACTCACTATGAATACTAAATCCCCTCCGTCCACCCATCCCACTCACTATGAATATTAAATCCCCTCCATCCTCCCATCCCACTCACTATGAATACTAAATCCCGTCCGTCCACCCATCCCACTCACTATGAATACTAAATCCCTACCGTCCACCCATCCCACTCACTATGAATACTACATCCCCTCCGTCCACTCATCCCACTCACTATGAATACTAAATCCCCTCCATCCACCCATCCCACTCACTATGAATACTAAATCCCCTCCATCCACCCATCCCACTCACTATGAATACTAAATCCCCTCCGTCCACCCATCCCACTCACTATAAATACTAAATCCCCTCCATCCTCCCATCCCACTCACTATGAATACTAAATCCCGTCCGTCCACCCATCCCACTCACTATGAATACTAAATCCCTACCGTCCACCCATCCCACTCACTATGAATACTAAATCCCCTCCGTCCACCCATCCCACTCACTATGAATACTACATCCCCTCCGTCCACCCATCCCACTCACTATGAATACTAAATCCCCTCCATCCACCCATCCCACTCACTATGAATACTAAATCCCCTCCGTCCACCCATCCCACTCACTATGAATACTAAATCCCCACCATCCTCCCATCCCACTCACTATGAATACTAAATCCCGTCCGTCCACCCATCCCACTCACTATGAATACTAAATCCCTACCGTCCACCCATCCCACTCACTATGAATACTAAATCCCCTCCGTCCACCCATCCCACTCACTATGAATACTACATCCCCTCCGTCCACCCATCCCACTCACTATGAATACTAAATCCCCTCCATCCACCCATCCCACTCACTATGAATACTAAATCCCCTCCGTCCACCCATCCCACTCACTATGAATACTAAATCCCCTCCATCCACCCATCCCACTCACTATGAATACTACATCCCCTCCGTCCACCCATCCCACTCACTATGAATACTAAATCCCCTCCATCCTCCCATCCCACTCACTATGAATACTAAATCCCGTCCGTCCACCCATCCCACTCACTATGAATACTACATCCCCTCCGTCCACCCATCCCACTCACTATGAATACTAAATCCCCTTCATCCACCCATCCCACTCACTATGAATACTAAATCCCTACCGTCCACCCATCCCACTCACTATGAATACTAAATCCCCTCCGTCCACCCATCCCACTCACTATGAATACTACATCCCCTCCGTCCACCCATCCCACTCACTATGAATACTAAATCCCCTCCGTCCACCCATCCCACTCACTATGAATACTACATCCCCTCCATCCACCCATCCCACTCACTATGAATACTAAATCCCGTCCGTCCACCCATCCCACTCACTATGAATACTAAATCCCCTCCGTCCACCCATCCCACTCACTATGAATACTAAATCCCCTCCATCCACCCATCCCACTCACTATGAATACTACATCCCCTCCGTCCACCCATCCCACTCACTATGAATACTAAATCCCCTCCATCCACCCATCCCACTCACTATGAATACTAAATCCCCTCCGTCCACCCATCCCACTCACTATGAATACTAAATCCCCTCCATCCTCCCATCCCACTCACTATGAATACTAAATCCCGTCCGTCCACCCATCCCACTCACTATGAATACTAAATCCCTACCGTCCACCCATCCCACTCACTATGAATACTACATCCCCTCCGTCCACTCATCCCACTCACTATGAATACTAAATCCCCTCCATCCATCCACCCATCCCACTCACTGTGAATACTAAATCCCCTCCATCCACCCATCCCACTCACTATGAATACTAAATCCCCTCCGTCCACCCATCCCACTCACTATGAATACTAAATCCCCTCCATCCTCCCATCCCACTCACTATGAATACTAAATCCCGTCCGTCCACCCATCCCACTCACTATGAATACTAAATCCCTACCGTCCACCCATCCCACTCACTATGAATACTAAATCCCCTCCGTCCACCCATCCCACTCACTATGAATACTACATCCCCTCCGTCCACCCATCCCACTCACTATGAATACTAAATCCCCTCCATCCACCCATCCCACTCACTATGATTACTAAATCCCCTCCGTCCACCCATCCCACTCACTATGAATACTAAATCCCCACCATCCTCCCATCCCACTCACTATGAATACTAAATCCCGTCCGTCCACCCATCCCACTCACTATGAATACTAAATCCTTACCGTCCACCCATCCCACGCACTATGAATACTAAATCCCCTCCGTCCACCCATCCCACTCACTATGAATACTACATCCCCTCCGTCCACCCATCCCACTCACTATGAATACTTAATCCCCTCCATCCACCCATCCCACTCACTATGAATACTACATCCCCTCCGTCCACCCATCCCACTCACTATGAATACTAAATTCCCTCCATCCACCCATCCCACTCACTATGAATACTACATCCCCTCCGTCCACCCATCCCACTCACTATGAATACTAAATCCCCTCCATCCACCCATCCCACTCACTATGAATACTAAATCCCCTCCGTCCACCCATCCCACTCACTATGAATACTAAATCCCCTCCATCCTCCCATCCCTCTCACTATGAATACTAAATCCCGTCCGTCCACCCATCCCACTCACTATGAATACTACATCCCCTCCGTCCACCCATCCCACTCACTATGAATACTAAATCCCCTCCATCCACCCATCCCACTCACTATGAATACTAAATCCCTTCCGTCCACCCATCCCACTCACTATGAATACTAAATCCCCACCATCCTCCCATCCCACTCACTATGAATACTAAATCCCGTCCGTCCACCCATCCCACTCACTATGAATACTAAATCCCTACCGTCCACCCATCCCACTCACTATGAATACTAAATCCCCTCCGTCCACCCATCCCACTCACTATGAATACTACATCCCCTCCGTCCACCCATCCCACTCACTATGAATACTAAATCCCCTCCATCCACCCATCCCACTCACTATGAATACTAAATCCCCTCCGTCCACCCATCCCACTCACTATGAATACTAAATCCCCTCCATCCACCCATCCCACTCACTATGAATACTACATCCCCTCCGTCCACCCATCCCACTCACTATGAATACTAAATCCCCTCCATCCACCCATCCCACTCACTATGAATACTAAATCCCCTCCGTCCACCCATCCCACTCACTATGAATACTAAATCCCCTCCATCCTCCCATCCCACTCACTATGAATACTAAATCCCGTCCGTCCACCCATCCCACTCACTATGAATACTACATCCCCTCCGTCCACCCATCCCACTCACTATGAATACTACATGTAAGTCCCCTCCATCCACCCATCCCACTCACTATGAATACTAAATCCCTACCGTCCACCCATCCCACTCACTATGAATACTAAATCCCCTCCGTCCACCCATCCCACTCACTATGAATACTACATCCCCTCCATCCACCCATCCCACTCGCTATGAATACTAAATCCCGTCCGTCCACCCATCCCACTCACTATGAATACTAAATCCCCTCCGTCCACCCATCCCACTCACTATGAATACTAAATCCCCTCCATCCACCCATCCCACTCACTATGAATACTAAATCCCCTCCATCCACCCATCCCACTCACTATGAATACTAAATCCCCTCCGTCCACCCATCCCACTCACTATGAATACTAAATCCCCTCCATCCTCCCATCCCACTCACTATGAATACTAAATCCCGTCCGTCCACCCATCCCACTCACTATGAATACTACATCCCCTCCGTCCACCCATCCCACTCACTATGAATACTAAATCCCCTCCATCCACCCATCCCACTCACTATGAATACTAAATCCCTACCGTCCACCCATCCCACTCACTATGAATACTAAATCCCCTCCGTCCACCCATCCCACTCACTATGAATACTACATCCCCTCCGTCCACCCATCCCACTCACTATGAATACTAAATCCCCTCCGTCCACCCATCCCACTCACTATGAATACTACATCCCCTCCATCCACCCATCCCACTCACTATGAATACTAAATCCCGTCCGTCCACCCATCCCACTCACTATGAATACTAAATCCCCTCTGTCCACCCATCCCACTCACTATGAATACTAAATCCCCTCCATCCACCCATCCCACTCACTATGAATACTACATCCCCTCCGTCCACCCATCCCACTCACTATGAATACTAAATCCCCTCCATCCACCCATCCCACTCACTATGAATACTAAATCCCCTCCGTCCACCCATCCCACTCACTATGAATACTAAATCCCCTCCATCCTCCCATCCCACTCACTATGAATACTAAATCCCGTCCGTCCACCCATCCCACTCACTATGAATACTAATTCCCTACCGTCCACCCATCCCACTCACTATGAATACTACATCCCCTCCGTCCACCCATCCCACTCACTATCAATACTAAATCCCCTCCATCCACCCATCCCACTCACTATGAATACTAAATCCCCTCCATCCACCCATCCCACTCACTATGAATACTAAATCCCCTCCGTCCACCCATCCCACTCACTATGAATACTAAATCCCCTCCATCCTCCCATCCCACTCACTATGAATACTAAATCCCGTCCGTCCACCCATCCCACTCACTATGAATACTAAATCCCTACCGTCCACCCATCCCACTCACTATGAATACTAAATCCCCTCCGTCCACCCATCCCACTCACTATGAATACTACATCCCCTCCGTCCACCCATCCCACTCACTATGAATACTAAATCCCCTCCATCCAGCCATCCCACTCACTATGAATACTAAATCCCCTCCGTCCACCCATCCCACTCACTATGAATACTAAATCCCCTCCATCCTCCCATCCCACTCACTATGAATACTAAATCCCGTCCGTCCACCCATCCCACTCACTATGAATACTAAATCCCTACCGTCCACCCATCCCACTCACTATGAATACTAAATCCCGTCCGTCCACCCATCCCACTCACTATGAATACTAAATCCCCTCCGTCCACCCATCCCACTCACTATGAATACTAAATCCCCTCCATCCACCCATCCCACTCACTATGAATACTACATCCCCTCCGTCCACCCATCCCACTCACTATGAATACTAAATCCCCTCCATCCACCCATCACACTCACTATGAATACTAAATCCCGTCCGTCCACCCATCCCACTCACTATGAATACTACATCCCCTCCGTCCACCCATCCCACTCACTATGAATACTAAATCACCTCCATCCACCCATCCCACTCACTATGAATACTAAATCCCCTCCGTCCACCCATCCCACTCACTATGAATACTAAATCCCCTCCATCCTCCCATCCCACTCACTATGAATACTAAATCCCGTCCGTCCACCCATCCCACTCACTATGAATACTACATCCCCTCCGTCCACCCATTCCACTCACTATGAATACTAAATCCCCTCCATCCACCCATCCCACTCACTATGAATACTAAATCCCTACCGTCCACCCATCCCACTCACTATAAATACTAAATCCCCTCCGTCCACCCATCCCACTCACTATGAATACTACATCCCCTCCATCCACCCATCCCACTCACTATGAATACTAAATCCCGTCCGTCCACCCATCCCACTCACTATGAATACTAAATCCCCTCCGTCCACCCATCCCACTCACTATGAATACTAAATCCCCTCCATCCACCCATCCCACTCACTATGAATACTACATCCCCTCCGTCCACCCATCCCACTCACTATGAATACTAAATCCCCTCCATCCACCCATCCCACTCACTATGAATACTAAATCCCGTCCGTCCACCCATCCCACTCACTATGAATACTAAATCCCCTCCGTCCACCCATCCCACTCACTATGAATACTAAATCCCCTCCATCCACCCATCCCACTCACTATGAATACTAAATCCCCTCCATCCACCCATCCCACTCACTATAAATACTAAATCCCCTCCGTCCACCCATCCCACTCACTATGAATACTACATCCCCTCCGTCCACCCATCCCACTCACTATGAATACTAAATCCCCTCCATACACCCATCCCACTCACTATGAATACTAAATCCCGTCCGTCCACCCATCCCACTCACTATGAATTCTAAATCCCCTCCATCCACCCATCCCACTCACTATGAATACTAAATCCCCTCCATCCACCCATCCCACTCACTATGAATACTAAATCCCCTCCGTCCACCCATCCCACTCACTATGAATACAAAACCCCCTCCATCCACCCATCCCACTCACTATGAATACAAAACCCCCTCCATCCACCCATCCCACTCACTATGAATACTAAATCCTCTCCGTCCACCCATCCCACTCACTATGAATACAAAACCCCCTCCATCCACCCATCCCACTCACTATGAATACTAAATCTCCTCCGTCCAACCATCCCACTCACTATGAATACTAAATCCCCTCCGTCCACCCATCCCACTCACTATGAATACTATATCCCGTTCGTCCACCCATCCCACTCACTATGAATACTAAATCCCGTCCGTCCACCCATCCCACTGACTATGAATACTAAATCCCGTCCGTCCACCCATCCCACTCACTATGAATACTAAATCCCCTCCGTCCACCCATCCCACTCACTATGAATACTAAATCCCGTCCGTCCACCCATCCCACTTACTATGAATACTAAATCCCCTCCGTCCACCCATCCCACTTACTATGAATACTAAATCCCGTCCGTCCACCCATCCCACTTACTATGAATCCTAAATCCCCTCCGCCCACCCATCCCACTCACTATGAATACTAAATCCCCTCCGTCCACCCATCCCACTCACTATGAATACTACATCCCCTCTGTCCATCCATCCCACTCACTATGAATACTAAATCCCCTCCGTCCACCCATCCCACTCACTATGAATACTAAATCCCCTCCGTCCACCCATCCCACTCACTATGAATACTAAATCCCCTCCGTCCACCCATCCCACTCACTATGAATACAAAACCCCCTCCATCCACCAATCCCACTCACTATGAATACTAAATCCCCTCCGTCCACCCATCCCACTCACTATGAATACTAAATCCCCTCCGTCCACCCATCCCACTCACTATGAATACTAAATCCCCTCCGTCCACCCATCCCACTTACTATGAATACTAAATCCCCTCCGTCCACCCATCCCACTCACTGTGAATACTAAATCCCCTCCGTCCACCCATCCCACTCACTATGAATACTACATCCCCTCCGTCCACCCATCCCACTCACTATGAATACTACATCCCCTCCGTCCATCCATCCCACTCACTATGAATACTAAATCCCCTCCGTCCACCCATCCCACTCACTATGAATACTACATCCCCTCCGTCCACCCATCCCACTCACTATGAATACTAAATCCCCTCCATCCACCCATCCCACTCACTATGAATACTAAATCCCTTTCGTCCACCCATCCCACTCACTATGAATTCTAAATCCCCTCCGTCCACCCATCCCACTCACTCACTATGAATACTAAATCCCCTCCATCCACCCATCCCACTCACTATGAATACTAAATCCCGTCCGTCCACCCATCCCACTCACTATGAATACAAAACCCCCTCCATCCACCCATCCCACTCACTATGAATACAAAACCCCCTCCATCCACCCATCCCACTCACTATGAATACTAAATCCCCTCCGTCCACCCATCCCACTCACTATGAATACAAAACCCCCTCCATCCACCCATCCCACTCACTATGAATACTAAATCCCCTCCGTCCACCCATCCCACTCACTATGAATACTAAATCCCCTCCGTCCACCCATCCCACTCACTATGAATACTATATCCCGTTCGTCCACCCATCCCACTTACTATGAATACTAAATCCCGTCCGTCCACCCATCCCACTTACTATGAATACTAAATCCCGTCCGTCCACCCATCTCACTTACTATGAATACTAAATCCCGTCCGTCCACCCATCCCACTCACTATGAATACTAAATCCCCTCCGTCCACCCATCCCACTCACTATGAATACTACATCCCCTCCGTCCACCCATCCCACTCACTATGAATACTACATCCCCTCCGTCCATCCATCCCACTCACTATGAATACTAAATCCCCTCCGTCCACCCATCCCACTCACTATGAATACTACATCCCCTCCGTCCACCCATCCCACTCACTATGAATACTAAATCCCCTCCATCCACCCATCCCACTCACTATGAATACTAAATCCCTTTCGTCCACCCATCCCACTCACTATGAATTCTAAATCCCCTCCGTCCACCCATCCCACTCACTCACTATGAATACTAAATCCCCTCCATCCACCCATCCCACTCACTATGAATACTAAATCCCGTCCGTCCACCCATCCCACTCACTATGAATACAAAACCCCCTCCATCCACCCATCCCACTCACTATGAATACAAAACCCCCTCCATCCACCCATCCCACTCACTATGAATACTAAATCCCCTCCGTCCACCCATCCCACTCACTATGAATACAAAACCCTCTCCATCCACCCATCCCACTCACTATGAATACTAAATCCCCTCCGTCCACCCATCCCACTCACTATGAATACTAAATCCCCTCCGTCCACCCATCCCACTCACTATGAATACTATATCCCGTTCGTCCACCCATCCCACTTACTATGAATACTAAATCCCGTCCGTCCACCCATCCCACTTACTATGAATACTAAATCCCGTCCGTCCACCCATCTCACTTACTATGAATACTAAATCCCGTCCGTCCACCCATCCCACTCACTATGAATACTAAATCCCCTCCGTCCACCCATCCCAGTCACTATGAATACTAAATCCCGTCCGTCCACCCATCCCACTTACTATGAATACTAAATCCCGTCCGTCCACCCATCCCACTTACTATGAATACTAAATCCCGTCCGTCCACCCATCCCACTTACTATGAATACTAAATCCCCTCCGCCCACCCATCCCACTCACTATGAATACTAAATCCCCTCCATCCACCCATCCCACTCACTATGAATACTAAATCCCCTCCGTCCACCCATCCCACTCACTATGAATACTAAATCCCCTCCGTCCACCCATCCCACTCACTATGAATACTAAATCCCCTCCGTCCACCCATCCCACTCACTATGAATACAAAACCCCCTCCATCCACCCATCCCACTCACTATGAATACTAAATCCCCTCCGTCCACCCATCCCACTCACTATGAATACTAAATCCCCCCGTCCACCCATCCCACTCACTATGAATACAAAACCCCTCCATCCACCCATCCCACTCACTATGAATACTAAATCCCCTCCGTCCACCCATCCCACTCACTATGAATACTAAACCCCCTCCATCCACCCATCCCACTCACTATGAATACTAAATCCCCTCCGTCCACCCATCCCACTCACTATGAATACTAAATCCCGTCCGTCCACCCATCCCACTCACTATGAATACAAAACCCCCTCCATCCACCCATCCCACTCACTATGAATACAAAACCCCCTCCATCCACCCATCCCACTCACTATGAATACTAAATCCCCTCCGTCCACCCATCCCACTCACTATGAATACAAAACCCCCTCCATCCACCCATCCCACTCACTATGAATACTAAATCCCCTCCGTCCACCCATCCCACTCACAATGAATACTAAATCCCCTCCGTCCACCCATCCCACTCACTATGAATACTATATCCCGTTCGTCCACCCATCCCACTTACTATGAATACTAAATCCCGTCCGTCCACCCATCCCACTTACTATGAATACTAAATCCCGTCCGTCCACCCATCCCACTCACTATGAATACTAAATCCCCTCCGTCCACCCATCCCACTCACTATGAATACTAAATCCCGTCCGTCCACCCATCCCACTTACTATGAATATTAAATCCCGTCCGTCCACCCATCCCACTTACTATGAATACTAAATCCCGTCCGTCCACCCATCCCACTTACTATGAATACTAAATCCCCTCCGTCCACCCATCCCACTCACTATGAATACTAAATCCCCTCCGTCCACCCATCCCACTCACTATGAATACTAAATCCCGTCCGTCCACCCATCCCACTTACTATGAATACTAAATCCCGTCCGTCCACCCATCCCACTCACTATGAATACTAAATCCCCTCCGTCCACCCATCCCACTCACTATGAATACTACATCCCCTCCATCCACCCATCCCACTCACTATGAATACTAAATCCCGTCCGTCCACCCATCCCACTCACTATGAATACTAAATCCCCTCTGTCCACCCATCCCACTCACTATGAATACTAAATCCCCTCCATCCACCCATCCCACTCACTATGAATACTACATCCCCTCCGTCCACCCATCCCACTCACTATGAATGCTAAATCCCCTCCATCCACCCATCCCACTCACTATGAATACTAAATCCCCTCCGTCCACCCATCCCACTCACTATGAATACTAAATCCCCTCCATCCTCCCATCCCACTCACTATGAATACTAAATCCCGTCCGTCCACCCATCCCACTCACTATGAATACTAATTCCCTACCGTCCACCCATCCCACTCACTATGAATACTACATCCCCTCCGTCCACCCATCCCACTCACTATCAATACTAAATCCCCTCCATCCACCCATCCCACTCACTATGAATACTAAATCCCCTCCATCCACCCATCCCACTCACTATGAATACTAAATCCCCTCCGTCCACCCATCCCACTCACTATGAATACTAAATCCCCTCCATCCTCCCATCCCACTCACTATGAATACTAAATCCCGTCCGTCCACCCATCCCACTCACTATGAATACTAAATCCCTACCGTCCACCCATCCCACTCACTATGAATACTAAATCCCCTCCGTCCACCCATCCCACTCACTATGAATACTACATCCCCTCCGTCCACCCATCCCACTCACTATGAATACTAAATCCCCTCCATCCAGCCATCCCACTCACTATGAATACTAAATCCCCTCCGTCCACCCATCCCACTCACTATGAATACTAAATCCCCTCCATCCTCCCATCCCACTCACTATGAATACTAAATCCCGTCCGTCCACCCATCCCACTCACTATGAATACTAAATCCCTACCGTCCACCCATCCCACTCACTATGAATACTAAATCCCGTCCGTCCACCCATCCCACTCACTATGAATACTAAATCCCCTCCGTCCACCCATCCCACTCACTATGAATACTAAATCCCCTCCATCCACCCATCCCACTCACTATGAATACTACATCCCCTCCGTCCACCCATCCCACTCACTATGAATACTAAATCCCCTCCATCCACCCATCACACTCACTATGAATACTAAATCCCGTCCGTCCACCCATCCCACTCACTATGAATACTACATCCCCTCCGTCCACCCATCCCACTCACTATGAATACTAAATCACCTCCATCCACCCATCCCACTCACTATGAATACTAAATCCCCTCCGTCCACCCATCCCACTCACTATGAATACTAAATCCCCTCCATCCTCCCATCCCACTCACTATGAATACTAAATCCCGTCCGTCCACCCATCCCACTCACTATGAATACTACATCCCCTCCGTCCACCCATTCCACTCACTATGAATACTAAATCCCCTCCATCCACCCATCCCACTCACTATGAATACTAAATCCCTACCGTCCACCCATCCCACTCACTATAAATACTAAATCCCCTCCGTCCACCCATCCCACTCACTATGAATACTACATCCCCTCCATCCACCCATCCCACTCACTATGAATACTAAATCCCGTCCGTCCACCCATCCCACTCACTATGAATACTAAATCCCCTCCGTCCACCCATCCCACTCACTATGAATACTAAATCCCCTCCATCCACCCATCCCACTCACTATGAATACTACATCCCCTCCGTCCACCCATCCCACTCACTATGAATACTAAATCCCCTCCATCCACCCATCCCACTCACTATGAATACTAAATCCCGTCCGTCCACCCATCCCACTCACTATGAATACTAAATCCCCTCCGTCCACCCATCCCACTCACTATGAATACTAAATCCCCTCCATCCACCCATCCCACTCACTATGAATACTAAATCCCCTCCATCCACCCATCCCACTCACTATAAATACTAAATCCCCTCCGTCCACCCATCCCACTCACTATGAATACTACATCCCCTCCGTCCACCCATCCCACTCACTATGAATACTAAACCCCTCCATACACCCATCCCACTCACTATGAATACTAAATCCCGTCCGTCCACCCATCCCACTCACTATGAATTCTAAATCCCCTCCATCCACCCATCCCACTCACTATGAATACTAAATCCCCTCCATCCACCCATCCCACTCACTATGAATACTAAATCCCCTCCGTCCACCCATCCCACTCACTATGAATACAAAACCCCCTCCATCCACCCATCCCACTCACTATGAATACAAAACCCCCTCCATCCACCCATCCCACTCACTATGAATACTAAATCCTCTCCGTCCACCCATCCCACTCACTATGAATACAAAACCCCCTCCATCCACCCATCCCACTCACTATGAATACTAAATCTCCTCCGTCCAACCATCCCACTCACTATGAATACTAAATCCCCTCCGTCCACCCATCCCACTCACTATGAATACTATATCCCGTTCGTCCACCCATCCCACTCACTATGAATACTAAATCCCGTCCGTCCACCCATCCCACTGACTATGAATACTAAATCCCGTCCGTCCACCCATCCCACTCACTATGAATACTAAATCCCCTCCGTCCACCCATCCCACTCACTATGAATACTAAATCCCGTCCGTCCACCCATCCCACTTACTATGAATACTAAATCCCCTCCGTCCACCCATCCCACTTACTATGAATACTAAATCCCGTCCGTCCACCCATCCCACTTACTATGAATCCTAAATCCCCTCCGCCCACCCATCCCACTCACTATGAATACTAAATCCCCTCCGTCCACCCATCCCACTCACTATGAATACTACATCCCCTCTGTCCATCCATCCCACTCACTATGAATACTAAATCCCCTCCGTCCACCCATCCCACTCACTATGAATACTAAATCCCCTCCGTCCACCCATCCCACTCACTATGAATACTAAATCCCCTCCGTCCACCCATCCCACTCACTATGAATACAAAACCCCCTCCATCCACCAATCCCACTCACTATGAATACTAAATCCCCTCCGTCCACCCATCCCACTCACTATGAATACTAAATCCCCTCCGTCCACCCATCCCACTCACTATGAATACTAAATACCCTCCGTCCACCCATCCCACTCACTATGAATACTACATCCCCTCCGTCCACCCATCCCACTCACTATGAATACTACATCCCCTCCGTCCATCCATCCCACTCACTATGAATACTAAATCCCCTCCGTCCACCCATCCCACTCACTATGAATACTAAATCCCCTCCGTCCACCCATCCCACTCACTATGAATACTAAATCCCCTCCATCCACCCATCCCACTCACTATGAATACTAAATCCCTTTCGTCCACCCATCCCACTCACTATGAATTCTAAATCCCCTCCGTCCACCCATCCCACTCACTCACTATGAATACTAAATCCCCTCCATCCACCCATCCCACTCACTATGAATACTAAATCCCGTCCGTCCACCCATCCCACTCACTATGAATACAAAACCCCCTCCATCCACCCATCCCACTCACTATGAATACAAAACCCCCTCCATCCACCCATCCCACTCACTATGAATACTAAATCCCCTCCGTCCACCCATCCCACTCACTATGAATACAAAACCCCCTCCATCCACCCATCCCACTCACTATGAATACTAAATCCCCTCCGTCCACCCATCCCACTCACTATGAATACTAAATCCCCTCCGTCCACCTATCCCACTCACTATGAATACTATATCCCGTTCGTCCACCCATCCCACTTACTATGAATACTAAATCCCGTCCGTCCACCCATCCCACTTACTATGAATACTAAATCCCGTCCGTCCACCCATCTCACTTACTATGAATACTAAATCCCGTCCGTCCACCCATCCCACTCACTATGAATACTAAATCCCCTCCGTCCACCCATCCCAGTCACTATGAATACTAAATCCCGTCCGTCCACCCATCCCACTTACTATGAATACTAAATCCCGTTCGTCCACCCATCCCACTTACTATGAATACTAAATCCCGTCCGTCCACCCATCCCACTTACTATGAATACTAAATCCCGTCCGTCCACCCATCCCACTTACTATGAATACTAAATCCCCTCCGCCCACCCATCCCACTCACTATGAATACTAAATCCCCTCCATCCACCCATCCCACTCACTATGAATACTAAATCCCCTCCGTCCACCCATCCCACTCACTATGAATACTAAATCCCCTCCGTCCACCCATCCCACTCACTATGAATACTAAATCCCCTCCGTCCACCCATCCCACTCACTATGAATACAAAACCCCCTCCATCCACCCATCCCACTCACTATGAATACTAAATCCCCTCCGTCCACCCATCCCACTCACTATGAATACTAAATCCCCTCCGTCCACCCATCCCACTCACTATGAATACTAAATCCCCTCCGTCCACCCATCCCACTTACTATGAATACTAAATCCCCTCCGTCCACCCATCCCACTCATTGTGAATACTAAATCCCCCCGTCCACCCATCCCACTCACTATGAATACAAAACCCCTCCATCCACCCATCCCACTCACTATGAATACTAAATCCCCTCCGTCCACCCATCCCACTCACTATGAATACTAAACCCCCTCCATCCACCCATCCCACTCACTATGAATACTAAATCCCCTCCGTCCACCCATCCCACTCACTATGAATACTAAATCCCGTCCGTCCACCCATCCCACTCACTATGAATACAAAACCCCCTCCATCCACCCATCCCACTCACTATGAATACAAAACCCCCTCCATCCACCCATCCCACTCACTATGAATACTAAATCCCCTCCGTCCACCCATCCCACTCACTATGAATACAAAACCCCCTCCATCCACCCATCCCACTCACTATGAATACTAAATCCCCTCCGTCCACCCATCCCACTCACAATGAATACTAAATCCCCTCCGTCCACCCATCCCACTCACTATGAATACTATATCCCGTTCGTCCACCCATCCCACTTACTATGAATACTAAATCCCGTCCGTCCACCCATCCCACTTACTATGAATACTAAATCCCGTCCGTCCACCCATCCCACTCACTATGAATACTAAATCCCCTCCGTCCACCCATCCCACTCACTATGAATACTAAATCCCGTCCGTCCACCCATCCCACTTACTATGAATACTAAATCCCGTCCGTCCACCCATCCCACTTACTATGAATACTAAATCCCGTCCGTCCACCCATCCCACTTACTATGAATACTAAATCCCCTCCGTCCACCCATCCCACTCACTATGAATACTAAATCCCCTCCGTCCACCCATCCCACTCACTATGAATACTAAATCCCGTCCGTCCACCCATCCCACTTACTATGAATACTAAATCCCGTCCGTCCACCCATCCCACTCACTATGAATACTAAATCCCCTCCGTCCACCCATCCCACTCACTATGAATACTAAACCCCCTCCATCCACCCATCCCACTCACTATGAATACTAAATCCCCTCCGTCCACCCATCCCACTCGCTATGAATACTAAATCCCCTCCATCCACCCATCCCAGTCACTATGAATACTAAATCCCTTCCATCCACCCATCCCACTCACTATGAATACTAAATCCCCTCCATCCACCCATCCCTCTCACTATGAATACTAAATCCCCTCCATCCACCCATCTCAGTCACTATGAATACTAAATCCCCTCCATCCACCCATCCCACTCACTATGAATACTAAATCCCCTCCATCCACCCATCCCACTCGCTATGAATACTAAATCCCCTCCGTCCACCCATCCCACTCACTATGAATACTAAATCCCCTCCGTCCACCCATCCCACTCACTATGAATACTAAATCCCCTCCATCCACCCATCCCACTCACTATGAATACTAAATCCCCTCCGTCCACCCATCCCACTCACTATGAATACTAAATCCCGTCCGTCCACCCATCCCATTCACTATGAACACTAAATCCCCTCCGTCCACCCATCCCACTCACTATGAATACTAACCCCCCCCGTCCACCTATCCCACTTACTATGAATACTAAATCCCGTCCGTCCACCCATCCCACTCACAATGAATACTCAATCGCGTCCGTCCACCCATCCCAGTCACTATGAATACTAAATCCCGTCCGTCCACCCATCCCACTCACTATGAATATTAAATCCCGTCCGTCCAGCCATCCCACTCACTATGAATACTAAATCCCTCCGTCCACCCATCCCTCTCACTATGAATACTAAATCCCCTCCGTCCACCCATCCAACTCACTATGAATACTACATCCCCTCCGTCCACCCATCCCACTCACTATGAATCCTAAATCCCCTCCATCCACCCATCCCACTCACTATGAATACTAAATCCCGTCCGTCCACCCATCCCACTCACTATGAATACTAAATCCCCTCCGTCCACCCATCCCACTCACTATGAATACTAAATCCCCTCCATCCACCCATCCCACTCACTATGAATACTACATCCCCTCCGTCCACCCATCCCACTCACTATGAATACTAAATCCCCTCCATCCACCCATCCCACTCACTATGAATACTAAATCCCCTCCGTCCACCCATCCCACTCCCTATGAATACTAAATCCCCTCCATCCTCCCATCCCACTCAATATGAATACTACATCCCCTCCGTCCACCCATCCCACTCACTATGAATACTACATCCCCTCCGTCCATCCATCCCACTCACTATGAATACTAAATCCCCTCCGTCCACCCATCCCACTCACTATGAATACTAAATCCCCTCCGTCCACCCATCCCACTCACTATGAATACTAAATCCCCTCCGTCCACCCATCCCACTCACTATGAATACAAAACCCCCTCCATCCACCCATCCCACTCACTATGAATACTAAATCCCCTCCGTCCACCCATCCCACTCACTATGAATACTAAATCCCCTCCGTCCACCCATCCCACTCACTATGAATACTAAATCCCCTCCGTCCACCCATCCCACTTACTATGAATACTAAATCCCCTCCATCCACCCATCCCACTCACTGTGAATACTAAATCCCCTCCGTCCACCCATCCCACTCACTATGAATACTACATCCCCTCCGTCCACCCATCCCACTCACTATGAATACTAAATCCCCTCCATCCACCCATCCCACTCACTATGAATACTAAATCCCTTTCGTCCACCCATCCCACTCACTATGAATTCTAAATCCCCTCCGTCCACCCATCCCACTCACTATGAATACTAAATCCCCTCCATCCACCCATCCCACTCACTATGAATACTAAATCCCGTCCGTCCACCCATCCCACTCACTATGAATACAAAACCCCCTCCATCCACCCATCCCAATCACTATGAATACAAAACCCCCTCCATCCACCCATCCCACTCACTATGAATACTAAATCCCCTCCGTCCACCCATCCCACTCACTATGAATACAAAACCCCCTCCATCCACCCATCCCACTCACTATGAATACTAAATCCCCTCCGTCCACCCATCCCACTCACTATGAATACTAAATCCCCTCCGTCCACCCATCCCACTCACTATGAATACTATATCCCGTTCGTCCACCCATCCCACTTACTATGAATACTAAATCCCGTCCGTCCACCCATCCCACTTACTATGAATACTAAATCCCGTCCGTCCACCCATCCCACTTACTATGAATACTAAATCCCGTCCGTCCACCCATCCCACTCACTATGAATACTAAATCCCCTCCATCCACCCATCCCAGTCACCATGAATACTAAATCCCGTCCGTCCACCCATCCCACTTACTATGAATACTAAATCCCGTCCGTCCACCCATCCCACTTACTATGAATACTAAATCCCGTCCGTCCACCCATCCCACTTACTATGAATACTAAATCCCCTCCGCCCACCCATCCCACTCACTATGAATACTAAATCCCCTCCGTCCACCCATCCCACTCACTATGAATACTACATCCCCTCCGTCCATCCATCCCACTCACTATGAATACTAAATCCCCTCCGTCCACCCATCCCACTCACTATGAATACTAAATCCCCTCCGTCCACCCATCCCACTCACTATGAATACTAAATCCCCTCCGTCCACCCATCCCACTCACTATGAATACAAAACCCCCTCCATCCACCCATCCCACTCACTATGAATACTAAATCCCCTCCGTCCACCCATCCCACTCACTATGAATACTAAATCCCCTCCGTCCACCCATCCCACTCACTATGAATACTAAATCCCCTCCGTCCACCCATCCCACTTACTATGAATACTAAATCCCCTCCGTCCACCCATCCCACTCACTGTGAAAACTAAATCCCCCCCGTCCACCCATCCCACTCACTATGAATACAAAACCCCTCCATCCACCCATCCCACTCACTATGAATACTAAATCCCCTCCGTCCACCCATCCCACTCACTATGAATACTAAACCCCCTCCATCCACCCATCCCACTCACTATGAATACTAAATCCCCTCTGTCCACCCATCCCACTCACTATGAATACTAAATCCCGTCCGTCCACCCATCCCACTCACTATGAATACAAAACCCCCTCCATCCACCCATCCCACTCACTATGAATACAAAACCCCCTCCATCCACCCATCCCACTCACTATGAATACTAAATCCCCTCCGTCCACCCATCCCACTCACTATGAATACAAAACCCCCTCCATCCACCCATCCCACTCACTATGAATACTAAATCCCCTCCGTCCACCCATCCCACTCACAATGAATACTAAATCCCCTCCGTCCACCCATCCCACTCACTATGAATACTATATCCCGTTCGTCCACCCATCCCACTTACTATGAATACTAAATCCCGTCCGTCCACCCATCCCACTCACTATGAATACTAAATCCCCTCCGTCCACCCATCCCACTCACTATGAATACTAAATCCCGTCCGTCCACCCATCCCACTCATATGAATACTAAATCCCCTCCATCCACCCATCCCAGTCACCATGAATACTAAATCCCGTCCGTCCACCCATCCCACTTACTATGAATACTAAATCCCGTCCGTCCACCCATCCCACTTACTATGAATACTAAATCCCGTCCGTCCACCCATCCCACTTACTATGAATACTAAATCCCCTCCGCCCACCCATCCCACTCACTATGAATACTAAATCCCCTCCGTCCACCCATCCCACTCACTATGAATACTACATCCCCTCCGTCCATCCATCCCACTCACTATGAATACTAAATCCCCTCCGTCCACCCATCCCACTCACTATGAATACTAAATCCCCTCCGTCCACCCATCCCACTCACTATGAATACTAAATCCCCTCCGTCCACCCATCCCACTCACTATGAATACAAAACCCCCTCCATCCATCCATCCCACTCACTATGAATACTAAATCCCCTCCGTCCACCCATCCCACTCACTATGAATACTAAATCCCCTCCGTCCACCCATCCCACTCACTATGAATACTAAATCCCCTCCGTCCACCCATCCCACTTACTATGAATACTAAATCCCCTCCGTCCACCCATCCCACTCACTGTGAATACTAAATCCCCCCCGTCCACCCATCCCACTCACTATGAATACAAAACCCCTCCATCCACCCATCCCACTCACTATGAATACTAAATCCCCTCCGTCCACCCATCCCACTCACTATGAATACTAAACCCCCTCCATCCACCCATCCCACTCACTATGAATACTAAATCCCCTCTGTCCACCCATCCCACTCACTATGAATACTAAATCCCGTCCGTCCACCCATCCCACTCACTATGAATACAAAACCCCCTCCATCCACCCATCCCACTCACTATGAATACAAAACCCCCTCCATCCACCCATCCCACTCACTATGAATACTAAATCCCCTCCGTCCACCCATCCCACTCACAATGAATACTAAATCCCCTCCGTCCACCCATCCCACTCACTATGAATACTATATCCCGTTCGTCCACCCATCCCACTTACTATGAATACTAAATCCCGTCCGTCCACCCATCCCACTTACTATGAATACTAAATCCCGTCCGTCCACCCATCCCACTCACTATGAATACTAAATCCCCTCCGTCCACCCATCCCACTCACTATGAATACTATATCCCGTCCGTCCACCCATCCCACTTACTATGAATACTAAATCCCGTCCGTCCACCCATCCCACTTACTATGAATACTAAATCCCGTCCGTCCACCCATCCCACTTACTATGAATACTAAATCCCCTCCGTCCACCCATCCCACTCACTATGAATACTAAATCCCGTCCGTCCACCCATCCCACTTACTATGAATACTAAATCCCGTCCGTCCACCCATCCCACTCACTATGAATACTAAATCCCCTCCGTCCACCCATCCCACTCACTATGAATACTAAACCCCCTCCATCCACCCATCCCACTCACTATGAATACTAAATCCCCTCCGTCCACCCATCCCACTCACTATGAATACTAAATCCCCTCCATCCACCCATCCCAGTCACTATGAATACTAAATCCCTTCCATCCACCCATCCCACTCACTATGAATACTAAATCCCCTCCATCCACCCATCCCTCTCACTATGAATACTAAATCCCCTCCATCCACCCATCCATCCCAGTCACTATGAATACTAAATCCCCTCCATCCACCCATCCCACTCACTATGAATACTAAATCCCCTCCATCCACCCATCCCACTCGCTATGAATACTAAATCCCCTCCGTCCACCCATCCCACTCACTATGAATACTAAATCCCCTCCGTCCACCCATCCCACTCACTATAAATACTAAATCCCCTCCATCCACCCATCCCACTCACTATGAATACTAAATCCCCTCCGTCCACCCATCCCACTCACTATGAATACTAAATCCCGTCCGTCCACCCATCCCACTCACTATGAACACTAAATCCCCTCCGTCCACCCATCCCACTCACTGTGAATACTAAACCCCCCCGTCCACCTATCCCACTTACTATGAATACTAAATCCCGTCCGTCCACCCATCCCACTCACAATGAATACTCAATCGCGTCCGTCCACCCATCCCAGTCACTATGAATACTAAATCCCGTCCGTCCACCCATCCCACTCACTATGAATACTAAATCCCGTCCGTCCAGCCATCCCACTCACTATGAATACTAAATCCCCTCCGTCCACCCATCCCTCTCACTATGAATACTAAATCCCCTCCGTCCACCCATCCAACTCACTATGAATACTACATCCCCTCCGTCCACCCATCCCACTCACTATGAATACTAAATCCCCTCCATCCACCCATCCCACTCACTATGAATACTAAATCCCCTCCGTCCACCCATCCCACTCACTATGAATACTAAATCCCCTCCGTCCACCCATCCCACTCACAATGAATACTAAATCCCCTCCATCCACCCATCCCACTCACTATGAATACTACATCCCCTCCGTCCACCCATCCCACTCACTATGAATACTAAATCCCCTCCATCCACCCATCCCACTCACTATGAATACTAAATCCCCTCCGTCCACTCATCCCACTCACTATGAATACTAAATCCCCTCCATCCTCCCATCCCACTCACTATGAATACTAAATCCCGTCCGTCCAACAATCCCACTCACTATGAATACTAAATCCCTACCGTCCACCCATCCCACTCACTATGAATACTACATCCCCTCCGTCCACCCATCCCACTCACTATGAATACTAAATCCCCTCCATCCACCCATCCCACTCACAATGAATACTCAATCGCGTCCGTCCACCCATCCCAGTCACTATGAATACTAAATCCCGTCCGTCCACCCATCCCACTCACTATGAATACTAAATCCCGTCCGTCCAGCCATCCCACTCACTATGAATACTAAATCCCCTCCGTCCACCCATCCCTCTCACTATGAATACTAAATCCCCTCCGTCCACCCATCCAACTCACTATGAATACTACATCCCCTCCGTCCACCCATCCCACTCACTATGAATACTAAATCCCCTCCATCCACCCATCCCACTCACTATGAATACTAAATCCCGTCCGTCCACCCATCCCACTCACTATGAATACTAAATCCCCTCCGTCCACCCATCCCACTCACTATGAATACTAAATCCCCTCCATCCACCCATCCCACTCACTATGAATACTACATCCCCTCCGTCCACCCATCCCACTCACTATGAATACTAAATCCCCTCCATCCACCCATCCCACTCACTATGAATACTAAATCCCCTCCGTCCACCCATCCCACTCACTATGAATACTAAATCCCCTCCATCCTCCCATCCCACTCACTATGAATACTAAATCCCGTCCGTCCAACAATCCCACTCACTATGAATACTAAATCCCTACCGTCCACCCATCCCACTCACTATGAATACTACATCCCCTCCGTCCACCCATCCCACTCACTATGAATACTAAATCCCCTCCATCCACCCATCCCACTCACTATGAATACTAAATCCCCTCCATCCACCCATCCCACTCACTATGAATTCTAAATCCCCTCCGTCCACCCATCCCACTCACTATGAATACTAAATCCCCTCCATCCACCCATCCCACTCACTATGAATACTAAATCCCGTCCGTCCACCCATCCCACTCACTATGAATACAAAACCCCCTCCATCCACCCACCCCACTCACTATGAATACAAAAACCCCTCCATCCACCCATCCCACTCACTATGAATACTAAATCCCCTCCGTCCACCCATCCCACTCACTATGAATACAAAACCCCCTCCATCCACCCATCCCACTCACTATGAATACTAAATCCCCTCCGTCCACCCATCCCACTCACTATGAATACTAAATCCCCTCCGTCCACCCATCCCACTCACTATGAATACTATATCCCGTTCGTCCACCCATCCCACTTACTATGAATACTAAATCCCGTCCGTCCACCCATCCCACTTACTATGAATACTAAATCCCGTCCGTCCACCCATCCCACTTACTATGAATACTAAATCCCGTCCGTCCACCCATCCCACTCACTATGAATACTAAATCCCCTCCGTCCACCTATCCCAGTCACTATGAATACTAAATCCCCTCCATCCACCCATCCCACTCACTATGAATACTACATCCCCTCCGTCCACCCATCCCACTCACTATGAATACTAAATCCCCTCCATCCACCCATCCCACTCACTATGAATACTAAATCCCCTCCGTCCACCCATCCCACTCACTATGAATACTAAATCCCCTCCATCCTCCCATCCCACTCACTATGAATACTAAATCCTGTCCGTCCACCCATCCCACTCACTATGAATACTAAATCCCTACCGTCCACCCATCCCACTCACTATGAATACTACATCCCCTCCGTCCACCCATCCCACTCACTATGAATACTAAATCCCCTCCATCCACCCATCCCACTCACTATGAATTCTAAATCCCCTCCGTCCACCCATCCCACTCACTATGAATACTAAATCCCCTCCATCCACCCATCCCACTCACTATGAATACTAAATCCCGTCCGTCCACCCATCCCACTCACTATGAATACAAAACCCCCTCCATCCACCCACCCCACTCACTATGAATACAAAACCCCCTCCATCCACCCATCCCACTCACTATGAATACTAAATCCCCTCCGTCCACCCATCCCACTCACTATGAATACAAAACCCCCTCCATCCACCCATCCCACTCACTATGAATACTAAATCCCCTCCGTCCACCCATCCCACTCACTATGAATACTAAATCCCCTCCGTCCACCCATCCCACTCACTATGAATACTATATCCCGTTCGTCCACCCATCCCACTTACTATGAATACTAAATCCCGTCCATCCACCCATCCCACTCACTATGAATACTAAATCCCCTCTGTCCACCCATCCCACTCACTATGAATACTAAATCCCGTCCGTCCACCCATCCCACTCACTATGAATACAAAACCCCCTCCATCCACCCATCCCACTCACTATGAATACAAAACCCCCTCCATCCACCCATCCCACTCACTATGAATACTAAATCCCCTCCGTCCACCCATCCCACTCACTATGAATACAAAACCCCCTCCATCCACCCATCCCACTCACTATGAATACTAAATCCCCTCCGTCCACCCATCCCACTCACAATGAATACTAAATCCCCTCCGTCCACCCATCCCACTCACTATGAATACTATATCCCGTTCGTCCACCCATCCCACTTACTATGAATACTAAATCCCGTCCGTCCACCCATCCCACTCACTATGAATACTAAATCCCCTCCGTCCACCCATCCCACTCACTATGAATACTAAATCCCGTCCGTCCACCCATCCCACTCACTATGAATACTAAATCCCCTCCATCCACCCATCCCAGTCACCATGAATACTAAATCCCGTCCGTCCACCCATCCCACTTACTATGAATACTAAATCCCGTCCGTCCACCCATCCCACTTACTATGAATACTAAATCCCGTCCGTCCACCCATCCCACTTACTATGAATACTAAATCCCCTCCGCCCACCCATCCCACTCACTATGAATACTAAATCCCCTCCGTCCACCCATCCCACTCACTATGAATACTACATCCCCTCCGTCCATCCATCCCACTCACTATGAATACTAAATCCCCTCCGTCCACCCATCCCACTCACTATGAATACTAAATCCCCTCCGTCCACCCATCCCACTCACTATGAATACTAAATCCCCTCCGTCCACCCATCCCACTCACTATGAATACAAAACCCCCTCCATCCACCCATCCCACTCACTATGAATACTAAATCCCCTCCGTCCACCCATCCCACTCACTATGAATACTAAATCCCCTCCGTCCACCCATCCCACTCACTATGAATACTAAATCCCCTCCGTCCACCCATCCCACTTACTATGAATACTAAATCCCCTCCGTCCACCCATCCCACTCACTGTGAATACTAAATCCCCCCCGTCCACCCATCCCACTCACTATGAATACAAAACCCCTCCATCCACCCATCCCACTCACTATGAATACTAAATCCCCTCCGTCCACCCATCCCACTCACTATGAATACTAAACCCCCTCCATCCACCCATCCCACTCACTATGAATACTAAATCCCCTCTGTCCACCCATCCCACTCACTATGAATACTAAATCCCGTCCGTCCACCCATCCCACTCACTATGAATACAAAACCCCCTCCATCCACCCATCCCACTCACTATGAATACAAAACCCCCTCCATCCACCCATCCCACTCACTATGAATACTAAATCCCCTCCGTCCACCCATCCCACTCACTATGAATACAAAACCCCCTCCATCCACCCATCCCACTCACTATGAATACTAAATCCCCTCCGTCCACCCATCCCACTCACTATGAATACAAAACCCCCTCCATCCACCCATCCCACTCACTATGAATACTAAATCCCCTCCGTCCACCCATCCCACTCACAATGAATACTAAATCCCCTCCGTCCACCCATCCCACTCACTATGAATACTATATCCCGTTCGTCCACCCATCCCACTTACTATGAATACTAAATCCCGTCCGTCCACCCATCCCACTTACTATGAATACTAAATCCCCTCCGTCCACCCATCCCACTCACTGTGAATACTAAATCCCCCCCGTCCACCCATCCCACTCACTATGAATACAAAACCCCTCCATCCACCCATCCCACTCACTATGAATACTAAATCCCCTCCGTCCACCCATCCCACTCACTATGAATACTAAACCCCCTCCATCCACCCATCCCACTCACTATGAATACTAAATCCCCTCTGTCCACCCATCCCACTCACTATGAATACTAAATCCCGTCCGTCCACCCATCCCACTCACTATGAATACAAAACCCCCTCCATCCACCCATCCCACTCACTATGAATACAAAACCCCCTCCATCCACCCATCCCACTCACTATGAATACTAAATCCCCTCCGTCCACCCATCCCACTCACTATGAATACAAAACCCCCTCCATCCACCCATCCCACTCACTATGAATACTAAATCCCCTCCGTCCACCCATCCCACTCACAATGAATACTAAATCCCCTCCGTCCACCCATCCCACTCACTATGAATACTATATCCCGTTCGTCCACCCATCCCACTTACTATGAATACTAAATCCCGTCCGTCCACCCATCCCACTTACTATGAATACTAAATCCCGTCCGTCCACCCATCCCACTCACTATGAATACTAAATCCGCTCCGTCCACCCATCCCACTCACTATGAATACTATATCCCGTCCGTCCACCCATCCCACTTACTATGAATACTAAATCCCGTCCGTCCACCCATCCCACTTACTATGAATACTAAATCCCGTCCGTCCACCCATCCCACTTACTATGAATACTAAATCCCCTCCGTCCACCCATCCCACTCACTATGAATACTAAATCCCCTCCGTCCACCCATCCCACTCACTATGAATACTAAATCCCGTCCGTCCACCCATCCCACTTACTATGAATACTAAATCCCGTCCGTCCACCCATCCCACTCACTATGAATACTAAATCCCCTCCGTCCACCCATCCCACTCACTATGAATACTAAACCCCCTCCATCCACCCATCCCACTCACTATGAATACTAAATCCCCTCCGTCCACCCATCCCACTCACTATGAATACTAAATCCCCTCCATCCACCCATCCCAGTCACTATGAATACTAAATCCCTTCCATCCACCCATCCCACTCACTATGAATACTAAATCCCCTCCATCCACCCATCCCTCTCACTATGAATACTAAATCCCCTCCATCCACCCATCCATCCCAGTCACTATGAATACTAAATCCCCTCCATCCACCCATCCCACTCACTATGAATACTAAATCCCCTCCATCCACCCATCCCACTCGCTATGAATACTAAATCCCCTCCGTCCACCCATCCCACTCACTATGAATACTAAATCCCCTCCGTCCACCCATCCCACTCACTATAAATACTAAATCCCCTCCATCCACCCATCCCACTCACTATGAATACTAAATCCCCTCCGTCCACCCATCCCACTCACTATGAATACTAAATCCCGTCCGTCCACCCATCCCACTCACTATGAACACTAAATCCCCTCCGTCCACCCATCCCACTCACTGTGAATACTAAACCCCCCCGTCCACCTATCCCACTTACTATGAATACTAAATCCCGTCCGTCCACCCATCCCACTCACAATGAATACTCAATCGCGTCCGTCCACCCATCCCAGTCACTATGAATACTAAATCCCGTCCGTCCACCCATCCCACTCACTATGAATACTAAATCCCGTCCGTCCAGCCATCCCACTCACTATGAATACTAAATCCCCTCCGTCCACCCATCCCTCTCACTATGAATACTAAATCCCCTCCGTCCACCCATCCAACTCACTATGAATACTACATCCCCTCCGTCCACCCATCCCACTCACTATGAATACTAAATCCCCTCCATCCACCCATCCCACTCACTATGAATACTAAATCCCGTCCGTCCACCCATCCCACTCACTATGAATACTAAATCCCCTCCGTCCACCCATCCCACTCACTATGAATACTAAATCCCCTCCATCCACCCATCCCACTCACTATGAATACTACATCCCCTCCGTCCACCCATCCCACTCACTATGAATACTAAATCCCCTCCATCCACCCATCCCACTCACTATGAATACTAAATCCCCTCCGTCCACCCATCCCACTCACTATGAATACTAAATCCCCTCCATCCTCCCATCCCACTCACTATGAATACTAAATCCCGTCCGTCCACCCATCCCACTCACTATGAATACTAAATCCCTACCGTCCACCCATCCCACTCACTATGAATACTACATCCCCTCCGTCCACCCATCCCACTCACTATGAATACTAAATCCCCTCCATCCACCCATCCCACTCACTATGAATACTAAATCCCCTCCATCCACCCATCCCACTCACTATGAATTCTAAATCCCCTCCGTCCACCCATCCCACTCACTATGAATACTAAATCCCCTCCGTCCACCCATCCCACTCACTATGAATACTAAATCCCCTCCATCCACCCATCCCACTCACTATGAATACTAAATCCCCATCCGTCCACCCATCCCACTCACTATAAATACTAAATCCCCTCCATCCTCCCATCCCACTCACTATGAATACTAAATCCCGTCCGTCCACCCATCCCACTCACTATGAATACTAAATCCCTACCGTCCACCCATCCCACTCACTATGAATACTACATCCCCTCCGTCCACCCATCCCACTCACTATGAATACTAAATCCCCTCCATCCACCCATCCCACTCACTATGAATACTAAATCCCCTCCATCCACCCATCCCACTCACTATGAATTCTAAATCCCCTCCGTCCACCCATCCCACTCACTATGAATACTAAATCCCCTCCATCCACCCATCCCACTCACTATGAATACTAAATTCCGTCCGTCCACCCATCCCACTCACTATGAATACAAAACCCCCTCCATCCACCCACCCCACTCACTATGAATACAAAACCCCCTCCATCCACCCATCCCACTCACTATGAATACTAAATCCCCTCCGTCCACCCATCCCACTCACTATGAATACAAAACCCCCTCCATCCACCCATCCCACTCACTATGAATACTAAATCCCCTCCGTCCACCCATCCCACTCACTATGAATACTAAATCCCCTCCGTCCACCCATCCCACTCACTATGAATACTATATCCCGTTCGTCCACCCATCCCACTTACTATGAATACTAAATCCCGTCCGTCCACCCATCCCACTTACTATGAATACTAAATCCCGTCCGTCCACCCATCCCACTTACTATGAATACTAAATCCCGTCCGTCCACCCATCCCACTCACTATGAATACTAAATCCCCTCCGTCCACCCATCTCAGTCACTATGAATACTAAATCCCCTCCATCCACCCATCCCACTCACTATGAATACTACATCCCCTCCGTCCACCCATCCCACTCACTATGAATACTAAATCCCCTCCATCCACCCATCCCACTCACTATGAATACTAAATCCCCTCCGTCCACCCATCCCACTCACTATGAATACTAAATCCCCTCCATCCTCCCATCCCACTCACTATGAATACTAAATCCTGTCCGTCCACCCATCCCACTCAGTATGAATACTAAATCCCTACCGTCCACCCATCCCACTCACTATGAATACTACATCCCCTCCGTCCACCCATCCCACTCACTATGAATACTAAATCCCCTCCATCCACCCATCCCACTCACTATGAATACTAAATCCCCTCCATCCACCCATCCCACTCACTATGAATTCTTAATCCCCTCCGTCCACCCATCCCACTCACTATGAATACTAAATCCCCTCCATCCACCCATCCCACTCACTATGAATACTAAATCCCGTCCGTCCACCCATCCCACTCACTATGAATACAAAACCCCCTCCATCCACCCACCCCACTCACTATGAATACAAAACCCCCTCCATCCACCCATCCCACTCACTATGAATACTAAATCCCCTCCGTCCACCCATCCCACTCACTATGAATACAAAACCCCCTCCATCCACCCATCCCACTCACTATGAATACTAAATCCCCTCCGTCCACCCATCCCACTCACTATGAATACTAAATCCCCTCCGTCCACCCATCCCACTCACTATGAATACTATATCCCGTTCGTCCACCCATCCCACTTACTATGAATACTAAATCCCGTCCGTCCACCCATCCCACTTACTATGAATACTAAATCCCGTCCGTCCACCCATCCCACTTACTATGAATACTAAATCCCGTCCGTCCACCCATCCCACTCACTATGAATACTAAATCCCCTCCGTCCACCCATCCCAGTCACTATGAATACTAAATCCCGTCCGTCCACCCATCCCACTTACTATGAATACTAAATCCCGTCCGTCCACCCATCCCACTTACTATGAATACTAAATCCCGTCCGTCCACCCATCCCACTTACTATGATTACTAAATCCCCTCCGCCCACCCATCCCACTCACTATGAATACTAAATCCCCTCCGTCCACCCATCCCACTCACTATGAATACTACATCCCCTCCGTCCATCCATCCCACTCAATATGAATACTAAATCCTCTCCGTCCACCCATCCCACTCACTATGAATACTAAATCCCCTCCATCCACCCATCCCACTCACTATGAATACTACATCCCCTCCGTCCACCCATCCCACTCACTATGAATACTAAATCCCCTCCATCCACCCATCCCACTCACTATGAATTCTAAATCCCCTCCGTCCACCCATCCCACTCACTATGAATACTAAATCCCCTCCATCCACCCATCCCACTCACTATGAATACTAAATCCCCTCCGTCCACCCATCCCAGTCACTATGAATACTAAATCCCGTCCGTCCACCCATCCCACTTACTATGAATACTAAATCCCGTCCGTCCACCCATCCCACTTACTATGAATACTAAATCCCGTCCGTCCACCCATCACACTTACTATGAATACTAAATCCCCTCCGCCCACCCATCCCACTCACTATGAATACTAAATCCCCTCCGTCCACCCATCCCACTCACTATGAATACTACATCCCCTCCGTCCATCCATCCCACTCACTATGAATACTAAATCCCCTCCGTCCACCCATCCCACTCACTATGAATACTAAATCCCCTCCGTCCACCCATGCCACTCACTATGAATACAAAACCCCCTCCATCCACCCATCCCACTCACTATGAATACTAAATCCCCTCCGTCCACCCATCCCACTCACTATGAATACTAAATCTCCTCCGTCCACCCATCCCACTCACTATGAATACTAAATCCCCTCCGTCCACCCATCCCACTTACTATGAATACTAAATCCCCTCCGTCCACCCATCCCACTCACTGTGAATACTAAATCCCCTCCGTCCACCCATCCCACTCACTATGAATACAAAACCCCTACATCCACCCATCCCACTCACTATGAATACTAAATCCCCTCCGTCCACCCATCCCACTCACTATGAATACTAAACCCCCTCCATCCACCCATCCCACTCACTATGAATACTAAATCCCGTCCGTCCACCCATCCCAGTCACTATGAATACTAAATCCCGTCCGTCCACCCATCCCACTTACTATGAATACTAAATCCCGTCCGTCCACCCATCCCACTTACTATGAATACTAAATCCCGTCCGTCCACCCATCCCACTTACTATGATTACTAAATCCCCTCCGCCCACCCATCCCACTCACTATGAATACTAAATCCCCTCCGTCCACCCATCCCACTCACTATGAATACTACATCCCCTCCGTCCATCCATCCCACTCAATATGAATACTAATTCCCCTCCGTCCACCCATCCCACTCACTATGAATACTAAATCCCCTCCATCCACCCATCCCACTCACTATGAATACTACATTCCCTCCGTCCACCCATCCCACTCACTATGAATACTAAATCCCCTCCATCCACCCATCCCACTCACTATGAATACTAAATTCCCTCCGTCCACCCATCCCACTCACTATGAATACTAAATCCCCTCCATCCTCCCATCCCACTCACTATGAATACTAAATCCCGTCCGTCCACCCATCCCACTCACTATGAATACTAAATCCCTACCGTCCACCCATCCCACTCACTATGAATACTACATCCCCTCCGTCCACCCATCCCACTCACTATGAATACTAAATCCCCTCCATCCACCCATCCCACTCACTATGAATACTAAATCCCCTCCATCCACCCATCCCACTCACTATGAATTCTAAATCCCCTCCGTCCACCCATCCCACTCACTATGAATACTAAATCCCCTCCATCCACCCATCCCACTCACTATGAATACTAAATCCCCTCCGTCCACCCATCCCAGTCACTATGAATACTAAATCCCGTCCGTCCACCCATCCCACTTACTATGAATACTAAATCCCGTCCGTCCACCCATCCCACTTACTATGAATACTAAATCCCGTCCGTCCACCCATCACACTTACTATGAATACTAAATCCCCTCCGCCCACCCATCCCACTCACTATGAATACTAAATCCCGTCCGTCCACCCATCCCACTTACTATGAATACTAAATCCCCTCCGTCCACCCATCCCACTCACTATGAATACTAAATCCCCTCCGTCCACCCATCCCACTCACTATGAATACTAAATCCCGTCCGTCCACCCATCCCACTTACTATGAATACTAAATCCCGTCCGTCCACCCATCCCACTCACTATGAATACTAAATCCCCTCCGTCCACCCATGCCACTCACTATGAATACTAAACCCCCTCCATCCACCCATCCCACTCACTATGAATACTAAATCCCCTCCGTCCACCCATCCCACTCACTATGAATACTAAATCCCCTCCATCCACCCATCCCAGTCACTATGAATACTAAATCCCTTCCGTCCACCCATCCCACTCACTATGAATACTAAATCCCCTCCATCCACCCATCTCACTATGAATACTAAATCCCCTCCATCCACCCATCCCAGTCACTATGAATACTAAATCCCCTCCATCCACCCATCCCACTCACTATGAATACTAAATCCCCTCCATCCACCCATCCCAATCGCTATGAATACTAAATCCCCTCCGTCCACCCATCCCACTCACTATGAATACTAAATCCCCTCCGTCCACCCATCCCTCTCACTATGAATACTAAATCCCCTCCATCCACCCATCCCAATCACTATGAATACTAAATCCCGTCCGTCCACCCATCCCACTCACTATGAATACTAAATCCCGTCCGTCCACCCATCCCACTCACTATGAACACTAAATCCCCTCCGTCCACCCATCCCACTCACTATGAATACTAAACCCCCCCGTCCACCTATCCCACTTACTATGAATACTAAATCCCGTCCGTCCACCCATCCCACTCACAATGAATACTCAATCGCGTCCGTCCACCCATCCCAGTCACTATGAATACTAAATACCGTCCGTCCACCCATCCCACTCACTATGAATACTAAATCCCGTCCGTCCAGCCATCCCACTCACTATGAATACTAAATCCCCTCCGTCCACCCATCCCTCTCACTATGAATACTAAATCCCCTCCGCCCACCCATCCAACTCACTATGAATACTACATCCCCTCCGTCCACCCATCCCACTCACTATGAATACTAAATCCCCTCCATCCTCCCATCCCACTCACTATGAATACTAAATCCCGTCCGTCCACCCATCCCACTCACTATGAATACTAAATCCCCTCCGTCCACCCATCCCACTCACTATGAATACTAAATCCCCTCCATCCACCCATCCCACTCACTATGAATACTACATCCCCTCCGTCCACCCATCCCACTCACTATGAATACTAAATCCCCTCCATCCTCCCATCCCACTCATTATGAATACTAAATCCCCTCCGTCCACCCATCCCACTCACTATGAATACTAAATCCCCTCCATCCTCCCATCCCACTCACTATGAATACTAAATCCCGTCCGTCCACCCATCCCACTCACTATGAATACTAAATCCCTACCGTCCACCCATCCCACTCACTATGAATACTACATCCCGTCCGTCCACCCATCCCACTCACTATGAATACTAAATCCCCTCCATCCACCCATCCCACTCACTATGAATACTAAATCCCCTCCATCCACCCATCCCACTCACTATGAATACTAAATCCCCTCCGTCCACCCATTCCACTCACTATGAATACTAAATCCCCTCCATCCTCCCATCCCACTCACTATGAATACTAAATCCCGTCCGTCCACCCATCCCACTCACTATGAATACTAAATCCCTACCGTCCACCCATCCCATTCACTATGAATACTAAATCCCCTCCGTCCACCCATCCCACTCACTATGAATACTACATCCCCTCCGTCCACCCATCCCACTCACTATGAATACTAAATCCCCTCCATCCACCCATCCCACTCACTATGAATACTAAATCCCCTCCGTTCACCCATCCCACTCACTATGAATACTAAATCCCCTCCATCCTCCCATCCCACTCACTATGAATACTAAATCCCGTCCGTCCACCCATCCCACTCACTATGAATACTAAATCCCTACCGTCCACCCATCCCACTCACTATGAATACTAAATCCCCTCCGTCCACCCATCCCACTCACTATGAATACTAAATCCCCTCCGTCCACCCATCCCACTCACTATGAATACTAAATCCCCTCCATCCACCCATCCCACTCACTATGAATACGAAATCCCCTCCGTCCACCCATCCCACTCACTATGAATACTAAATCCCCTCCATCCACCCATCCCACTCACTATGAATACTACATCCCCTCCGTCCACCCATCCCACTCACTATGAACACTAAATCCCCTCCATCCACCTATCCCACTCACTATGAATACTAAATCCCGTCCGTCCACCCATCCCACTCACTATGAATACTACATCCCCTCCGTCCACCCATCCCACTCACTATGAATACTAAATCCCCTCCATCCACCCATCCCACTCACTATGAATACTAAATCCCCTCCGTCCACCCATCCCACTCACTATGAATACGAAATCCCCTCCGTCCACCCATCCCACTCACTATGAATACTAAATCCCCTCCATCCACCCATCCCACTTACTATGAATACTAAATCCCCTCCGTCCACCCATCCCATTCACTATGAATACTAAATCCCCTCCATCCTCCCATCCCACTCACTATGAATACTAAATCCCGTCCGTCCACCCATCCCACTCACTATGAATACTACATCCCCTCCGTCCACCCATCCCACTCACTATGAATACTAAATCCCCTCCATCCACCCATCCCACTCACTATGAATACTAAATCCCTACCGTCCACCCATCCCACTCACTATGAATACTAAATCCCCTCCGTCCACCCATCCCACTCACTATGAATACTACATCCCCTCCATCCACCCATCCCACTCACTATGAATACTAAATCCCGTCCGTCCACCCATCCCACTCACTATGAATACTAAATCCCCTCCGTCCACCCATCCCACTCACTATGAATACTAAATCCCCTCCATCCACCCATCCCACTCACTATGAATACTACATCCCCTCCGTCCACCCATCCCACTCACTATGAATACTAAATCCCCTCCATCCACCCATCCCCCTCACTATGAATACTAAATCCCGTCCGTCCACCCATCCCACTCACTATGAATACTAAATCCCCTCCGTCCACCCATCCCACTCACTATGAATACTAAATCCCCTCCATCCACCCATCCCACTCACTATGAATACTAAATCCCCTCCAACCACCCATCCCACTCATTATGAATACTAAATCCCCTCCGTCCACCCATCCCACTCACTATGAATACTACATCCCCTCCGTCCACCCACCCCACTCACTATGAATACTAAATCCCCTCCATCCACCCATCCCACTCACTATGAATACTAAATCCCCTCCGTCCACCCATCCCACTCACTATGAATACTAAATCCCCTCCATCCTCCCATCCCACTCACTATGAATACTAAATCCCGTCCGTCCACCCATCCCACTCACTATGAATACTACATCCCCTCCGTCCACCCATCCCACTTACTATGAATACTAAATCCCCTCCATCCACCCATCCCACTCACTATGAATACTAAATCCCTACCGTCCACCCATCCCACTCACTATGAATACTAAATCCCCTCCGTCCACCCATCCCACTCACTATGAATACTACATCCCCTCCATCCACCCATCCCACTCACTATGAATACTAAATCCCGTCCGTCCACCCATCCCACTCACTATGAATACTAAATCCCCTCCGTCCACCCATCCCACTCACTATGAATACTAAATCCCCTCCATCCACCCATCCCACTCACTATGAATACTAAATCCCCTCCATCCACCCATCCCACTCACTATGAATACTAAATCCCCTCCGTCCACCCATCCCACTCACTATGAATACTACATCCCCTCCGTCCACCCATCCCACTCACTATGAATACTAAATCCCCTCCATCCACCCATCCCACTCACTATGAATACTAAATCCCGTCCGTCCAACCATCCCACTCACTATGAATTCTAAATCCCCTCCGTCCACCCATCCCACTCACTATGAATACTAAATCCCCTCCATCCACCCATCCCACTCACTATGAATACTAAATCCCGTCCGTCCACCCATCCCACTCACTATGAATACAAAACCCCCTCCATCCACCCATCCCACTCACTATGAATACAAAACCCCCTCCATCCACCCATCCCACTCACTATGAATACTAAATCCCCTCCGTCCACCCATCCCACTCACTATGAATACAAAACCCCCTCCATCCACCCATCCCACTCACTATGAATACTAAATCCCCTTCGTCCACCCATCCCACTCATTATGAATACTAAATCCCCTCCGTCTACCCATCCCACTCACTATGAATACTAAATCCCCTCCGTCCACCCATCCCACTCACTATGAATAATAAATCCCGTCCGTCCACCCATTCCACTTACTATGAATACTAAATCCCGTCCGTCCACCCATCCCAATTACTATGAATACTAAATCCCGTCCGTCCACCCATCCCACTTACTATGAATACTAAATCCCCTCCGCCCACCCATCCCACTCACTATGAATACTAAATCCCCTCCGTCCACCCATCCCACTCACTATGAATACTACATCCCCTCCGTCCATCCATCCCACTCACTATGAATACTAAATCCCCTCCGTCCACCCATCCCACTCACTATGAATACTAAATCCCCTCCGTCCACCCATCCCCTCACTATGAATACTAAATCCCCTCCGTCCACCCATCCCACTCACTATGAATACAAAACCCCCTCCATCCACCCATCCCACTCACTATGAATACTAAATCCCCTCCGTCCACCAATCCCACTCACTATGAATACTAAATCCCCTCCGTCCACTCATCCCACTCACTATGAATACTAAATCCCCTCCGTCCACCCATCCCACTTACTATGAATACTAAATCCCCTCCGTCCACCCATTCCACTCACTGTGAATACTAAATCCCCTCCGTCCACCCATCCCACTCACTATGAATACTACATCCCCTCCGTCCACCCATCCCACTCACTATGAATACTACATCCCCTCCGTCCATCCATCCCACTCACTATGAATTCTAAATCCCCTCCGTCCACCCATCCCACTCACTATGAATACTAAATCCCCTCCATCCACCCATCCCACTCACTATGAATACTAAATCCCCTCCGTCCACCCATCCCACTCACTATGAATACAAAACCCCCTCCATCCACCCATCCCACTCACTATGAATACTAAATCCCCTCCGTCCACCCATCCCACTCACTATGAATACTAAATCCCCTCCGTCCACCCATCCCACTCACTATGAATACTAAATCCCCTCCGTCCACCCATCCCACTTACTATGAATACTAAATCCCCTCCGTCCACCCATCCCACTCACTGTGAATACTAAATCCCCTCCGTCCACCCATCCCACTCACTATGAATACTACATCCCCTCCGTCCACCCATCCCACTCACTATGAATACTAAATCCCCTCCATCCACCCATCCCACTCACTATGAATACTAAATCCCGTCCGTCCACCCATCCCACTCACTATGAATACTAAATCCCCTCCGTCCACCCATCCCACTCACTATGAATACTAAATCCCCTCCATCCACCCATCCCACTCACTATGAATACTACATCCCCTCCGTCCACCCATCCCACTCACTATGAATACTAAATCCCCTCCATCCACCCATCTCACTCACTATGAATACTACATCCCCTCCGTCCACCCATCCCACTCACTATGAATACTAAATCCCCTCCATCCACCCATCCCACTCACTATGAATACTAAATCCCGTCCGTCCACCCATCCCACTCACTATGAATACTAAATCCCCTCCGTCCACCCATCCCACTCACTATGAATACTAAATCCCCTCCATCCACCCATCCCACTCACTATGAATACTAAATCCCCTCCATCCACCCATCCCACTCACTATGAATACTAAATCCCCTCCGTCCACCCATCCCACTCACTATGAATACTACATCTTCTCCGTCCACCCATCCCACTCACTATGAATACTAAATCCCCTCCATCCACCCATCCCACTCACTATGAATACTAAATCCCGTCCGTCCACCCATCCCACTCACTGTGAATACTAAATCCCCTCCATCCACCCATCCCACTCACTATGAATACTAAATCCCGTCCGTCCACCCATCCCACTCACTATGAATACAAAACCCCCTCCATCCACCCATCCCACTCAATATGAATACAAAACCCCCTCCATCCACCCATCCCACTCACTATGAATACTAAATCCCCTCCGTCCACCCATCCCACTCACTATGAATACAAAACCCCCTCCATCCACCCATCCCACTCACTATGAATACTAAATCCCCTCCGTCAACCCATCCCACTCACTATGAATACTAAATCCCCTCCGTCCACCCATCCCACTCACTATGAATACTATATCCCGTTCGTCCACCCATCCCACTTACTATGAATACTAAATCCCGTCCGTCCACCCATCCCACTTACTATGAATACTAAATCCCGTCCGTCCACCCATCCCACTCACTATGAATACTAAATCCCCTCCGTCCACCCATCCCACTCACTATGAATACTAAATCCCGTCCGTCCACCCATCCCACTTACTATGAATACTAAATCCCGTCCGTCCACCCATCCCAATTACTATGAATACTAAATCCCGTCCGTCCACCCATCCCACTTACTATGAATACTAAATCCCCTCCGCCCACCCATCCCACTCACTATGAATACTAAATCCCCTCCGTCCACCCATCCCACTCACTATGAATACTACATCCCCTCCGTCCATCCATCCCACTCACTATGAATACTAAATCCCCTCCGTCCACCCATCCCACTCACTATGAATACTAAATCCCCTCCGTCCACCCATCCCACTCACTATGAATACTAAATCCCCTCCGTCCACCCATCCCACTCACTATGAATACAAAACCCCCTCCATCCACCCATCCCACTCACTATGAATACTAAATCCCCTCCGTCCACCAATCCCACTCACTATGAATACTAAATCCCCTCCGTCCACCCATCCCACTCACTATGAATACTAAATCCCCTCCGTCCACCCATCCCACTTACTATGAATACTAAATCCCCTCCGTCCACCCATCCCACTCACTGTGAATACTAAATCCCCTCCGTCCACCCATCCCACTCACTATGAATACTACATCCCCTCCGTCCACCCATCCCACTCACTATGAATACTACATCCCCTCCGTCCATCCATCCCACTCACTATGAATACTAAATCCCCTCCGTCCACCCATCCCACTCACTATGAATACTAAATCCCCTCCGTCCACCCATCCCACTCACTATGAATACTAAATCCCCTCCGTCCACCCATCCCACTCACTATGAATACAAAACCCCCTCCATCCACCCATCCCACTCACTATGAATACTAAATCCCCTCCGTCCACCCATCCCACTCACTATGAATACTAAATCCCCTCCGTCCACCCATCCCACTCACTATGAATACTAAATCCCCTCCGTCCACCCATCCCACTTACTATGAATACTAAATCCCCTCCGTCCACCCATCCCACTCACTGTGAATACTAAATCCCCTCCGTCCACCCATCCCACTCACTATGAATACTACATCCCCTCCGTCCACCCATCCCACTCACTATGAATACTAAATCCCCTCCATCCACCCATCCCACTCACTATGAATACTAAATCCCGTCCGTCCACCCATCCCACTCACTATGAATTCTAAATCCCCTCCGTCCACTCATCCCACTCACTATGAATACTAAATCCCCTCCATCCACCCATCCCACTCACTATGAATACAAAACCCCCTCCATCCTCCCATCCCACTCACTATGAATACTAAATCCCCTCCGTCCACCCATCCCACTCACTATGAATACAAAACCCCCTACATCCACCCATCCCACTCACTATGAATACTAAATCCCGTCCGTCCACCCATCCCACTTACTATGAATACTAAATGCCCTCCGTCCACCCATCCCACTCACTATGAATACTAAATCCCGTCCGTCCACCCATCCCACTTACTATGAATACTAAATCCCCTCCGTCCACCCATCCCACTTACTATGAATACTAAATCCCGTCCGTCCACCCATCCCACTTACTATGAATACTAAATCCCCTCCGCCCACCCATCCCACTCACTATGAATACTAAATCCCCTCCGTCCACCCATCCCACTCACTATGAATACTACATCCCCTCCGTCCATCCATCCCACTCACTATGAATACTAAATCCCTTTCGTCCACCCATCCCACTCACTATGAACACTAAATCCCCTCCGTCCACCCATCCCACTCACTATGAATACTAAATCCCCTCCGTCCACCCATCCCACTCACTATGAATACTAAATCCCCTCCGTCCACCCATCTCACTTACTATGAATACTAAATCCCCTCCGTCCACCCATCCCACTCACTGTGAATACTAAATCCCCTCCGTCCACCCATCCCACTCACTATGAATACTAAATCCCCTCCGTCCAACCATCCCACTCACTATGAATACAAAACCCCTCCATCCACCCATCCCACTCACTATGAATACTAAATCCCCTCCATCCACCCATCACACTCACTATGAATACTAAACCCCCTCCATCCACCCATCCCACTCACTATGAATACTAAATCCCCTCCGTCCACCCATCCCACTCACTATGAATACTAAATCCCGTCCGTCCACCCATCCCACTCACTATGAATACAAAACCCCCTCCATCCACCCATCCCACTCACTATGAATACAAAACCCCCTCCATCCACCCATCCCACTCACTATGAATACAAAACCCCCTCCATCCACCCATCCCACTCACTATGAATACTAAATCCCCTCCGTCCACCCATCCCACTCACTATGAATACTAAATCCCCTCCGTCCACCCATCCCACTCACTATGAATACTATATCCCGTTCGTCCACCCATCCCACTTACTATGAATACCAAATCCCGTCCGTCCACCCATCCCACTTACTATGAATACTAAATCCCCTCCGTCCACCCATCCCACTCACTATGAATACTAAATCCCCTCCGTCCACCCATCCCACTCACTATGAATACTAAATCCCGTCCGTCCACCCATCCCACTTACTATGAATACTAAATCCCGTCCGTCCACCCATCCCACTTACTATGAATACTAAATCCCGTCCGTCCACCCATCCCACTCACTATGAATACTAAATCCCCTCCTTCCACCCATCCCACTCACTATGAATACTAAATCCCGTCCGTCCACCCATCCCACTTACTATGAATACTAAATCCCGTCCGTCCACCCATCCCACTCACTATGAATACTAAATCCCGTCCGTCCACCCATCCCACTCACTATGAATACTAAATCCCCTCCATCCACCCATCCCACTCACTATGAATACTAAATCCCCTCCGTCCACCCATCCCACTCACTATGAATACTACATCCCCTCCATCCACCCATCCCACTCACTATGAATACTAAATCCCGTCCGTCCACCCACTCACTCACTATGAATACTAAATCCCGTCCGTCCACCCATCCCACTTACTATGAATACTAAATCCCGTCCGTCCAACCATCCCACTCACTATGAATACTAAATCCCGTCCGTCCACCCATCCCACTCACTATGAATACTAAATCCCCTCATATCCACCCATCCCACTCACTATGAATACTAAATCCCGTCCGTCCACCCATCCCACTCACTATGAATACTAAACCCCCTCCATCCACCCATCCCACTCACTATGAATACTAAATCCCCCTCCGTCCACCCATCCCACTCACTATGAATACTAAATCCCGTCCGTCCACCCATCCCACTCACTATGAATAGTAAATCCCCTCCGTCCACCCATCCCACTCACTATAACTACTAAATCCCGTCCGTCCATCCATCCCACTCACCATGAATACTAAATCCCCCTCCGTCCACCCATCCCACTCACTATGAATACTAAATCCCCCCCGTCCACCCATCCCACTCACTATGAATACTAAACCCCCTCCATCCACCCATCCCACTCACTATGAATACTAAATCCCCCTCCGTCCACCCATCCCACTCACTGTGAATACTAAATCCCCTCCGTCCACCCATCCTACTCACAATGAATACTAAAACCCTCCATCCACCCATCCATCCCACTCACTATGAATACTAAATCCCCCTCCGTCCACCCATCCCACTCACTATGAATACTAAATCCCGTCCGTCCACCCATCCCACTCACTATGAATACTAAATCCCCTCCGTCCACCCATCCCACTCACTATGAATACTACATCCCCTCCGTCCACCCATCCCACTCACTATGAATACTAAATCCCCTCCGTCCACCCATCCCACTCACTATGAATACTAAATCCCCTCCATCCTCCCATCCCACTCACTATGAATACTAAATCCCGTCCGTCCACCCATCCCACTCACTATGAATACTACATCCCCTCCGTCCACCCATCCCACTCACTATGAATACTAAATCCCCTCCATCCACCCATCCCACTCACTATGAATACTAAATCCCTACCGTCCACCCATCCCACTCACTATGAATACTAAATCCCCTCCGTCCACCCATCCCACTCACTATGTATACTACATCCCCTCCATCCACCCATCCCACTCACTATGAATACGAAATCCCCTCCGTCCACCCATCCCACTCACTATGAATACGAAATCCCCTCCGTCCACCCATCCCACTCACTATGAATACTAAATCCCCTCCATCCACCCATCCCACTCACTATGAATACCACATCCCCTCCGTCCACCCATCCCACTCACTATGAATACTAAATCCCCTCCATCCACCCATCCCACTCACTATGAATACTAAATCCCCTCCGTCCACCCATCCCACTCACTATGAATACTAAATCCCCTCCATCCTCCCATCCCACTCACTATGAATACTAAATCCCGTCCGTCCACCCATCCCACTCACTATGAATACTACATCCCCTCCGTCCACCCATCCCACTCACTATGAATACTAAATCCCCTCCATCCACCCATCCCACTCACTATGAATACTAAATCCCTACCGTCCACCCATCCCACTCACTATGAATATTAAATCCCCTCCGTCCACCCATCCCACTCACTATGAATACTACATCCCCTCCATCCACCCATCCCACTCACTATGAATACTAAATCCCGTCCGTCCACCCATCCCACTCACTATGAATACTAAATCCCCTCCGTCCACCCATCCCACTCACTATGAATACTAAATCCCCTCCATCCACCCATCCCACTCACTATGAATACTACATCCCCTCCGTCCACCCATCCCACTCACTATGAATACTAAATCCCCTCCATCCACCCATCCCACTCACTATGAATACTAAATCCCGTCCGTCCACCCATGCCACTCACTATGAATACTAAACCCCCTCCGTCCACCCATCCCACTCACTATGAATACTAAATCCCCTCCATCCACCCATCCCACTCACTATGAATACTAAATCTCCTCCATCCACCCATCCCACTCACTATGAATACTAAATCCCCTCCGTCCACCCATCCCACTCACTATGAATACTAAATCCCCTCCGTCCACCCATCCCACTCGCTATGAATACTATATCCCGTTCGTCCACCCATCCCACTTACTATGAATACTAAATCCCGTCCGTCCACCCATCCCACTTACTATGAATACTAAATCCCGTCCGTCCACCCATCCCACTCACTATGAATACTAAATCCCCCCGTCCACCCATCCCACTCACAATGAATACTAAACCCCCTCCATCCACCCATCCCACTCACTATGAATACTAAATCCCCCTCCGTCCACCCATCCCACTCACTGTGAATACTAAATCCCCTCCGTCCACCCATCCCACTCACTATGAATACTAAACCCCCTCCATCCACCCATCCATCCCACTCACTATGAATACTAAATCCCCCTCCGTCCACCCATCCCACTCACTATGAATACTAAATCCCGTCCGTCCACCCATCCCACTCACTATGAATACTAAATCCCCTCCGTCCACCCATCCCACTCACTATGAATACTACATCCCCTCCGTCCACCCATCCCACTCACTATGAATACTAAATTCCCTCCATCCACCCATCCCACTCACTATGAATACTAAATCCCCTCCGTCCACCCATCCCACTCACTATGAATACTAAATCCCCTCCATCCTCCCATCCCACTCACTATGAATACTAAATCCCGTCCGTCCACCCATCCCACTCACTATGAATACTAAATCCCTACCGTCCACCCATCCCACTCACTATGAATACTAAATCCCCTCCGTCCACCCATCCCACTCACTATGAATACTACATCCCCTCCGTCCACCCATCCCACTCACTATGAATACTAAATCCCCTCCATCCACCCATCCCACTCACTATGAATACTAAATCCCCTCCGTCAACCCATCCCACTCACTATGAATACTAAATCCCCTCCATCCACCCATCCCACTCACTATGAATACTACATCCCCTCCGTCCACCCATCCCACTCACTATGAATACTAAATCCCCTCCATCCACCCATCCCACTCACTATGAATACTAAATCCCCTCCGTCCACCCATCCCACTCACTATGAATACTAAATCCTCTCCATCCTCCCATCCCACTCACTATGAATACTAAATCCCGTCCGTCCACCCATCCCACTCACTATGAATACTACATCCCCTCCGTCCACCCATCCCACTCACTATGAATACTAAATCCCCTCCATCCACCCATCCCACTCACTATGAATACTAAATCCCTACCGTCCACCCATCCCACTCACTATGAATACTAAATCCCCTCCGTCCACCCATCCCACTCACTATGAATACTACATCCCCTCCATCCACCCATCCCACTCACTATGAATACGAAATCCCCTCCGTCCACCCATCCCACTCACTATGAATACGAAATCCCCTCCGTCCACCCATCCCACTCACTATGAATACTAAATCCCCTCCATCCACCCATCCCACTCACTATGAATACTACATCCCCTCCGTCCACCCATCCCACTCACTATGAACACTAAATCCCCTCCATCCACCTATCCCACTCACTATGAATACTAAATCCCGTCCGTCCACCCATCCCACTCACTATGAATACTACATCCCCTCCGTCCACCCATCCCACTCACTATGAATACTAAATCCCCTCATATCCACCCATCCCACTCACTATGAATACTAAATCCCGTCCGTCCACCCATCCCACTCACTATGAATACTAAACCCCCTCCATCCACCCATCCCACTCACTATGAATACTAAATCCCCCTCCGTCCACCCATCCCACTCACTATGAATACTAAATCCCGTCCGTCCACCCATCCCACTCACTATGAATAGTAAATCCCCTCCGTCCACCCATCCCACTCACTATAACTACTAAATCCCGTCCGTCCATCCATCCCACTCACCATGAATACTAAATCCCCCTCCGTCCACCCATCCCACTCACTATGAATACTAAATCCCCCCCGTCCACCCATCCCACTCACTATGAATACTAAACCCCCTCCATCCACCCATCCCACTCACTATGAATACTAAATCCCCCTCCGTCCACCCATCCCACTCACTGTGAATACTAAATCCCCTCCGTCCACCCATCCTACTCACTATGAATACTAAACCCCCTCCATCCACCCATCCATCCCACTCACTATGAATACTAAATCCCCCTCCGTCCACCCATCCCACTCACTATGAATACTAAATCCCGTCCGTCCACCCATCCCACTCACTATGAATACTAAATCCCCTCCGTCCACCCATCCCACTCACTATGAATACTACATCCCCTCCGTCCACCCATCCCACTCACTATGAATACTAAATCCCCTCCGTCCACCCATCCCACTCACTATGAATACTAAATCCCCTCCATCCTCCCATCCCACTCACTATGAATACTAAATCCCGTCCGTCCACCCATCCCACTCACTATGAATACTACATCCCCTCCGTCCACCCATCCCACTCACTATGAATACTAAATCCCCCCCATCCACCCATCCCACTCACTATGAATACTAAATCCCTACCGTCCACCCATCCCACTCACTATGAATACTAAATCCCCTCCGTCCACCCATCCCACTCACTATGAATACTACATCCCCTCCATCCACCCATCCCACTCACTATGAATACGAAATCCCCTCCGTCCACCCATCCCACTCACTATGAATACGAAATCCCCTCCGTCCACCCATCCCACTCACTATGAATACTAAATCCCCTCCATCCACCCATCCCACTCACTATGAATACTACATCCCCTCCGTCCACCCATCCCACTCACTATGAATACTAAATCCCCTCCATCCACCCATCCCACTCACTATGAATACTAAATCCCCTCCGTCCACCCATCCCACTCACTATAAATACTAAATCCCCTCCATCCTCCCATCCCACTCACTATGAATACTAAATCCCGTCCGTCCACCCATCCCACTCACTATGAATACTACATCCCCTCCGTCCACCCATCCCACTCACTATGAATACTAAATCCCCTCCATCCACCCATCCCACTCACTATGAATACTAAATCCCTACCGTCCACCCATCCCACTCACTATGAATATTAAATCCCCTCCGTCCACCCATCCCACTCACTATGAATACTACATCCCCTCCATCCACCCATCCCACTCACTATGAATACTAAATCCCGTCCGTCCACCCATCCCACTCACTATGAATACTAAATCCCCTCCGTCCACCCATCCCACTCACTATGAATACTAAATCCCCTCCATCCACCCATCCCACTCACTATGAATACTACATCCCCTCCGTCCACCCATCCCACTCACTATGAATACTAAATCCCCTCCATCCACCCATCCCACTCACTATGAATACTAAATCCCGTCCGTCCACCCATGCCACTCACTATGAATACTAAACCCCCTCCGTCCACCCATCCCACTCACTATGAATACTAAATCCCCTCCATCCACCCATCCCACTCACTATGAATACTAAATCCCCTCCATCCACCCATCCCACTCACTATGAATACTAAATCCCCTCCGTCCACCCATCCCACTCACTATGAATACTACATCCCCACCGTCCACCCATCCCACTCACTATGAATACTAAATACCCTCCATCCACCCATCCCACTCACTATGAATACAAAACCCCTCCATCCACCCATCCCACTCACTATGAATACTAAATCCCCTCCATCCACCCATCCCACTCACTATGAATACTAAACCCCCTCCATCCACCCATCCCACTCGCTATGAATACTAAATCCCCTCCGTCCACCCATCCCACTCACTATGAATACTAAATCCCGTCCGTCCACCCATCCCACTCACTATGAATACAAAACCCCCTCCATCCACCCATCCCACTCACTATGAATACAAAACCCCCTCCATCCACCCATCCCACTCACTATGAATACTAAATCCCCTCCGTCCACCCATCCCACTCACTATGAATACAAAACCCCCTCCATCCACCCATCCCACTCACTATGAATACTAAATCCCCTCCGTCCACCCATCCCACTCACTATGAATACTAAATCCCCTCCGTCCACCCATCCCACTCGCTATGAATACTATATCCCGTTCGTCCACCCATCCCACTTACTATGAATACTAAATCCCGTCCGTCCACCCATCCCACTTACTATGAATACTAAATCCCGTCCGTCCACCCATCCCACTCACTATGAATACTAAATCCCCCCGTCCACCCATCCCACTCACAATGAATACTAAACCCCCTCCATCCACCCATCCCACTCACTATGAATACTAAATCCCCCTCCGTCCACCCATCCCACTCACTGTGAATACTAAATCCCCTCCGTCCACCCATCCCACTCACTATGAATACTAAACCCCCTCCATCCACCCATCCATCCCACTCACTATGAATACTAAATCCCCCTCCGTCCACCCATCCCACTCACTATGAATACTAAATCCCGTCCGTCCACCCATCCCACTCACTATGAATACTAAATCCCCTCCGTCCACCCATCCCACTCACTATGAATACTACATCCCCTCCGTCCACCCATCCCACTCACTATGAATACTAAATTCCCTCCATCCACCCATCCCACTCACTATGAATACTAAATCCCCTCCGTCCACCCATCCCACTCACTATGAATACTAAATCCCCTCCATCCTCCCATCCCACTCACTATGAATACTAAATCCCGTCCGTCCACCCATCCCACTCACTATGAATACTAAATCCCTACCGTCCACCCATCCCACTCACTATGAATACTAAATCCCCTCCGTCCACCCATCCCACTCACTATGAATACTACATCCCCTCCGTCCACCCATCCCACTCACTATGAATACTAAATCCCCTCCATCCACCCATCCCACTCACTATGAATACTAAATCCCCTCCGTCAACCCATCCCACTCACTATGAATACTAAATCCCCTCCATCCACCCATCCCCCTCACTATGAATACTACAACCCCTCCGTCCACCCATCCCACTCACTATGAATACTAAATCCCCTCCATCCACCCATCCCACTCACTATGAATACTAAATCCCCTCCGTCCACCCATCCCACTCACTATGAATACTAAATCCTCTCCATCCTCCCATCCCACTCACTATGAATACTAAATCCCGTCCGTCCACCCATCCCACTCACTATGAATACTACATCCCCTCCGTCCACCCATCCCACTCACTATGAATACTAAATCCCCTCCATCCACCCATCCCACTCACTATGAATACTAAATCCCTACCGTCCACCCATCCCACTCACTATGAATACTAAATTCCCTCCGTCCACCCATCCCACTCACTATGAATACTACATCCCCTCCATCCACCCATCCCACTCACTATGAATACGAAATCCCCTCCGTCCACCCATCCCACTCACTATGAATACGAAATCCCCTCCGTCCACCCATCCCACTCACTATGAATACTAAATCCCCTCCATCCACCCATCCCACTCACTATGAATACTACATCCCCTCCGTCCACCCATCCCACTCACTATGAACACTAAATCCCCTCCATCCACCTATCCCACTCACTATGAATACTAAATCCCGTCCGTCCACCCATCCCACTCACTATGAATACTACATCCCCTCCGTCCACCCATCCCACTCACTATGAATACTAAATCCCCTCCATCCACCCATCCCACTCACTATGAATACTAAATCCCCTCCGTCCACCCATCCCACTCACTATGAATACTAAATCCCCTCCATCCTCCCATCCCACTCACTATGAATACTAAATCCCGTCCGTCCACCCATCCCACTCACTATGAATACTACATCCACTCCGTCCACCCATCCCACGCACTATGAATACTAAATCCCCTCCATCCACCCATCCCACTCACTATGAATACTAAATCCCTACCGTCCACCCATCCCACTCACTATGAATACTAAATCCCCTCCGTCCACCCATCCCACTCACTATGAATACTACATCCCCTCCATCCACCCATCCCACTCACTATGAATACTAAATCCCGTCCGTCCACCCATCCCACTCACTATGAATACTAAATCCCCTCCGTCCACCCATCCCACTCACTATGAATACTAAATCCCCTCCATCCACCCATCCCACTCACTATGAATACTACATCCCCTCCGTCCACCCATCCCACTCACTATGAATACTAAATCCCCTCCATCCACCCATCCCACTCACTATGAATACTAAATCCCGTCCGTCCACCCATGCCACTCACTATGAATACTAAATCCCCTCCGTCCACCCATCCCACTCACTATGAATACTAAATCCCCTCCATCCACCCATCCCACTCACTATGAATACTAAATCCCCTCCATCCACCCATCCCACTCACTATGAATACTAAATCCCCTCCGTCCACCCATCCCACTCACTATGAATACTACATCCCCTCCGTCCACCCATCCCACTCACTATGAATACTAAATCCCCTCCATCCACCCATCCCACTCACTATGAATACTAAATCCCTCCGTCCACCCATCCCACTCACTATGAATACAAAACCCCTCCATCCACCCATACCACTCACTATGAATACTAAATCCCCTCCATCCACCCATCCCACTTACTATGAATACTAAACCCCCTCCATCCACCCATCCCACTCACTATGAATACTAAATCCCCTCCGTCCACCCATCCCACTCACTATGAATACTAAATCCCGTCCGTCCACCCATCCCACTCACTATGAATACAAAACCCCCTCCATCCACCCATCCCACTCACTATGAATACAAAACCCCCTCCATCCACCCATCCCACTCACTATGAATACTAAATCCCCTCCGTCCACCCATCCCACTCACTATGAATACAAAACCCCCTCCATCCACCCATCCCACTCACTATGAATACTAAATCCCCTCCGTCCACCCATCCCACTCACTATGAATACTAAATCCCCTCCGTCCACCCATCCCACTCGCTATGAATACTATATCCCGTTCGTCCACCCATCCCACTTACTATGAATACTAAATCCCGTCCGTCCACCCATCCCACTTACTATGAATACTAAATCCCGTCCGTCCACCCATCCCACTCACTATGAATACTAAATCCCCTCCGTCCACGCATCCCACTCACTATGAATACTAAATCCCGTCCGTCCACCCATCCCACTTACTATGAGTACTAAATCCCGTCCGTCCACCCATCCCACTTACTATGAATACTAAATCCCGTCCGTCCACCCATCCCACTTACTATGAATACTAAATCCCCTCCGTCCACCCATCCCACTCACTATGAATACTAAATCCCCTCCGTCCACCCATCCCACTCACTATGAATACTAAATCCCGTCCGTCCACCCATCCCACTTACTATGAATACTAAATCCCGTCCGTCCACCCATCCCACTCACTATGAATACTAAATCCCGTCCGTCCACCCATCCCACTCACTATGAATACTAAATCCCCTCCATCCACCCATCCCACTCACTATGAATACTAAATCCCCTCCGTCCACCCATCCCACTCACTCACTATGAATACTAAATCCCGTCCGTCCACCCATCCCACTTACTATGAATACTAAATCCCGTCCGTCCACCCATCCCACTCACTATGAATACTAAATCCCGTCCGTCCACCCATCCCACTCACTATGAATACTAAATCCCCTCATATCCACCCATCCCACTCACTATGAATACTAAATCCCGTCCGTCCACCCATCCCACTCACTATGAATACTAAACCCCCTCCATCCACCCATCCCACTCACTATGAATACTAAATCCCCCTCCGTCCACCCATCCCACTCACTATGAATACTAAATCCCGTCCGTCCACCCATCCCACTCACTATGAATACTAAATCCCCTCCGTGCACCCATCCCACTCACTATAACTACTAAATCCCGTCCGTCCATCCATCCCACTCACCATGAATACTAAATCCCCCTCCGTCCACCCATCCCACTCACTATGAATACTAAATCCCCCCGTCCACCCATCCCACTCACTATGAATACTAAACCCCCTCCATCCACCCATCCCACTCACTATGAATACTAAATCCCCCTCCGTCCACCCATTCCACTCACTGTGAATACTAAATCCCCTCCGTCCACCCATCCCACTCACTATGAATACTAAACCCCCTCCATCCACCCATCCCACTCACTATGAATACTAAATCCCCTCCGTCCACCCATCCCACTCACTATGAATACTACATCCCCTCCATCCACCCATCCCACTCACTATGAATACTAAATCCCGTCCGTCCACCCATCCCACTCACTATGAATACTAAATCCCCTCCGTCCACCCATCCCACTCACTATGAATACTAAATCCCCTCCATCCACCCATCCCACTCACTATGAATACTACATCCCCTCCGTCCACCCATCCCACTCACTATGAATACTAAATCCCCTCCATCCACCCATCCCACTCACTATGAATACTAAATCCCGTCCGTCCACCCATGCCACTCACTATGAATACTAAATCCCCTCCGTCCACCCATCCCACTCACTATGAATACTAAATCCCCTCCATCCACCCATCCCACTCACTATGAATACTAAATCCCCTCCATCCACCCATCCCACTCACTATGAATACTAAATCCCCTCCGTCCACCCATCCCACTCACTATGAATACTACATCCCCTCCGTCCACCCATCCCACTCACTATGAATACTAAATCCCCTCCATCCACCCATCCCACTCACTATGAATACTAAATCCCTCCGTCCACCCATCCCACTCACTATGAATACAAAACCCCTCCATCCACCCATACCACTCACTATGAATACTAAATCCCCTCCATCCACCCATCCCACTTACTATGAATACTAAACCCCCTCCATCCACCCATCCCACTCACTATGAATACTAAATCCCCTCCGTCCACCCATCCCACTCACTATGAATACTAAATCCCGTCCGTCCACCCATCCCACTCACTATGAATACAAAACCCCCTCCATCCACCCATCCCACTCACTATGAATACAAAACCCCCTCCATCCACCCATCCCACTCACTATGAATACTAAATCCCCTCCGTCCACCCATCCCACTCACTATGAATACAAAACCCCCTCCATCCACCCATCCCACTCACTATGAATACTAAATCCCCTCCGTCCACCCATCCCACTCACTATGAATACTAAATCCCCTCCGTCCACCCATCCCACTCGCTATGAATACTATATCCCGTTCGTCCACCCATCCCACTTACTATGAATACTAAATCCCGTCCGTCCACCCATCCCACTTACTATGAATACTAAATCCCGTCCGTCCACCCATCCCACTCACTATGAATACTAAATCCCCTCCGTCCACGCATCCCACTCACTATGAATACTAAATCCCGTCCGTCCACCCATCCCACTTACTATGAGTACTAAATCCCGTCCGTCCACCCATCCCACTTACTATGAATACTAAATCCCGTCCGTCCACCCATCCCACTTACTATGAATACTAAATCCCCTCCGTCCACCCATCCCACTCACTATGAATACTAAATCCCCTCCGTCCACCCATCCCACTCACTATGAATACTAAATCCCGTCCGTCCACCCATCCCACTTACTATGAATACTAAATCCCGTCCGTCCACCCATCCCACTCACTATGAATACTAAATCCCGTCCGTCCACCCATCCCACTCACTATGAATACTAAATCCCCTCCATCCACCCATCCCACTCACTATGAATACTAAATCCCCTCCGTCCACCCATCCCACTCACTCACTATGAATACTAAATCCCGTCCGTCCACCCATCCCACTTACTATGAATACTAAATCCCGTCCGTCCACCCATCCCACTCACTATGAATACTAAATCCCGTCCGTCCACCCATCCCACTCACTATGAATACTAAATCCCCTCATATCCACCCATCCCACTCACTATGAATACTAAATCCCGTCCGTCCACCCATCCCACTCACTATGAATACTAAACCCCCTCCATCCACCCATCCCACTCACTATGAATACTAAATCCCCCTCCGTCCACCCATCCCACTCACTATGAATACTAAATCCCGTCCGTCCACCCATCCCACTCACTATGAATACTAAATCCCCTCCGTGCACCCATCCCACTCACTATAACTACTAAATCCCGTCCGTCCATCCATCCCACTCACCATGAATACTAAATCCCCCTCCGTCCACCCATCCCACTCACTATGAATACTAAATCCCCCCGTCCACCCATCCCACTCACTATGAATACTAAACCCCCTCCATCCACCCATCCCACTCACTATGAATACTAAATCCCCCTCCGTCCACCCATTCCACTCACTGTGAATACTAAATCCCCTCCGTCCACCCATCCCACTCACTATGAATACTAAACCCCCTCCATCCACCCATCCCACTCACTATGAATACTAAATCCCCCTCCGTCCACCCATCCCACTCACTATGAATACTAAATCCCGTCCATCCACCCGTCCCACTCACTATGAATACTAAATCCCCTCCGTCCACCCATCCCACTCACTATGAATACTACATCCCCTCCGTCCACCCATCCCACTCACTATGAATACTAAATCCCCTCCATCCACCCATCCCACTCACTATGAATACTAAATCCCCTCAGTCCACCCATCCCACTCACTATGAATACTAAATCCCCTCCATCCTCCCATCCCACTCACTATGAATACTAAATCCCGTCCGTCCACCCATCCCACTCACTATGAATACTAAATCCCTACCGTCCACCCATCCCACTCACTATGAATACTAAATCCCCTCCGTCCACCCTTCCCACTCACTATGAATACTACATCCCCTCCGTCCACCCATCCCACTCACTATGAATACTAAATCCCCTCCATCCACCCATCCCACTCACTATGAATACTAAATCCCCTCCGTCCACAAATCCCACTCACTATGAATACTAAATCCCCTCCATCCACCCATCCCACTCACTATGAATACTACATCCCCTCCGTCCACCCATCCCATTCACTATGAATACTAAATCCCCTCCATCCACCCATCCCACTCACTATGAATACTAAATCCCCTCCGTCCACCCATCCCACTCACTATGAATACTAAATCCCCTCCATCCTCCCATCCCACTCACTATGAATACTAAATCCCGTCCGTCCACCCATCCCACTCACTATGAATACTACATCCCCTCCGTCCACCCATCCCACTCACTATGAATACTAAATCCCCTCCATCCACCCATCCCACTCACTATGAATACTAAATCCCTACCGTCCACCCATCCCACTCACTATGAATACTAAATCCCCTCCGTCCACCCATCCCACTCACTATGAATACTACATCCCCTCCATCCACCCATCCCATTCACTATGAATACTAAATCCCGTCCGTCCACCCATCCCACTCACTATGAATACGAAATCCCCTCCGTCCACCCATCCCACTCACTATGAATACTAAATCCCCTCCATCCACCCATCCCACTCACTATGAATACTACATCCCCTCCGTCCACCCATCCCACTCACTATGAACACTAAATCCCCTCCATCCACCCATCCCACTCACTATGAATACTAAATCCCGTCCGTCCACCCATCCCACTCACTATGAATACTACATCCCCTCCGTCCACCCATCCCACTCACTATGAATACTAAATCCCCTCCATCCACCCATCCCACTCACTATGAATACTAGATCCCCTCCGTCCACCCATCCCACTCACTATGAATACTAAATCCCCTCATATCCACCCATCCCACTCACTATGAATACTAAATCCCGTCCGTCCACCCATCCCACTCACTATGAATACTAAACCCCCTCCATCCACCCATCCCACTCACTATGAATACTAAATCCCCCTCCGTCCACCCATCCCACTCACTATGAATACTAAATCCCGTCCGTCCACCCATCCCACTCACTATGAATACTAAATCCCCTCCGTGCACCCATCCCACTCACTATAACTACTAAACCCCGTCCGTCAATCCATCCCACTCACCATGAATACTAAATCCCCCTCCGTCCACCCATCCCACTCACTATGAATACTAAATCCCCCCGTCCACCCATCCCACTCACTATGAATACTGAACCCCCTTCATCCACCCATCCCACTCACTATGAATACTAAATCCCCCTCCGTCCACCCATTCCACTCACTGTGAATACTAAATCCCCCTCCGTCCACCCATCCCACTCACTATGAATACTAAATCCCGTCCGTCCACCCATCCCACTCACTATGAATACTAAATCCCCTCCGTCCACCCATCCCACTCACTATGAATACTACATCCCCTCCGTCCACCCATCCCACTCACTATGAATACTAAATCCCCTCCATCCACCCATCCCACTCACTATGAATACTAAATCCCCCTCCGTCCACCCATCCCACTCACTATGAATACTAAATCCCGTCCGTCCACCCATCCCACTCACTATGAATACTAAATCCCCTCCGTGCACCCATCCCACTCACTATAACTACTAAACCCCGTCCGTCCATCCATCCCACTCACCATGAATACTAAATCCCCCTCCGTCCACCCATCCCACTCACTATGAATACTAAATCCTCCCGTCCACCCATCCCACTCACTATGAATACTAAACCCCCTCCATCCACCCATCCCACTCACTATGAATACTAAATCCCCCTCCGTCCACCCATTCCACTCACTGTGAATACTAAATCCCCCTCCGTCCACCCATCCCACTCACTATGAATACTAAATCCCGTCCGTCCACCCATCCCACTCACTATGAATACTAAATCCCCTCCGTCCACCCATCCCACTCACTATGAATACTACATCCCCTCCGTCCACCCATCCCACTCACTATGAATACTAAATCCCCTCCATCCACCCATCCCACTCACTATGAATACTAAATCCCCTCCGTCCACCCATCCCACTCACTATGAATACTAAATCCCCTCCATCCTCCCATCCCACTCACTATGAATACTAAATCCCGTCCGTCCACCCATCCCACTCACTGTGAATACTAAATCCCTACCGTCCACCCATCCCACTCACTATGAATACTAAATCCCCTCCGTCCACCCATCCCACTCACTATGAATTCTACATCCCCTCCGTCCACCCATCCCACTCACTATGAATACTAAATCCCCTCCATCCACCCATCCCACTCACTATGAATACTAAATCCCATCCGTCCACCCATCCCACTCACTATGAATACTAAATCCCCTCCATCCACCCATCCCACTCACTATGAATACTACATCCCCTCCGTCCACCCATCCCACTCACTGTGAATACTAAATCCCCTCCATCCACCCATCCCACTCACTATGAATACTAAATCCCCTCCGTCCACCCATCCCACTCACTATGAATACTAAATCCCCTCCATCCTCCCATCCCACTCACTATGAATACTAAATCCCGTCCGTCCACCCATCCCACTCACTATGAATACTACATCCCCTCCGTCCACCCATCCCACTCACTATGAATACTAAATCCCCTCCATCCACCCATCCCACTCACTATGAATACTAAATCCCTACCGTCCACCCATCCCACTCACTGTGAATACTAAATCCCCTCCGTCCACCCATCCCACTCACTGTGAATACTAAATCCCCTCCGTCCACCCATCCCACTCACTATGAATACAAAACCCCTCCATCCACCCATCCCACTCACTATGAATACTAAATCCCCTCCGTCCACCCATCCCACTCACTATGAATACTAAACCCCCTCCATCCACCCATCCCACTCACTATGAATACTAAATCCCCTCCGTCCACCCATCCCACTCACTATGAATACTAAATCCCGTCCGTCCACCCATCCCACTCACTATGAATACAAAACCCCCTCCATCCACCCATCCCACTCACTATGAATACTAAATCCCCTCCGTCCACCCATTCCACTCACTATGAATACTACATCCCCTCCATCCACCCATCCCACTCACTATGAATACTAAATCCCGTCCGTCCACCCATCCCACTCACTATGAATACGAAATCCCCTCCGTCCACCCATCCCACTCACTATGAATACTAAATCTCCTCCATCCACCCATCCCACTCACTATGCATACTAAATCCCGTCCGTCCACCCATCCCACTCACTATGAATACTACATCCCCTCCGTCCACCCATCCCACTCACTATGAATACTAAATCCCCTCCATCCACCCATCCCACTCACTATGAATACTAAATCCCCTCCGTCCACCCATCCCACTCACTATGAATACTAAATCCCCTCCATCCTCCCATCCCACTCACTATGAATATTAAATCCCGTCCGTCCACCCATCCCACTCACTATGAATACTACATCCCCTCCGTCCACCCATCCCACTCACTATGAATACTAAATCCCCTCCATCCACCCATCCCACTCACTATGAATACTAAATCCCTACCGTCCACCCATCCCACTCACTATGAATACTAAATCCCCTCCGTCCACCCATCCCACTCACTATGAATACTACATCCCCTCCATCCACCCATCCCACTCACTATGAATACTAAATCCCGTCCGTCCACCCATCCCACTCACTATGAATACTAAATCCCCTCCGTCACCCATCCCACTCACTATGAATACTAAATCCCCTCCATCCACCCATCCCACTCACTATGAATACTACATCCCCTCCGTCCACCCATCCCACTCACTATGAATACTAAATCCCCTCCATCCACCCATCCCACTCACTATGAATACTAAATCCCGTCCGTCCACCCATCCCACTCACTATGAATACTAAATCCCCTCCGTCCACCCATCCCACTTACTATGAATACTAAATCCCCTCCATCCACCCATCCCACTCACTATGAATACTAAATCCCCTCCATCCACCCATCCCACTCACTATGAATACTAAATCCCCTCCGTCCACCCATCCCACTCACTATGAATACTACATCCCCTCCGTCCACCCATCCCACTCACTATGAATACTAAATCCCCTCCATCCACCCATCCCACTCACTATGAATACTAAATCCCGTCCGTCCACCCATCCCACTCACTATGAATACAAAACCCCCTCCATCCACCCATCCCACTCACTATGAATACAAAACCCCCTCCATCCACCCATCCCACTCACTATGAATACTACATCCCCTCCGTCCACCCATCCCACTCACTATGAACACTAAATCCCCTCCATCCACCCATCCCACTCACTATGAATACTAAATCCCGTCCGTCCACCCATCCCACTCACTATGAATACTACATCCCCTCCGTCCACCCATCCCACTCACTATGAATACTAAATCCCCTCCATCCACCCATCCCACTCACTATGAATACTAAATCCCCTCCGTCCACCCATCCCACTCACTATGAATACTAAATCCCCTCCATCCTCCCATCCCACTCACTATGAATACTAAATCACGTCCGTCCACCCATCCCACTTACTATGAATACTAAATCCCGTCCGTCCACCCATCCCACTCACTATGAATACTAAATCCCCTCATATCCACCCATCCCACTCACTATGAATACTAAATCCCGTCCGTCCACCCATCCCACTCACTATGAATACTAAACCCCCTCCATCCACCCATCCCACTCACTATGAATACTAAATCCCCCTCCGTCCACCCATCCCACTCACTATGAATACTAAATCCCGTCCGTCCACCCATCCCACTTACTATGAATACTAAATCCCCTCCGTGCACCCATCCCACTCACTATAACTACTAAACCCCGTCCGTCCATCCATCCCACTCACCATGAATACTAAATCCCCCTCCGTCCACCCATCCCACTCACTATGAATACTAAATCCCCCCGTCCACCCATCCCACTCACTATGAATACTAAACCCCCTCCATCCACCCATCCCACTCACTATGAATACTAAATCCCCCTCCGTCCACCCATTCCACTCACTGTGAATACTAAATCCCCTCCGTCCACCCATCCCACTCACTATGAATACTAAACCCCCTCCATCCACCCATCCCACTCACTATGAATACTAAATCCCCCTCCGTCCACCCATCCCACTCACTATGAATACTAAATCCCGTCCGTCCACCCATCCCACTCACTATGAATACTAAATCCCCTCCGTCCACCCATCCCACTCACTATGAATACTACATCCCCTCCGTCCACCCATCCCACTCACTATGAATACTAAATCCCCTCCATCCACCCATCCCACTCACTATGAATACTAAATCCCCTCCGTCCACCCATCCCACTCACTATGAATACTAAATCCCCTCCATCCTCCCATCCCACTCACTATGAATACTAAATCCCGTCCGTCCACCCATCCCACTCACTATGAATACTAAATCCCTACCGTCCACCCATCCCACTCACTATGAATACTAAATCCCCTCCGTCCACCCATCCCACTCACTATGAATTCTACATCCCCTCCGTCCACCCATCCCACTCACTATGAATACTAAATCCCCTCCATCCACCCATCCCACTCACTATGAATACTAAATCCCCTCCGTCCACCCATCCCACTCACTATGAATACTAAATCCCCTCCATCCACCCATCCCACTCACTATGAATACTACATCCCCTCCGTCCACCCATCCCACTCACTGTGAATACTAAATCCCCTCCATCCACCCATCCCACTCACTATGAATACTAAATCCCCTCCGTCCACCCATCCCACTCACTATGAATACTAAATCCCCTCCATCCTCCCATCCCACTCACTATGAATACTAAATCCCGTCCGTCCACCCATCCCACTCACTATGAATACTACATCCCCTCCGTCCACCCATCCCACTCACTATGAATACTAAATCCCCTCCATCCACCCATCCCACTCACTATGAATACTAAATCCCTACCGTCCACCCATCCCACTCACTGTGAATACTAAATCCCCTCCGTCCACCCATCCCACTCACTGTGAATACTAAATCCCCTCCGTCCACCCATCCCACTCACTATGAATACAAAACCCCTCCATCCACCCATCCCACTCACTATGAATACTAAATCCCCTCCGTCCACCCATCCCACTCACTATGAATACTAAACCCCCTCCATCCACCCATCCCACTCACTATGAATACTAAATCCCCTCCGTCCACCCATCCCACTCACTATGAATACCAAATCCCGTCCGTCCACCCATCCCACTCACTATGAATACAAAACCCCCTCCATCCACCCATCCCACTCACTATGAATACTAAATCCCCTCCGTCTCCGTCCACCCATCCCACTCATTATGAATACTACATCCCCTCCATCCACCCATCCCACTCACTATGAATACTAAATCCCGTCCGTCCACCCATCCCAGTCACTATGAATACTAAATCCCGTCCGTCCACCCATCCCACTCACTATGAATACTAAATCCCGTCCGTCCAGCCATCCCACTCACTATGAATACTAAATCCCCTCCGTCCACCCATCCCTCTCACTATGAATACTAAATGCCCTCCGTCCACCCATCCAACTCACTATGAATACTACATCCCCTCCGTCCACCCATCCCACTCACTATGAATACTAAATCCCCTCCATCCACCCATCCCACTCACTATGAATACTAAATCCCCTCCGTCCACCCATCCCACTCACTATGAATACTAAATCCCCTCCATCCACCCATCCCACTCACTATGAATACTACATCCCCTCCGTCCACCCATCCCACTCACTGTGAATACTAAATCCCCTCCATCCACCCATCCCACTCACTATGAATACTAAATCCCCTCCGTCCACCCATCCCACTCACTATGAATACTAAATCCCCTCCATCCTCCCATCCCACTCACTATGAATACTAAATCCCGTCCGTCCACCCATCCCACTCACTATGAATACTACATCCCCTCCGTCCACCCATCCCACTCACTATAAATACTAAATCCCCTCCATCCACCCATCCCACTCACTATGAATACTAAATCCCTACCGTCCACCCATCCCACTCACTGTGAATACTAAATTCCCTCCGTCCACCCATCCCACTCACTGTGAATACTAAATCCCCTCCGTCCACCCATCCCACTCACTATGAATACAAAACCCCTCCATCCACCCATCCCACTCACTATGAATACTAAATCCCCTCCGTCCACCCATCCCACTCACTATGAATACTAAACCCCCTCCATCCACCCATCCCACTCACTATGAATACTAAATCCCCTCCGTCCACCCATCCCACTCACTATGAATACCAAATCCCGTCCGTCCACCCATCCCACTCACTATGAATACAAAACCCCCTCCATCCACCCATCCCACTCACTATGAATACTAAATCCCCTCCGTCTCCGTCCACCCATCCCACTCACTATGAATACTACATCCCCTCCATCCACCCATCCCACTCACTATGAATACTAAATCCCGTCCGTCCACCCATCCCACTCACTATGAATACGAAATCCCCTCCGTCCACCCATCCCACTCACTATGAATACTAAATCCCCTCCATCCACCCATCCCACTCACTATGCATACTAAATCCCGTCCGTCCACCCACCCCACTCACTATGAATACTAAATCCCCTCCATCCTCCCATCCCACTCACTATGAATATTAAATCCCGTCCGTCCACCCATCCCACTCACTATGAATACTACATCCCCTCCATCCACCCATCCCACTCACTATGAATACTAAATCCCTACCGTCCACCCATCCCACTCACTATGAATACTAAATCCCCTCCGTCCACCCATCCCACTCACTATGAATACTACATCCCCTCCATCCACCCATCCCACTCACTATGAATACTAAATCCCGTCCGTCCACCCATCCCACTCACTATGAATACTAAATCCCCTCCGTCCACCCATCCCACTCACTATGAATACTAAATCCCCTCCATCCACCCATCCCACTCACTATGAATACTACATCCCCTCCGTCCACCCATCCCACTCACTATGAATACTAAATCCCCTCCATCCACCCATCCCACTCACTATGAATACTAAATCCCGTCCGTCCACCCATCCCACTCACTATGAATACTAAATTCCCTCCGTCCACCCATCCCACTTACTATGAATACTAAATCCCCTCCATCCACCCATCCCACTCACTATGAATACTAAATCCCCTCCATCCACCCATCCCACTCACTATGAATACTAAATCCCCTCCGTCCACCCATCCCACTCACTATGAATACTACATCCCCTCCGTCCACCCATCCCACTCACTATGAATACTAAATCCCCTCCATCCACCCATCCCACTCACTATGAATACTAAATCCCGTCCGTCCACCCATCCCACTCACTATGAATTCTAAATCCCCTCCGTCCACCCATCCCACTCACTATGAGTACTAAATCCCCTCCATCCACCCATCCCACTCACTATGAATACTAAATCCCGTCCGTCCACCCATCCCACTCACTATGAATACAAAACCCCCTCCATCCACCCATCCCACTCACTATGAATACAAAACCCCCTCCATCCACCCATCCCACTCACTTTGAATACTAAATCCCCTCCGTCCACCCATCCCACTCACTATGAATACAAAAGCCCCTCCATCTACCCATCCCACTCACTATGAATACTAAATCCCCTCCGTCCACCCATCTCACTCACTATGAATACTAAATCCCCTCCGTCCACCCATCCCACTCACTATGAATACTATATCCCGTTCGTCCACCCATCCCACTTACTATGAATACTAAATCCCGTCCGTCCACCCATCCCACTTACTATGAATACTAAATCCCGCCCGTCCACCCATCCCACTCACTATGAATACTAAATCCCCTCCGTCCACCCATCCCACTCACTATGAATACTAAATCCCGTCCGTCCACCCATCCCACTTACTATGAATACTAAATCCCGTCCGTCCACCCATCCCACTTACTATGAATACTAAATCCCGTCCGTCCACCCATCCCACTTACTATGAATACTAAATCCCCTCCGCCCACCCATCCCACTCACTATGAATACTAAATCCCCTCCGTCCACCCATCCCACTCACTATGAATACTACATCCCCTCCGTCCATCCATCCCACTCACTATGAATACTAAATCCCCTCCGTCCACCCATCCCACTCACTATGAATACTAAATCCCCTCCGTCCACCCATCCCACTCACTATGAATACTAAATCCCCTCCGTCCACCCATCCCACTCACTATGATTACAAAACCCCCTCCATCCACCCATCCCACTCACTATGAATACTAAATCCCCTCCGTCCACCCATCACACTCACTATGAATACTAAATCCCCTCCGTCCACCCATCCCACTCACTGTGAATACTAAATCCCCTCCGTCCACCCATCCCACTCACTATGAATACTAAATCCCCTCCGTCCACCCATCCCACTCACTATGAATACAAAACCCCTCCATCCACCCATCCCACTCACTATGAATACTAAATCCCCTCCGTCCACCCATCCCACTCACTATGAATACTAAACCCCCTCCATCCACCCATCCCACTCACTATGAATACTAAATCCCCTCCGTCCACCCATCCACTCACTATGAATACTAAATCCCGTCCGTCCACCCATCCCACTCACTATGAATACAAAACCCCCTCCATCCACCCATCCCACTCACTATGAATACAAAACCCCCTCCATCCACCCATCCCACTCACTATGAATACTAAATCCCCTCCGTCCACCCATCCCACTCACTATGAATACAAAACCCCCTCCATCCACCCATCCCACTCACTATGAATACTAAATCCCCTCCGTCCACCCATCCCACTCACTATGAATACTAAATCCCCTCCGTCCACCCATCCCACTCACTATGAATACTATATCCCGTTCGTCCACCCATCCCACTTACTATGAATACTAAATCCCGTCCGTCCACCCATCCCACTTACTATGAATACTAAATCCCGTCCGTCCACCCATCCCACTCACTATGAATACTAAATCCCCTCCGTCCACCCATCCCACTCACTATGAATACTAAATCCCGTTCGTCCACCCATCCCACTTACTATGAATACTAAATCCCGTCCGTCCACCCATCCCACTTACTATGAATACTAAATCCCCTCCGTCCACCCATCCCACTCACTATGAATACTAAATCCCCTCCGTCCACCCATCTCACTTACTATGAATACTAAATCCCCTCCATCCTCCCATCCCACTCACTATGAATACTAAATCCCGTCCGTCCACCCATCCCACTCACTATGAATACTAAATCCCCTCCGTCCACCCATCCCACTCACTATGAATACTAAATCCCGTCCGTCCACCCATCCCACTCACTATGAATACTATATCCCGTTCGTCCACCCATCCCACTTACTATGAATACTAAATCCCGTCCGTTCACGCATCCCACTTACTATGAATACTAAATCCCGCCCGTCCACCCATCCCACTTACTATGAATACTAAATCCCGTCCGTCCACCCATCCCACTCACTATGAATACTAAATCCCGTCCGTCCACCCATCCCACTCACTATGAATACTAAATCCCGTCCGTCCACCCATCCCACTTACTATGAATACTAAATCCCGTCCGTCCACCCATCCCACTTACTATGAATACTAAATCCCCTCCGTCCACCCATCCCACTCACTATGAATACTAAATCCCGTCCGTCCACCCATCCCACTCACTATGAATACTAAATCCCGTCCGTCCACCCATCCCACTTACTATGAATACAAAACCCCCTCCATCCACCCATCCCACTCACTATGAATACTAAATCCCCTCCGTCCACCCATCCCACTCACTATGAATACAAAACCCCCTCCATCCACCCATCCCACTCACTATGAATACTAAATCCCCTCCGTCCTCCCATCCCACTCACTATGAATACTAAATCCCCTCCGTCCACCCATCCCACTCACTATGAATACTATATCCCGTTCGTCCACCCATCCCACTTACTATGAATACTAAATCCCGTCCGTCCACCCATCCCACTTACTATGAATACTAAATCCCGTCCGTCCACCCATCCCACTCACTATGAATACTAAATCCCCTCCGTCCACCCATCCCACTCACTATGAATACTAAATCCCGTCCGTCCACCCATCCCACTTACTATGAATACTAAATCCCGTCCGTCCACCCATCCCACTTACTATGAATACTAAATCCCGTCCGTCCACCCATCCCACTCACTATGAATACTAAATCCCCTCCGTCCACCCATCCCACTCACTATGAATACTAAATCCCGTCCGTCCACCCATCCCACTCACTATGAATACTATATCCCTTTCGTCCACCCATCCCACTTACTATGAATACTAAATCCCGTCCGTCCACGCATCCCACTTACTATGAATACTAAATCCCGTCCGTCCACCCATCCCACTTACTATGAATACTAAATCCCGTCCGTCCACCCATCCCACTCACTATGAATACTAAATCCCGTCCGTCCACTCATCCCACTCACTATGAATACTAAATCCCGTCCGTCCACCCATCCCACTTACTATGAATACTAAATCCCGTCCGTCCACCCATCCCACTTACTATGAATACTAAATCCCGTCCGTCCACCCATCCCACTCACTATGAATACTAAATCCCGTCCGTCCACCCATCCCACTCACTATGAATACTAAATCCCGTCCGTCCACCCATCCCACTTACTATGAATACTAAATCCCGTCCGTCCACCCATCCCACTTACTATGAATACTAAATCCCGTCCGTCCACCCATCCCACTCACTATGAATACTAAATCCCGTCCGTCCACCCATCCCACTTACTATGAATACTAAATCCCGTCCGTCCACCCATCCCACTTACTATGAATACTAAATCCCCTCCGTCCACCCATCCCACTTACTACCCAGCTGAGCAGCACTGAACCGACCCCCGGATTTTGCCGGCAAACGCCACCCGCCATAAAACTGATCATTTCTTTAGTAACTTTTAAAGAATGACCTGAATCACAGAAAAAATGTATTCGTTTTTTCCGTAACTACATTGAAAGATAATTTAATTGAGCTTTAAATTATTTGGTAGGATTAGCAAAATGTACAGACAAACGATTATGCTCTCTGTGTAACTGCAATAAGATTAGGGGTGGAATTCATTACATTTTTCACTGTAATCACTAAGGCATCTCTAAGTTTTTGAAAAATGTTTGTAATGCTCTGCTTATGCGCCTAGCCCCCCAAAGCTTGGCAAGTACATCAATATATATATATATGATAATGAAGAAATAATAATTAAATAAGTATTTCACAAAATGAACAAAAAAAAGTTCGGGAACTAGGATCCGGTTTACTTCAATTTATGACCTGATACATATCCTAATCCTTCAGACTGATCATGTTCCAGACACCGGATCCAGTCACGTGGTGGAATGTACACAAATTAATGAAATTCTTTCAGGTCTTGTGAATCACATAACCGACACGTTTTTCTATAAACGTGAGTGCTAGGGTGCTATGTGCACGGTACACAAATAATAATGTTTTGAAAATGTTGTGTTCACAGAAATCAAAATGACGGCATTATTTGTATATGTCATTCACAGCCTGGTAATAGAATGGTTTGATTTTATGCTCCCGTGAAGTTGAAAACCGTAAAAAATATATTAGAATGGTTTGATTTTATGCTCCCGTGAAGTTGAAAACCGTAAAAAATATATTAGAATGGTTTGATTTTATGCTCCCGTGAAGTTGAAAACCGTAAAAAATATATTAGAATGGTTTGATTTTATGCTCCCGTGAAGTTGAAAACCGTAAAATATCTTAGAAGTGCAATACTATTAAATCCATTAAAAACATTTGAAAAGGCGGTTTTTTACAGTTAAAAAGGGAGTTATTTAGCCATTGTCTAAACATTCGGGGATTTTTAATGAGTTGTCATCCAGGATTGCAATGACATCACTTACGCACCACTGTGTTTGAAATACATCTAAACATTTTGTAAGCAGGTGATAGTTGTATTCAGTAGATAGATAGACATTTTATTTGACACAAAATTTAGTATGAATGAAAAAAAAATACAATAAATCAATGGTCAAGAAAAACACAAATAAAACAATAGACTAAACTAAAGCTTAGAAATAAAATCAATAAATTTTCCCAAGCAATTGACAATGAAGCTATCGTTAGTGCCTAGCAAGCACTTGAATTTCTCATGAGTTGATAACTTGCAAATGCTGTCATCATAAATTGCTAATTCAGCTTCAAATTTAGTACGAGCTTGTACAATCTGACTATTTCATGTGAGTAATACATGAAATTCATCCCCAACTTGAATAGCCTGTTCATTACATAGAAAACAAAACCTTTGCTCTGGAGGTGTTTTATTATATCTAATTAGTTTTTCAATTGGCAACGAGTGAGAAGAAATGCGAAACTTAGTGAAGCTGACTCTGTGATGCACATTTTTGATTTGTTCTAAATATGGTTCAAATTCAAAATTTTGTTTAAACTTGTTATAAGTACGTAGCTTATTCTTTTCTGGTTCAAATACCGTTGACAACGTATGCAACGTTTGTAAAATACATTGTTTGTTTACGCGTAATTCTAATGACGACTGTAGTGCAATAATATTGTTGCTTCGTATGTTGATGAAATGAGTTGTGGACGCGTGAATGAAAGGAACATCTAATTACCAACATCATCAGCGAACTTGATAACGAATCGCCTGTGTTGATGTCTGGAGATCGTTATCAATTTAAAACACTTTGGGCCACCTCTTTCTCAAAATGAGGCAATGGTATTTACTGAGAGGGACGCACTCTAAAGTCGTTACTTTATGCTAAATTTTCGTATTTTTTCTCGTTTTGCGCTCTGTTAAATGTTATAAATTATACAGTACAATTACAACAACGATAAAAATTATTATGGAAAATTCATATACCTCTCTAATAGTATCTTGGCCTCCTATTGAAATGGAATGGCTTAATCTGACAACGATCTCCAGACGCCAGTTCGAATCAGCACAGGCGAATCGTTAGCAAGTTTTCTTTCATTCACGCGTTCACAGTAATGATTAAAGCGGGGAGTCGTCACCTGCGCATGACAGTCATAGCGTATCGCTGTTGAACAGACGTCTGCCCATGAACCATTGCGTTATCGTCGCCTGGGACTCAATTCCCGCGCGTGCGCAGGTATCGATCGACCCCTCCGCTTTAACATTTGTCGTGAAATATTAACGTTCTTGATGAACACAACATATTATTCTGTCGAAAAAAAAACAAAACAATGACATTGTCATCGATTTAGCCTTTTTTTTATATATTTAAAGTAATTTTATTTCATTTCATTAGAAAAAGCCAATAAGTGTGTAGTAAACAAATAAACTGCCCTATTTGTATTCAAATATAGACAATCATATACATTATAGGCTTTGCTGTACAAAAGAAAAAAAAATGATATTTTCTTTTATCATAAAATTTGCATGAAACAATTGACATAATAGATAACACTTTCTGTACATAATCCCTCAAAGGCTTAAAATAAAAAAATAAAAAACAATAAAAAAAAAACAATTAGGCCGTACATACTAACGGGTTCACCAACAAAACATCAAGTAACGTTGTCTTGTGCAAAATTGGCCCATTTTTCTAGAAACAGTAAACGTGGTATTTCTTCTTTCTTTTCTATCTTTCTTGTATAACTAATTTCAGCTTTAATGGCAACAAAGGATGGTAATTCTTTCTTAATTTTGCTTGTATAGATACATTTTTTAAAGAATATAATTAAATGGTTCAAAAGGTGAAAGAAACTCACCTAGGAGAATCTGTTTTGCTGGGGGCACTGCAAATGTTGACCCCAGTGATCATAAAACCTTGTCCAAATATCTTGCACCACATGACAGTCACAAAAGAGATGAACCAGAGTTTCACTGAAGTTATGGCAAAATGTACACATGTCAGAAATAACTACTAGTAAAGGTGATTGAAAGTGATATACATTGTAGCATAGCATTTTTGTACAGGATGGTATGGTTTAATTTCCATTGAAATTCACGAAGAGTACTGCAAATTGTAACAAGAAATGGCATTGAATAGAAAAAATCCCATCCAGTTTCTACCCCCAACAAGTCTCTAAAGAAAGGCTGACTAAATGGAGTAATTAAAAATTCAGAAGAGATGAGTTTACGGCTGAATTTTGGGGTATAGTTAGAGAGATTAATCATTTGCTTTCGACCATATATACTGATTGGAGGATCTGGCCGCACAACAACTGGTCTACTTATTTTCCAGTCTTTAGGGATAGCCGCTTTGAGACCCCGCCATCGATGTCAGCTATTTAAACAATTCCTAGATCCTTTAAATCTGAATAAAATATACTTTTATTTTGAATAAGAATGTTTTTATTATTCCATATAATCTCATATGCAGGGGAAATAAACTCGTTCTGTATAACATTACTACATACATTTAGCATGTCCCAATAAAACGGTGGTAATGTAATATGTAGTGCATTATTGAGAGGTTGCATCTAAAAATTAGTTGTCCCCCAAGTGGTTTTAAATAAAGATCCAGGAACCGTTTCCATGGATGAAAATATGACAAATACCTTTTAACCCAATCAATTTTAAAAGCTTTCTGCATAACACAAATATCCAACATCCCTAACCCACCATGGCCTATGTCACCTATCATAGTATTACGCGCAACTCTATCTCGACCCCCAAATAAAATAGAATATTTATGAGTTAATCTTATTGACATCAGATTGATTAATATTAATCAGATTTAACATATAAAGGAATTTGGGTATAACAACAGATTTAATGATTTGTATTTAACAATTAGTGTGAAGTTCTGCATATTCCAGAAGCTTTAGCCGTTTTAGTGTGATCGCGGTCACGTTAGTTTTCGCGATCACACTAAAAGGACTTAAACAATTAATTATTTCTAAACAAAAAAAGAAGTCCCGACTTTGCCAGTCGATCCTTCACCAACTGTCAACACTTGCTGGTTACCTAGTGATAACCCTGATCCGGGGGGGGGTTTACTCACATTGAAGTGCTATATGTATATGTATATGTGCCAAATTCAACACTTCTGTCTGAAAATGGGCATGTAATTTTACCCTGTCTGTCTGAAAAGGGGTATCCCTTTTTCATTATTTCTGTCTGAAAAAGGGTCCATGTTTTCCAAAGACTGTCTCTAGAGCTTGAGTGATCCAACAATCAGGAGAATTCAATTCCCTTGGCACCATTTATGCTTACTGTCTGGAAAAGGGTGTCAAATATCCACAGTTTGTCTAAAAAGCGGTAGGCAATTTGAGTTTATTTCTGTCTGATAAGGGGTGGGGGTTTTAAACAACCAGCTACACAGCCCTGTCAGTACCCCCCGTGCCCTAATCATAAAATCCACAACGTCATTATATTTAGAGGTCCAAGCCCTTTCAGGGCTGGAGTCCTTTTGTTATCGCTGGGATTTTTCTGCTTTCCGTCGTTTTTTTCGTCAGATCGTTTGAGAAAATGGCTGAACAGAATGTTTTCAAACTTGCTGTGCTGATTGGTGGTGATGTGAATTTGTGCACTGAAGTTTTTAAATTTGTATTGGTTAAATGTCATGGCCGATATCGAGGGTCAACATTCGACCAGAGGGGGGGGGGGGGGGTAATCACCCCTTTCTGAGGGTCTAGGGCTTTCAAATTTGTAATAGTACTGCCTAAGTGCAATAAATATCGCCAATAAAAACTTTAGTTGTCACGTGACATTTATGTTATGTCCACTTTTAAAAAAATGCATTTTTTTCATTGAAATCTCTTTCTCTCCTGAACAACATGGCCGGTCGCTATAAAACTTAGCATATAGCTTCTACTTCTACTAACTTATATCTACTTAGGTTGGAAAACAAAATTTGATTCGTCCATTAATTTGGTCACCATCTTGGATTTAGTGAAAACCGAAAGCGACCATTATGACCACTTTGTGGCGGTCTAGAAATCCCATTTTGTTGTTGTTTTGCACCTCAATGAGGTAAAAGCACATTGAGGTCGCGTGACTTTTACCGCTATTTTGTTTTTTTCGAGAATCTTCTCATAAATTTGCAGACCGATTGACATGAAATTTGGCATAATCCATCTACATGCATAGCTCTTTCAAGTTTGAGCCCAAAAAGTTGATTGGTCACATGTTTTGGCCGCCATTTTGTATTATTAACAAAAATGACCAAAAGTTTGCGCATTTCTTTCTCATTTGTGCTTCAACCAATTAACTGCCGATTTTGATATAACATGTCTGGTCATAGCTGCATATGAGAAAAATAATATATTTTCGACCAGTCACGTGGTTTGACCGCCATCTTGGATTATAGGAAAAACTGACCAAAAGTTTAGGCATTTGTTTCTCAAAGGTGCATTCACAGATCAACTAAATAAATATGTATATGACATGTCTGGTTATAGCTTTATATGAAACAAATAATAAAATTTCGATCCTTCATGTGGTTTGGCCGCCATCTTGGATTTTGTGAAAACGGGATTATGGGCAATTACATGTGTTGTATTGGTCCGATTGGTGTGAAAATTTGTATGTGCATTCTAATTTTGAGATACATTTTTCCAATTGAATGGCACATGGCTAGGTCCAGTGGCTGGGTGCCCATGGGGTGGGGGCTTCTAACCTCATTAATATGCATAACTGTTATATCTCAAACACTGTTGCAGTTAGGAAGATGAATCCTGTGTTATTATGACGTTGAACAAGAGATTTGATTAAAATAACAGATGAACATATATGGTCATGTGAGCTCATTAATATGCATAACTGTCATATCTGTAACACTGTTGCAGAAATGAAGGCATCAAACAAAAGATGTAACTGACATAAGAAATGGCCATATATGATCATGTAACCTCATAAATATGCAAAAGCAATACACCCAAATTTTACCCCCAAATTGTTATCAGTCGCATGATGTTGAATATAAAGAAATATTTAACATGTTCATTATGCAGGGTTATTGGTATCGATACCCCATTTCAATGAGTATCTGTAGATAACTTTTCTGACAATTCTGCTTGGACCCCCCCTCCCCAAATGCTGCTTGCAGCTTTAATTTTTAAAAACCTTTAGAATGACTAAAATAGTCCATGCATTCAGGATTTGTTGTCACTGTACTCAGCTGTTCCATCGCTGTCTTCAATATGAAGGTTTTTCAGCAGAGCATTCAGAGAACCAGTGTTCGCTCACTTAATTTCTGGAACTTTTTGCTATTTTGAATGCAAATCCGTAAGCGCTGCTTCAAAATGGTGCAACTGTGCTAATGGGTCCTACTTGCATAAAGATGATTTCTTTCATTTTTCTATTATTTTGAGCATTCTGAGATGCATATCGGTAATCGTATGCATATCCGGATTACCACGTTTACCTACCATAGGTTTACGTATCTTGTCGTTGATTTTGTCTTTTCTACTCCGCTTTATCTATATTTAAACCATTGTAGTATGCTGTCCAAGAAAATTAATATTACACGAATATATCTAAAGTTTATGCAGCTTGCGTGGGTGGTGCGAACAGATTATACTTTTGATGGTCATGACCAACAGGACGCGACAGAACCATCTAGCTCAGTTATTTTCTTCGATCAGAATGTCAAAGATATCCAAAAAATAATCGTTTCCATTAGGTTTCCAAATGAGTAGAAAGACAAGAAAAAACTTGTATGCGTTTCATGATTTTGGTAGTTTGTGTAATACAATTGACAGATTCTTATCTAGCATACCAATAACTGTGTATCACATTATCCGGTGAACTTCAAGAAAACAAGGGATTGCACTATATAATCCATACACGATCTGATTTCCAGTTTTCTGATCAGTTCATAACAATAGCTGGGGGTCTGTAACTTCTTCAAGTTTTCTGTACATCTATTTTTGAGAGAAACACATACATGAACACACAATTCAAAAATAGAGCTAACTAAAAAAAATATATGTATGTAGTCAAATGTCATCTTCACTGTGAAACACACCCACGAACCACAGGGTACTAGTATGATGTGTCATTGAATCTTGAAAACATCTTAGTTATGCAATTTGGTAAAATTACAAGACAATTACATTTGTATAAACAAAATAAATGTAAATATTCTTAGCCTGAGCGATTCTTTTTGGCTGTTAAAGCCTGTTACTGTAGTACAAGATAATTTCAATCCTAAACTAATCATGTCTGCACATTATCCATATAGCATCTGTGTACAACAATTCATTTTTATCCAATGAGCATTATTTTTAAAATATCAGTAAAATGGACATACATACATATATACCCACATTAATGACACTGGACAATTATTGTGTAATAAATTGAGTAACCACAGTATCAAATTAAAAAAAAAAATATGGTTAAACATCAGTTTCTTACCATAAGCATTGATTGTTACACTGAATGTAAAGGACACACCAAGTATCAGTTGAAATGCTTTCTCTTGCTTACTTGAAAAATTTTATAAATTACAAAACATTAAATGCCTTTATAACTGAACACGCATCTCAAGATTTTTCACAAAACATAGCATAACTATGACAAACTTGTCCACTGAGAATCTAGATATTGAATAATGAATTCAGAAAGGATACAAACAAGACAAGCCTGATTTGTGTTTATCATTTGATGAATATCTGTCTCTAAGAATATGAATAAAATAAATGGTGGAATATTTGAATTATTAACAATTTGATAGCAGGTAAGCTCAATTCTACCAATTGTATCGTCTATTACATGTAACTAAGAAGCTAGTACAAGTTGAAAACACTTTAAGGTAGCAACAACAAAAAAATAAGTTAAAAATTGATTTGTGATTCAGATATTCTCTAAAAGTTACTAAGCATTCTACTACAACAACCTATATATCACCTGAAATCTTAATATATATTGGAAACACAGTAGTGAATATGCAGCAACAATGTTTGTCTATTGAAAATACAGTTTATAAATTAAAATGACATGAATGACCTGTGAATTGCACAGCATGTTCATAACACTGTTGGCTAGATTATCTTGTCTCAGTTTTGTTTTCTAGCTACAACCAAATAACTAAAAACATGCTTAGATGCTTTCCCTTGCTGCTACTAAAGTCTATACACTGGTGGGCTAAGCTTGGAAAAACAAAATGTGAGTATTAAAAGTTCTGAAACAATGAAAAATTATATGCAAAACCCCCTCCATCCACCCATCCCACTCACTATGAATACTAAATCCCGTCCGTCCACCCATCCCACTTACTATGAATACTAAATCCCCTCCGTCCACCCATCCCACTCACTGTGAATACTAAATCCCCTCCGTCCACCCATCCCACTCACTGTGAATACTAAATCCCCTCCGTCCACCCATCCCACTCACTATGAATACAAAACCCCTCCATCCACCCATCCCACTCACTATGAATACTAAATCCCCTCCGTCCACCCATCCCACTCACTATGAATACTAAACCCCCTCCATCCACCCATCCCACTCACTATGAATACTAAATCCCCTCCGTCCACCCATCCCACTCACTATGAATACTAAATCCCGTCCGTCCACCCATCCCACTCACTATGAATACAAAACCCCCTCCATCCACCCATCCCACTCACTATGAAAACTAAATCCCGTCCGTCCACCCATCCCACTTACTATGAATACTAAATCCCCTCCGTCCACCCATCCCACTCACTGTGAATACTAAATCCCCTCCGTCCACCCATCCCACTCACTGTGAATACTAAATCCCCTCCGTCCACCCATCCCACTCACTATGAATACAAAACCCCTCCATCCACCCATCCCACTCACTATGAATACTAAATCCCCTCCGTCCACCCATCCCACTCACTATGAATACTAAACCCCCTCCATCCACCCATCCCACTCACTATGAATACTAAATCCCCTCCGTCCACCCATCCCACTCACTATGAATACTAAATCCCGTCCGTCCACCCATCCCACTCACTATGAATACAAAACCCCCTCCATCCACCCATCCCACTCACTATGAATACAAAACCCCCTCCATCCACCCATCCCACTCACTATGAATACTAAATCCCCTCCGTCCACCCATCCCACTCACTATGAATACAAAACCCCCTCCATCCACCCATCCCACTCACTATGAATACTAAATCCCCTCCGTCCACCCATCCCACTCACTATGAATACTAAATCCCCTCCGTCCACCCATCCCACTCACTATGAATACTATATCCCGTTCGTCCACCCATCCCACTTACTATGAATACTAAATCCCGTTCGTCCACCCATCCCACTTACTATGAAGACTATATCCCGTTCGTCCACCCATCCCACTTACTATGAATACTAAATCCCGTCCGTCCACGCATCCCACTCACTATGAATACTAAATCCCCTCCGTCCACCCATCCCACTCACTATGAATACTAAATCCCGTCCGTCCACCCATCCCATTTACTATGAATACTAAATCCCGTCCGTCCACCCATCCCACTTACTATGAATACAAAACCCCCTCCATCCACCCATCCCACTCACTATGAATACAAAACCCCCTCCATCCACCCATCCCACTCACTATGAATACTAAATCCCCTCCGTCCACCCATCCCACTCACTATGAATACTAAATCCCGTCCGTCCACCCATCCCACTTACTATGAATACTAAATCCCGTCCGTCCACCCATCCCACTTACTATGAATACTAAATCCCGTCCGTCCACCCATCCCACTTACTATGAATACTAAATCCCGTCCGTCCACCCATCCCACTTACTATGAATACTCAATCCCGTCCGTCCACCCATCCCACTTACTATGAATACTAAATCCCGTCCGTCCACCCATCCCACTTACTATGAATACTAAATCCCGTCCGTCCACCCATCCCACTTACTATGAATACTAAATCCCGTCCGTCCACCCATCCCACTTACTATGAATACTATATCCCGTTCGTCCACCCATCCCACTTACTATGAATACTAAATCCCGTCCGTCCACCCATCCCACTCACTATGAATACTAAATCCCCTCCGTCCACCCATCCCACTCACTATGAATACTAAATCCCGTCCGTCCACCCATCCCACTTACTATGAATACTAAATCCCGTCCGTCCACCCATCCCACTTACTATGAATACTAAATCCCGTCCGTCTACCCATCCCACTTACTATGAATACTAAATCCCGTCTGTCCACCCATCCCACTTACTATGAATACTAAATCCCGTCCGTCCACCCATCCCACTTACTATGAATACTAAATCCCCTCCGTCCACCCATCCCACTCACTACGAAAACTATATCCCGTTCGTCCACCCATCCCACTTACTATGAATACTAAATCCCGTCCGTCCACCCATCCCACTTACTATGAATACTAAATCCCGTCCGTCCACCCATCCCACTCACTATGAATACTAAATCCCCTCCGTCCACCCATCCCACTCACTATGAATACTAAATCCCGTCCGTCCACCCATCCCACTTACTATGAATACTAAATCCCGTCCGTCCACCCATCCCACTTACTATGAATACTAAATCCCGTCCGTCCACCCATCCCACTTACTATGAATACTAAATCCCGTCCGTCCACCCATCCCACTCACTATGAATACAAAACCCCCTCCATCCACCCATCCCACTCACTATGAATACAAAACCCCCTCCATCCACCCATCCCACTCACTATGAATACTAAATCCCCTCCGTCCACCCATCCCACTCACTATGAATACAAAACCCCCTCCATCCACCCATCCCACTCACTATGAATACTAAATCCCCTCCGTCCACCCATCCCACTCACTATGAATACTAAATCCCCTCCGTCCACCCATCCCACTCACTATGAATACTATATCCCGTTCGTCCACCCATCCCACTTACTATGAATACTAAATCCCGTCCGTCCACCCATCCCACTTACTATGAATACTAAATCCCGTCCGTCCACCCATCCCACTCACTATGAATACTAAATCCCCTCCGTCCACCCATCCCACTCACTATGAATACTAAATCCCGTCCGTCCACCCATCCCACTTACTATGAATACAAAACCCCTCCATCCACCCATCCCACTCACTATGAATACTAAATCCCCTCCGTCCACCCATCCCATTCACTATGAATACTAAACCCCCTCCATCCACCCATCCCACTCACTATGAATACTAAACCCCCTCCATCCACCCATCCCACTCACTATGAATACTAAATCCCCTCCGTCCACCCATCCACTCACTATGAATACTAAATCCCGTCCGTCCACCCATCCCACTCACTATGAATACAAAACCCCCTCCGTCCACCCATCCCACTCACTATGAATACTAAATCCCGTCCGTCCACCCATCCCACTCACTATGAATACAAAACCCCCTCCATCCACCCATCCCACTCACTATGAATACAAAACCCCCTCCATCCACCCATCCCACTCACTATGAATACTAAATCCCCTCCGTCCACCCATCCCACTCACTATGAATACAAAACCCCCTCCATCCACCCATCCCACTCACTATGAATACTAAATCCCCTCCGTCCACCCATCCCACTCACTATGAATACTAAATCCCCTCCGTCCACCCATCCCACTTACTATGAATACTATATCCCGTTCGTCCACCCATCCCACTTACTATGAATACTAAATCCCGTCCGTCCACGCATCCCACTTACTATGAATACTAAATCCCCTCCGTCCACCCATCCCACTCACTATGAATACTAAATCCCGTCCGTCCACCCATCCCATTTACTATGAATACTAAATCCCGTCCGTCCACCCATCCCACTTACTATGAATACTAAATCCCGTCCGTCCACCCATCCCACTTACTATGAATACTATATCCCGTTCGTCCACCCATCCCACTTACTATGAATACTAAATCCCGTCCGTCCACCCATCCCACTCACTATGAATACTAAATCCCCTCCGTCCACCCATCCCACTCACTATGAATACTAAATCCCGTCCGTCCACCCATCCCACTTACTATGAATACTAAATCCCGTCCGTCCACCCATCCCACTTACTATGAATACTAAATCCCGTCCGTCCACCCATCCCACATACTATGAATACTAAATCCCGTCCGTCCACCCATCCCACTTACTATGAATACTAAATCCCGTCCGTCCACCCATCCCACTCACTATGAATACTAAATCCCGTCCGTCCACCCATCCCACTCACTATGAATACAAAACCCCTCCATCCACCCATCCCACTCACTATGAATACAAAACCCCCTCCATCCACCCATCCCACTCACTATGAATACTAAATCCCCTCCGTCCACCCATCCCACTCACTATGAATACTAAATCCCGTCCGTCCACCCATCCCACTTACTATGAATACTAAATCCCGTCCGTCCACCCATCCCACTTACTATGAATACTAAATCCCGTCCGTCCACCCATCCCACTTACTATGAATACTAAATCCCGTCCGTCCACCCATCCCACTTACTATGAATACTCAATCCCGTCCGTCCACCCATCCCACTTACTATGAATACTAAATCCCGTCCGTCCACCCATCCCACTTACTATGAATACTAAATCCCGTCCGTCCACCCATCCCACTTACTATGAATACTAAATCCCGTCCGTCCACCCATCCCACTTACTATGAATACTATATCCCGTTCGTCCACCCATCCCACTCACTATGAATACTAAATCCCGTCCGTCCACCCATCCCACTCACTATGAATACTAAATCCCCTCCGTCCACCCATCCCACTCACTATGAATACTAAATCCCGTCCGTCCACCCATCCCACTTACTATGAATACTAAATCCCGTCCGTCCACCCATCCCACTTACTATGAATACTAAATCCCGTCCGTCTACCCATCCCACTTACTATGAATACTAAATCCCGTCTGTCCACCCATCCCACTTACTATGAATACTAAATCCCGTCCGTCCACCCATCCCACTTACTATGAATACTAAATCCCCTCCGTCCACCCATCCCACTCACTACGAAAACTATATCCCGTTCGTCCACCCATCCCACTTACTATGAATACTAAATCCCGTCCGTCCACCCATCCCACTTACTATGAATACTAAATCCCGTCCGTCCACCCATCCCACTCACTATGAATACTAAATCCCCTCCGTCCACCCATCCCACTCACTATGAATACTAAATCCCGTCCGTCCACCCATCCCACTTACTATGAATACTAAATCCCGTCCGTCCACCCATCCCACTTACTATGAATACTAAATCCCGTCCGTCCACCCATCCCACTTACTATGAATACTAAATCCCGTCCGTCCACCCATCCCACTCACTATGAATACAAAACCCCCTCCATCCACCCATCCCACTCACTATGAATACAAAACCCCCTCCATCCACCCATCCCACTCACTATGAATACTAAATCCCCTCCGTCCACCCATCCCACTCACTATGAATACAAAACCCCCTCCATCCACCCATCCCACTCACTATGAATACTAAATCCCCTCCGTCCACCCATCCCACTCACTATGAATACTAAATCCCCTCCGTCCACCCATCCCACTCACTATGAATACTATATCCCGTTCGTCCACCCATCCCACTTACTATGAATACTAAATCCCGTCCGTCCACCCATCCCACTTACTATGAATACTAAATCCCGTCCGTCCACCCATCCCACTCACTATGAATACTAAATCCCCTCCGTCCACCCATCCCACTCACTATGAATACTAAATCCCGTCCGTCCACCCATCCCACTTACTATGAATACAAAACCCCTCCATCCACCCATCCCACTCACTATGAATACTAAATCCCCTCCGTCCACCCATCCCATTCACTATGAATACTAAACCCCCTCCATCCACCCATCCCACTCACTATGAATACTAAACCCCCTCCATCCACCCATCCCACTCACTATGAATACTAAATCCCCTCCGTCCACCCATCCACTCACTATGAATACTAAATCCCGTCCGTCCACCCATCCCACTCACTATGAATACAAAACCCCTCCATCCACCCATCCCACTCACTATGAATACAAAACCCCCTCCATCCACCCATCCCACTCACTATGAATACTAAATCCCCTCCGTCCACCTATCCCACTCACTATGAATACAAAACCCCCTCCATCCACCCATCCCACTCACTATGAATACTAAATCCCCTCCGTCCACCCATCCCACTCACTATGAATACTAAATCCCCTCCGTCCACCCATCCCACTCACTATGAATACTATATCCCGTTCGTCCACCCATCCCACTTACTATGAATACTAAATCCCGTCCGTCCACCCATCCCACTTACTATGAATACTAAATCCCGTCCGTCCACCCATCCCACTCACTATGAATACTAAATCCCCTCCGTCCACCCATCCCACTCACTATGAATACTAAATCCCGTCCGTCCACCCATCCCACTTACTATGAATACTAAATCCCGTCCGTCCACCCATCCCACTTACTATGAATACTAAATCCCGTCCGTCCACCCTTCCCACTCACTATGAATACTAAATCCCCTCCGTCCACCCATCCCACTCACTATGAATACTAAATCCCGTCCGTCCACCCATCCCACTCACTATGAATACTATATCCCGTTCGTCCACCCATCCCACTTACTATGAATACTAAATCCCGTCCGTCCACGCATCCCACTTACTATGAATACTAAATCCCGTCCGTCCACCCATCCCACTGACTATGAATACTAAATCCCGTCCGTCCACCCATCCCACTCACTATGAATACTAAATCCCGTCCGTCCACCCATCCCACTCACTATGAATACTAAATCCCGTCCGTCCACCCATCCCACTTACTATGAATACTAAATCCCGTCCGTCCACCCATCCCACTCACTATGAATACTAAATCCCGTCCGTCCACCCATCCCACTCACTATGAATACTAAATCCCGTCCGTCCACCCATCCCACTCACTATGAATACTAAATCCCGTCCGTCCACCCATCCCACTTACTATGAATACTAAATCCCGTCCGTCCACCCATCCCACTTACTATGAATACTAAATCCCGTCCGTCCACCCATCCCACTCACTATGAATACTAAATCCCGTCCGTCCACCCATCCCACTTACTATGAATACTAAATCCCGTCCGTCCACCCATCCCACTTACTATGAATACTAAATCCCCTCCGTCCACCCATCCCACTTACTACCCAGCTGAGCAGCACTGAACCGACCCCCGGATTTTGCCGGCAAACGCCACCCGCCATAAAACTGATCATTTCTTTAGTAACTTTTAAAGAATGACCTGAATCACAGAAAAAATGTATTCGTTTTTTCCGTAACTACATTGAAAGATAATTTAATTGAGCTTTAAATTATTTGGTAGGATTAGCAAAATGTACAGACAAACGATTATGCTCTCTGTGTAACTGCAATAAGATTAGGGGTGGAATTCATTACATTTTTCACTGTAATCACTAAGGCATCTCTAAGTTTTTGAAAAATGTTTGTAATGCTCTGCTTATGCGCCTAGCCCCCCAAAGCTTGGCAAGTACATCAATATATATATATATGATAATGAAGAAATAATAATTAAATAAGTATTTCACAAAATGAACAAAAAAAAGTTCGGGAACTAGGATCCGGTTTACTTCAATTTATGACCTGATACATATCCTAATCCTTCAGACTGATCATGTTCCAGACACCGGATTCAGTCACGTGGTGGAATGTACACAAATTAATGAAATTCTTTCAGGTCTTGTGAATCACATAACCGACACGTTTTTCTATAAACGTGAGTGCTAGGGTGCTATGTGCACGGTACACAAATAATAATGTTTTGAAAATGTTGTGTTCACAGAAATCAAAATGACGGCATTATTTTTATATGTCATTCACAGCCTGGTAATAGAATGGTTTGATTTTATGCTCCCGTGAAGTTGAAAACCGTAAAAAATATATTAGAATGGTTTGATTTTATGCTCCCGTGAAGTTGAAAACCGTAAAAAATATATTAGAATGGTTTGATTTTATGCTCCCGTGAAGTTGAAAACCGTAAAAAATATATTAGAATGGTTTGATTTTATGCTCCCGTGAAGTTGAAAACCGTAAAATATCTTAGAAGTGCAATACTATTAAATCCATTAAAAACATTTGAAAAGGCGGTTTTTTACAGTTAAAAAGGGAGTTATTTAGCCATTGTCTAAACATTCGGGGATTTTTAATGAGTTGTCATCCAGGATTGCAATGACATCACTTACGCACCACTGTGTTTGAAATACATCTAAACATTTTGTAAGCAGGTGATAGTTGTATTCAGTAGATAGATATACATTTTATTTGACACAAAATTTAGTATGAATGAAAAAAAAATACAATAAATCAATGGTCAAGAAAAACACAAATAAAACAATAGACTAAACTAAAGCTTAGAAATAAAATCAATAAATTTTCCCAAGCAATTGACAATGAAGCTATCTTTAGTGCCTAGCAAGCACTTGAATTTCTCATGAGTTGATAACTTGCAAATGCTGTCATCATAAATTGCTAATTCAGCTTCAAATTTAGTACGAGCTTGTACAATCTGACTATTTCATGTGGGTAATACATGAAATTCATCCCCAACTTGAATAGCCTGTTCATTACATAGAAAACAAAACCTTTGCTCTGGAGGTGTTTTATTATATCTAATTAGTTTTTCAATTGGCAACGAGTGAGAAGAAATGCGAAACTTAGTGAAGCTGACTCTGTGATGCACATTTTTGATTTGTTCTAAATATGGTTCAAATTCAAAATTTTGTTTAAACTTGTTATAAGTACGTAGCTTATTCTTTTCTGGTTCAAATACCGTTGACAACGTATGCAACGTTTGTAAAATACATTGTTTGTTTACGCGTAATTCTAATGACGACTGTAGTGCAATAATATTGTTGCTTCGTATGTTGATGAAATGAGTTGTGGACGCGTGAATGAAAGGAACATCTAATTACCAACATCATCAGCGAACTTGATAACGAATCGCCTGTGTTGATGTCTGGAGATCGTTATCAATTTAAAACACTTTGGGCCACCTCTTTCTCAAAATGAGGCAATGGTATTTACTGAGAGGGACGCACTCTAAAGTCGTTACTTTATGCTAAATTTTCGTATTTTTTCTCGTTTTGCGCTCTGTTAAATGTTATAAATTATACAGTACAATTACAACAACGATAAAAATTATTATGGAAAATTCATATACCTCTCTAATAGTATCTTGGCCTCCTATTGAAATGGAATGGCTTAATCTGACAACGATCTCCAGACGCCAGTTCGAATCAGCACAGGCGAATCGTTAGCAAGTTTTCTTTCATTCACGCGTTCACAGTAATGATTAAAGCGGGGAGTCGTCACCTGCGCATGACAGTCATAGCGTATCGCTGTTGAACAGACGTCTGCCCATGAACCATTGCGTTATCGTCGCCTGGGACTCAATTCCCGCGCGTGCGCAGGTATCGATCGACCCCTCCGCTTTAACATTTGTCGTGAAATATTAACGTTCTTGATGAACACAACATATTATTCTGTCGAAAAAACAAACAAAACAATGACATTGTCATCGATTTAGCCTTTTTTTTATATATTTAAAGTAATTTTATTTCATTTCATTAGAAAAAGCCAATAAGTGTGTAATAAACTGCCCTATTTGTATTCAAATATAGACAATCATATACATTATAGGCTTTGCTGTACAAAAGAAAAAAAAATGATATTTTCTTTTATCATAAAATTTGCATGAAACAATTGACATAATAGATAACACTTTCTGTACATAATCCCTCAAAGGCTTAAAATAAAAAAATAAAAAACAATAAAAAAAAACAATTAGGCCGTACATACTAACGGGTTCACCAACAAAACATCAAGTAACGTTGTCTTGTGCAAAATTGGCCCATTTTTCTAGAAACAGTAAACGTGGTATTTCTTCTTTCTTTTCTATCTTTCTTGTATAACTAATTTCAGCTTTAATGGCAACAAAGGATGGTAATTCTTTCTTAATTTTGCTTGTATAGATACATTTTTTAAAGAATATAATTAAATGGTTCAAAAGGTGAAAGAAACTCACCTAGGAGAATCTGTTTTGCTGGGGGCACTGCAAATGTTGACCCCAGTGATCATAAAACCTTGTCCAAATATCTTGCACCACATGACAGTCACAAAAGAGATGAACCAGAGTTTCACTGAAGTTATGGCAAAATGTACACATGTCAGAAATAACTACTAGTAAAGGTGATTGAAAGTGATATACATTGTAGCATAGCATTTTTGTACAGGATGGTATGGTTTAATTTCCATTGAAATTCACGAAGAGTACTGCAAATTGTAACAAGAAATGGCATTGAATAGAAAAAATCCCATCCAGTTTCTACCCCCAACAAGTCTCTAAAGAAAGGCTGACTAAATGGAGTAATTAAAAATTCAGAAGAGATGAGTTTACGGCTGAATTTTGGGGTATAGTTAGAGAGATTAATCATTTGCTTTCGACCATATACACTGATTGGAGGATCTGGCCGCACAACAACTGGTCTACTTATTTTCCAGTCTTTAGGGATAGCCGCTTTGAGACCCCGCCATCGATGTCAGCTATTTAAACAATTCCTAGATCCTTTAAATCTGAATAAAATATACTTTTATTTTGAATAAGAATGTTTTTATTATTCCATATAATCTCATATGCAGGGGAAATAAACTCGTTCTGTATAACATTACTACATACATTTAGCATGTCCCAATAAAACGGTGGTAATGTAATATGTAGTGCATTATTGAGAGGTTGCATCTAAAAATTAGTTGTCCCCCAAGTGGTTTTAAATAAAGATCCAGGAACCGTTTCCATGGATGAAAATATGACAAATACCTTTTAACCCAATCAATTTTAAAAGCTTTCTGCATAACACAAATATCCAACATCCCTAACCCACCATGGCCTATGTCACCTATCATAGTATTACGCGCAACTCTATCTCGACCCCCAAATAAAATAGAATATTTATGAGTTAATCTTATTGACATCAGATTGATTAATATTAATCAGATTTAACATATAAAGGAATTTGGGTATAACAACAGATTTAATGATTTGTATTTTACCAATTAGTGTGAAGTTCTGCATATTCCAGAAGCTTTAGCCGTTTTAGTGTGATCGCGGTCACGTTAGTTTTCGCGATCACACTAAAAGGACTTAAACAATTAATTATTTCTAAACAAAAAAAGAAGTCCCGACTTTGCCAGTCGATCCTTCACCAACTGTCAACACTTGCTGGTTACCTAGTGATAACCCTGATCCGGGGGGGGGGGGGTTTACTCACATTGAAGTGCTATATGTATATATATATGTGCCAAATTCAACACTTCTGTCTGAAAATGGGCATGTTATTTTACCCTGTCTGTCTGAAAAGGGGTATCCCTTTTTCATTATTTCTGTCTGAAAAAGGGTCCATGTTTTCCAAAGACTGTCTCTAGAGCTTGAGTGATCCAACAATCAGGAGAATTCAATTCCCTTGGCACCATTTATGCTTACTGTCTGGAAAAGGGTGTCAAATATCCACAGTTTGTCTAAAAAGCGGTAGGCAATTTGAGTTTATTTCTGTCTGATAAGGGGTGGGGGTTTTAAACAACCAGCTACACAGCCCTGTCAGTACCCCCCGTGCCCTAATCATAAAATCCACAACGTCATTATATTTAGAGGTCCAAGCCCTTTCAGGGCTGGAGTCCTTTTGTTATCGCTGGGATTTTTCTGCTTTCCGTCGTTTTTTTCGTCAGATCGTTTGAGAAAATGGCTGAACAGAATGTTTTCAAACTTGCTGTGCTGATTGGTGGTGATGTGAATTTGTGCACTGAAGTTTTTAAATTTGTATTGGTTAAATGTCATGGCCGATATCGAGGGTCAACATTCGACCAGAGGGGGGGGGGGTAATCACCCCTTTCTGAGGGTCTAGGGCTTTCAAATTTGTAATAGTACTGCCTAAGTGCAATAAATATCGCCAATAAAAACTTTAGTTGTCACGTGACATTTATGTTATGTCCACTTTTAAAAAAATGCATTTTTTTCATTGAAATCTCTTTCTCTCCTGAACAACATGGCCGGTCGCTATAAAACTTAGCATATAGCTTCTACTTCTACTAACTTATATCTACTTAGGTTGGAAAACAAAATTTGATTCGTCCATTAATTTGGTCATCATCTTGGATTTAGTGAAAACCGAAAGCGACCATTATGACCACTTTGTGGCGGTCTAGAAATCCCATTTTGTTGTTGTTTTGCACCTCAATGAGGTAAAAGCACATTGAGGTCGCGTGACTTTTACCGCTATTTTGTTTTTTTCGAGAATCTTCTCATAAATTTGCAGACCGATTGACATGAAATTTGGCATAATCCATCTACATGCATAGCTCTTTCAAGTTTGAGCCCAAAAAGTTGATTGGTCACATGTTTTGGCCGCCATTTTGTATTATTAACAAAAATGACCAAAAGTTTGCGCATTTCTTTCTCATTTGTGCTTCAACCAATTAACTGCCGATTTTGATATAACATGTCTGGTCATAGCTGCATATGAGAAAAATAATATATTTTCGACCAGTCACGTGGTTTGACCGCCATCTTGGATTATAGGAAAAACTGACCAAAAGTTTAGGCATTTGTTTCTCAAAGGTGCATTCACAGATCAACTAAATAAATATGTATATGACATGTCTGGTTATAGCTTTATATGAAACAAATAATAAAATTTCGATCCTTCATGTGGTTTGGCCGCCATCTTGGATTTTGTGAAAACGGGATTATGGGCAATTACATGTGTTGTATTGGTCCGATTGGTGTGAAAATTTGTATGTGCATTCTAATTTTGAGATACATTTTTCCAATTGAATGGCACATGGCTAGGTCCAGTGGCTGGGTGCCCATGGGGTGGGGGCTTCTAACCTCATTAATATGCATAACTGTTATATCTCAAACACTGTTGCAGTTAGGAAGATGAATCCTGTGTTATTATGACGTTGAACAAGAGATTTGATTAAAATAACAGATGAACATATATGGTCATGTGAGCTCATTAATATGCATAACTGTCATATCTGTAACACTGTTGCAGAAATGAAGGCATCAAACAAAAGATGTAACTGACATAAGAAATGGCCATATATGATCATGTAACCTCATAAATATGCAAAAGCAATACACCCAAATTTTACCCCCAAATTGTTATCAGTCGCATGATGTTGAATATAAAGAAATATTTAACATGTTCATTATGCAGGGTTATTGGTATCGATACCCCATTTCAATGAGTATCTGTAGATAACTTTTCTGACAATTCTGCTTGGACCCCCCCTCCCCAAATGCTGCTTGCAGCTTTAATTTTTAAAAACCTTTAGAATGACTAAAATAGTCCATGCATTCAGGATTTGTTGTCACTGTACTCAGCTGTTCCATCGCTGTCTTCAATATGAAGGTTTTTCAGCAGAGCATTCAGAGAACCAGTGTTCGCTCACTTAATTTCTGGAACTTTTTGCTATTTTGAATGCAAATCCGTAAGCGCTGCTTCAAAATGGTGCAACTGTGCTAATGGGTCCTACTTGCATAAAGATGATTTCTTTCATTTTTCTATTATTTTGAGCATTCTGAGATGCATATCGGTAATCGTATGCATATCCGGATTACCACGTTTACCTACCATAGGTTTACGTATCTTGTCGTTGATTTTGTCTTTTCTACTCCGCTTTATCTATATTTAAACCATTGTAGTATGCTGTCCAAGAAAATTAATATTACACGAATATATCTAAAGTTTATGCAGCTTGCGTGGGTGGTGCGAACAGATTATACTTTTGATGGTCATGACCAACAGGACGCGACAGAACCATCTAGCTCAGTTATTTTCTTCGATCAGAATGTCAAAGATATCCAAAAAATAATCGTTTCCATTAGGTTTCCAAATGAGTAGAAAGACAAGAAAAAACTTGTATGCGTTTCATGATTTTGGTAGTTTGTGTAATACAATTGACAGATTCTTATCTAGCATACCAATAACTGTGTATCACATTATCCGGTGAACTTCAAGAAAACAAGGGATTGCACTATATAATCCATACACGATCTGATTTCCAGTTTTCTGATCAGTTCATAACAATAGCTGGGGGTCTGTAACTTCTTCAAGTTTTCTGTACATCTATTTTTGAGAGAAACACATACATGAACACACAATTCAAAAATAGAGCTAACTAAAAAAAATATATGTATGTAGTCAAATGTCATCTTCACTGTGAAACACACCCACGAACCACAGGGTACTAGTATGATGTGTCATTGAATCTTGAAAACATCTTAGTTATGCAATTTGGTAAAATTACAAGACAATTACATTTGTATAAACAAAATAAATGTAAATATTCTTAGCCTGAGCGATTCTTTTTGGCTGTTAAAGCCTGTTACTGTAGTACAAGATAATTTCAATCCTAAACTAATCATGTCTGCACATTATCCATATAGCATCTGTGTACAACAATTCATTTTTATCCAATGAGCATTATTTTTAAAATATCAGTAAAATGGACATACATACATATATACCCACATTAATGACACTGGACAATTATTGTGTAATAAATTGAGTAACCACAGTATCAAATTAAAAAAAAAAATATGGTTAAACATCAGTTTCTTACCATAAGCATTGATTGTTACACTGAATGTAAAGGACACACCAAGTATCAGTTGAAATGCTTTCTCTTGCTTACTTGAAAAATTTTATAAATTACAAAACATTAAATGCCTTTATAACTGAACACGCATCTCAAGATTTTTCACAAAACATAGCATAACTATGACAAACTTGTCCACTGAGAATCTAGATATTGAATAATGAATTCAGAAAGGATACAAACAAGACAAGCCTGATTTGTGTTTATCATTTGATGAATATCTGTCTCTAAGAATATGAATAAAATAAATGGTGGAATATTTGAATTATTAACAATTTGATAGCAGGTAAGCTCAATTCTACCAATTGTATCGTCTATTACATGTAACTAAGAAGCTAGTACAAGTTGAAAACACTTTAAGGTAGCAACAACAAAAAAATAAGTTAAAAATTGATTTGTGATTCAGATATTCTCTAAAAGTTACTAAGCATTCTACTACAACAACCTATATATCACCTGAAATCTTAATATATATTGGAAACACAGTAGTGAATATGCAGCAACAATGTTTGTCTATTGAAAATACAGTTTATAAATTAAAATGACATGAATGACCTGTGAATTGCACAGCATGTTCATAACACTGTTGGCTAGATTATCTTGTCTCAGTTTTGTTTTCTAGCTACAACCAAATAACTAAAAACATGCTTAGATGCTTTCCCTTGCTGCTACTAAAGTCTATACACTGGTGGGCTAAGCTTGGAAAAACAAAATGTGAGTATTAAAAGTTCTGAAACAATGAAAAATTATATTATTATATTTTGTGTGCAAATACTGGCTAGGTAGGAATAAGAAAAACAATAAAGTCATAACAATTGAATAACAAGCAGCCTGTTGGCTGAGATAGCTCCACTGTTAGCAATGCACATTTCAATAAAGAACTGAAGATATCATTAGAAAATGAACAATATGTATAGTATCAAAGCAATCGGACTAGCTGTTTTTAACAGTAAGTCGAAAATATCACTTTTCACCAAAAATACCAAAAATATTTATCAAAATTAGAAAATTAAAGGTATCATCATGAAATGGACAAATTTGAGAGAGGTCCACATGTAGTACCTACCGGTATATATGCAATATCAAAGTAATCGGACTTGTGGTTTTTAACAAGAAGTCGAAAATATCGCTTTTTACCAAAAATGACAAAAATATTTATCAAAATTAGAGAATTACAGATATCATCACAAAATGAACAAATCAGAGAGAGGTCCACATGTAGTACCTATATATGTAATATCAAAGCAATTGGACTTGTGGTTTTTAACAAGAAGTCGAAAATATCACTTTTTACCAAAAATATTCACCAAAAATAGAGAATTTGAGATTTTCACGATATGAACAAATCTGAGAAAGAACCATCCAAGGTACTTGCATATTAAATTTGAAAACATTCTGACTTGCGGTTGCGAAGAAGAAGTTTAAATTGTAAAGTTGACAACGACGGACACCAGAGGACAATCAGTAATATGAACAGCTCCGCTGTGTCAACTTTGTCGACAGCGGAGCTAAAAAGTAAAAAGTTGACACGAACGCCAGCGGACGCTCACTCATATGATAAGCTCTGCTCGACTAAGGCGACAGTCGAGCTAAAAAAAACTTATTTAGTATTCATGTTCCTCAGATAATACTACATGTACTGTATTAATCTTAATGTCCCTTATAGAATAAAACAACAGGAATTTCATGTAGAATAGTAAATAGTAGAGTTATATATTTCAGCAAAATCTGGCAAGAAAATAGTAGGAAAAGTACACAGTACTTGCTACTTTTTTTTATTTATACTACATAATGAAAAAAACATATCACTTTACAGATTTACAGATGCTGCAAAGCATATTACTAGCATCGATATTATGTTTATTTGGTCCAAAATTAGCAAACAAATTACAGAAAAATAAACAAAAATATGTAGTACCAAAATTCTGGCAGGATAAATGACCCTTACTAATTTCAAACTTGAGAAAAACCTGATCATTATATATTTGCATATAAATAAGTTTACTAAATACATGAACATAATGCTACATTGTAAAGGTCAGATAAAGGTCACAAAAATGTTGATGGGGTACTTTAGATAAGGAACATTGTCAAATCTCTAATATTTAAGGCAGTGAAGAATTTGATGGTTGATTGTATTCAAACCTGATGTACGATAAAACATGGTGAACAATGATCTAAATAACTTACAATACAGATCTAATCAATTCATTGATACAGCAAGGAACATTCAGGAGATATATGTACTGCCAAACAATCTGTTTCATCACATAGTAAATATATTGCATTCTGATATGCAGGAATTTAAAAACACGACATGTTAACATCACTATATAGTCAATAATGTCCCACATGCATACTTGGTGATTCCATTAATTCTGAGGGTGTTAGTATATAATCAAAATCATCCCTCCCAAAAAATATGCCAAGAGTTGGTGCAAAGCAGCTTACTATCAGGTAACAGAAATGTCCATCTCAAATTCTGATACAGCCAATTGCTAGAGTCCATGTGAAGTACTATCGTGCAACTGTACACATGTTAATGTCCATCACAAATTTTGATAAGGCCAATCACTAGAGTCCATGTGAAGTACTATCGTGCAACTGTACACATGTTAAAAGTAATGTCCATCTCAAATTCTGATACGGCCAATCGCTAGAGTCCATGTGAAGTACTATCGTGCAACTGTACACATGTTAAAAGTAATGTCCATCTCAAATTTTGATACGGCCAATCGCTAGAGTCCATGTGAAGTACTATCGTGCAACTGTACACATGTTAAAAGTAATGTCCATCTCAAATTCTGATACGGCCAATTGCTAGAGTCCATGTGAAGTACTATCGATCAACTGTACACATGTTAAAAGTAATGTCCATCTCAAATTCTGATACGGCCAATCGCTAGAGTCCATGTGAAGTACTATCGTGCAACTGTACACATGTTAAAAGTAATGTCCATCTCAAATTCTGATATGGCCAATCGCTAGAGTCCATGTGAAGTACTATCGTGCAACTGTACACATGTTAAAAGTAATGTCCATCTCAAATTCTGATACGGCCCATCACTAGAGTCCATGTGAAGTACTATCGTGCAACTGTACACATGTTAAAAGTAATGTCCATCACAAATTCTGATATGGCCAATCGCTAGAGTCCATGTGAAGTACTATCGTGCAACTGTACACATGTTAAAAGTAATGTCCATCTCAAATTCTGATACGGCCAATCGCTAGAGTCCATGTGAAGTACTATCGTGCAACTGTACACATGTTAAAAGTAATGTCCATCTCAAATTCTGATACGGCCAATCGCTAGAGTCCATGTGAAGTACTATTGTGCAACTGTACACATGTTAAAAGTAATGTCCATCACAAATTCTGATACGGCCAATTGCTAGAGTCCATGTGAAGTACTATTGTGCAACTGTACACATGTTAAAAGTAATGTTCATCTCAAATTCTGATACGGCCAATTGCTAGAGTCCATGTGAAGTACTATAGTGCAACTGTACACATGTTAAAAGTAATGTCCATCTCAAATTCTCATACGGCCAATCACTAGAGTCCATGTGAAGTACTATCGTGCAACTGTACACATGTTAAAAGTAATGTCCATCTCAAATTCTGATACGGCCAATTGCTAGAGTCCATGTGAAGTACTATCGTGCAACTGTACACATGTTAAAAGTATTGTCCATCTCAAATTTTGATACGGCCAATTGCTAGAGTCCGTGTGAAGTACTACCGTGCAACTGTACACATGTTAAAAGTAATGTCCATCTCAAATTCTGATACGGCCAATCGCTAGAGTCCATGTGAAGTACTATTGTGCAACTGTACACATGTTAAAAGTAATGTCCATCTCAAATTCTGATACGGCCAATCGCTAGAGTCCATGTGAAGTACTATCGTGCAACTGTACACATGTTAAAAGTAATGTCCATCTCAAATTCTGATACGGCCAATCACTAGAGTCCATGTGAAGTACTATCGTGCAACTGTACACATGTTAAAAGTAATGTCCATCACAAATTCTGATATGGCCAATCGCTAGAGTCCATGTGAAGTACTATAGTGCAACTGTACACATGTTAAAAGTAATGTCCATCTCAAATTCTGATACGGCCAATCGCTAGAGTCCATGTGAAGTACTATAGTGCAACTGTACACATGTTAAAAGTAATGTTCATCTCAAATTCTGATACGGCCAATCACTAGAGTCCGTGTGAAGTACTACCGTGCAACTGTACACATGTTAAAAGTAATGTCCATCTCAAATTCTGATACGGCCAATCACTAGAGTCCATGTGAAGTACTATTGTGCAACTGTACACATGTTAAAAGTAATGTCCATCTCAAATTCTGATACGGCCAATCACTAGAGTCCATGTGAAGTACTATAGTGCAACTGTACACATGTTAAAAGTAATGTCCATCTCAAATTCTGATACGGCCAATTGCTAGAGTCCATGTGAAGTACTATCGTGCAACTGTACACATGTTAAAAGTAATGTCCATCTCAAATTCTGATACGGCCAATTGCTAGAGTCCATGTGAAGTACTATTGTGCAACTGTACACATGTTAAAAGTAATGTTCATCTCAAATTCTGATACGGCCAATTGCTAGAGTCCATGTGAAGTACTATAGTGCAACTGTACACATGTTAAAAGTAATGTCCATCTCAAATTCTGATATGGCCAATCGCTAGAGTCCATGTGAAGTACTATCGTCCAACTGTACACATGTTAAAAGTAATGTCCATCTCAAATTCTGATACGGCCAATTGCTCGAGTCCATGTGAAGTACTATCGTGCAACTGTACACATGTTAAAAGTAATGTCCATCTCAAATTCTGATACGGCCAATTGCTCGAGTCCATGTGAAGTACTATCGTGCAACTGTACACATGTTAAAAGTAATGTCCATCTCAAATTTTGATACGGCCAATCGCTAGAGTCCATGTGAAGTACTATCGTGCAACTGTACACATGTTAAAAGTAATGTCCATCTCAAATTCTGATACGGCCAATTGCTCGAGTCCATGTGAAGTACTATCGTGCAACTGTACACATGTTAAAAGTAATGTCCATCTCAAATTTTGATACGGCCAATTGCTAGAGTCCATGTGAAGTACTATTGTGCAACTGTACACATGTTAAAAGTAATGTTCATCTCAAATTCTGATACGGCCAATTGCTAGAGTCCATGTGAAGTACTATAGTGCAACTGTACACATGTTAAAAGTAATGTCCATCTCAAATTCTGATATGGCCAATCGCTAGAGTCCATGTGAAGTACTATCGTCCAACTGTACACATGTTAAAAGTAATGTCCATCTCAAATTCTGATACGGCCAATTGCTCGAGTCCATGTGAAGTACTATCGTGCAACTGTACACATGTTAAAAGTAATGTCCATCTCAAATTTTGATACGGCCAATCGCTAGAGTCCATGTGAAGTACTATCGTGCAACTGTACACATGTTAAAAGTAATGTCCATCTCAAATTCTGATATGGCCAATCGCTAGAGTCCATGTGAAGTACTATCGTGCAACTGTACACATGTTAAAAGTAATGTCCATCTCAAATTTTGATACATCCAATTGCTAGAGTCCATGTGAAGTACTATCGTGCAACTGTACACATGTTAAAAGTAATGTCCATCTCAAATTTTGATACGGCCAGTTGCTAGAGTCCATGTGAAGTACTATCGTGCAACTGTACACATGTTAAAAGTAATGTCCATCTCAAATTCTGATACGGCCAATCGCTAGAGTTCAAGTGAAGTACTATCGTGCAACTGTACACATGTTAAAAGTAATGTCCATCTCAAATTCTGATACGGCCAATCGCTAGAGTCCATGTGAAGTACTATCGTGCAACTGTACACATGTTAAAAGTAATGTCCATCTCAAATTCTGATACGGCCAATCGCTAGAGTCCATGTGAAGTACTATCGTGCAACTGTACACATGTTAAAAGTAATGTCCATCTCAAATTCTGATACGGCCAATCGCTAGAGTCCATGTGAAGTACTATAGTGCAACTGTACACATGTTAAAAGTAATGTCCATCTCAAATTTTGATACAACAAAGAAAAGCATTATAACTGTAGTTACTTGCACAATTCAGGCCTCACCATTATTTTGGAGGGGTGATCAACTACTGTGCAGTGTCAATCAAACTCTGCAGTGAGACGGGTGTCCATTTATCACCCATGTGTTGAAATAAGACTCCATGCTCAATATAGATTGTGTGCCGACCAAAATTATACAGCATTTTGCCTTCATAACGACGATTTGCAGGAACAAAAATTATTCCATTCTCTTCAGCCTGAGAAGAGAACATATTTTATGATTTGTCTTCACTACATATACAACATTCTTTACAATGCTAAAGTTGGCCTTGGAATAAGAACAAAAATGTGCATATGTGTGTCACAATTTACTTGTGAAGTTTGAACATGGCATGTCCATTTTAGCCAATTTGAACTGGATCTAAAAATAAAATTACATGCAGCATTATGTATGTACCAAGTTCAAACAGAATTCGTCCATACAAGACTGAGATCGGGTTCTGAAATGACAGAAATGCTTGATTTGATGTTTGATTAATGAATTTTTAGCGCTAAAATGGCCATCAAACGAATACGCAGGAATATGTATTCTAAGATGTATGCATGAATTTTGAACATAATCAGTTCTGATTTGTTCAGTTACACCCACGGATGGACACACACATACACACAGAAATGAAATCCTGTTTTCAGATTTTGCCGAAATAGGGACAATTAATCATAATATGTTTTTGAACTTAAGAAAAGTGAAATGCTGTGAAAACTTTAGTATAGCAACAAATTCTTCACAATTTTCATCTGCATATACATTTGTATCTCCATATATAACATTAGATTGTGGTGTCTTGATGCTATGTACAGATTTTATTATAAATAATGGTAATGTAATTCCATAGATGGTGTTTAGATGTGTATAGAAAATGAAAACAAGTTGAACCTACCTTTTTCTCTACAAGATCTTTAAAACTAGTTGGAATACGATTTCGAATTGAAGGCTAAAAAAAAGTGACATATTTTTGTTAATGAAAACACACATGCATTATAATAAATAATAAATATCAGTAAATGATACTACATTTAAGTTAAATATAATGAAGAGAAAAAATACTCATCATTTTGCAAAGTAGAGACGTGAAATATTTACATTTATTGAGTTCATCTTGCCATAGATCACATCCGTTATTTATTTTTGAGGTCATCTCAAATGTGTGAGTGTTGAAAATGGGTTATGTACTTGATATAAAAATTAAAGGGCTCATACCACTAATTGAATTTCCATAGACGACAATGTTAACATATTACGAGATTGCTATATGAAAATGACGAAGAAAGTTGAAAATATGGCTCAAAAATGGGAAATCAACATGCCAGTAATCAACCATATGAAAAAAACTAACATGTTGGCCAGCTCAAACTCTTGCAAATCTCAGGTAAACAAGACACACCTACTGTATTTGGATTGCACCAAGAGAAATCACTGGAAAAACACCAAGATTAGAACATCCATTAACACACAGAATAAACCCACAGGTACACAGCCGCTAAGTAGTAAACAAAAGACCACATGTTGGTCTCACCTCTGACCCAGGTGATTACGCCCTCAAACAGGGAGCACCTGAGAAAAATAATATTTAAAAAATTTCATTGGTTCTTGCTGGGCATTTAAATTGAGGGCTACGAGCAGCCATTGGTTAATTAGTGGCATGAGACCTTCAGAGAAATAAGAAGGTTTAATAAAGTTCTTGTTGATCTTATATATGATGGAATATCATTAGACGAGTAATTTCCCATGCAAAAAAAATCCCCAAAATTTAAACCCTGGGAGTTATTTATCAAAATCTACCACTTGGTGGCGCCCTATACCCAGACAATTAGTTGTAGAAAGTGGCAACATACACACTCAGCATAACACCAAAATAGATGGTAGGCAATGAATATAAGCCTGATTATTAGATGCAGTACTGTAAAATATAATGTTCTCATTCACCACAAACAAGTACAGACCAACGTTTGGCATGATTAGTAATTTTAATTAATTTCTAGAAATAATACATAGAATAATGACAATTAAAAGTAGTTTATCACTATAATTTAAAAAAAAAAAAAATTCTACTGAATCAAAAGTCTCAATTCATCAGCTCATTATTTCTCCAATTAATTAAAAACAAAAAAACAATTCCACGGTATCTGCATTTAGGCCGGAGACCTGTGACGGGCAACCTTGGATATACCAAAACACAACAGTGGTTTGATTTACCATGGCCACACATAGAATTTGCTCAACATAAAATACTTAATCAAATCTTATGTGAAAAAAAGTAGTTCAACGAAACAATTTTATGATTTAAAAAGAAATAAAAATAAAAATATACAAACAAGAAAAGGATCTAAATATAAAATACTTGTATTACACATCCCTGATCAAATTAAATTCAAATCAACAGGATTTCTGATTAATTGGGGGGGGGGGGTACATGCACTGTTCAATAATAAACTCAAGATGGGATTAATTAGCTAAAAATTCACAAAAATTATGAGAAAAGAGTAATAATTGTGAAATTGAAAGAGTTGTACTACTTGGCTAATATACTGACAGTATGCAAATCTCTTGTCAGTGACAAGATGCACAACACAATTTTTGACCTCATTAAACTTTGAATACGGTCCATTAGAAATGACCGCACTACAAATTGTTAAGTTTGTCTGCCATAATGTGAAAATAAGACAAAAAACCCATAAAATGGGGTTAAGCATTTTTCTCAGAATTCCTAGAGCCATTGAAATTAGTGGTGACATGAATAATTCATTGATGAATGAATAACATTTTTGGACCAGTTTAATAAAAACATTTATATTTACAGACCACAGCCCAACCACAGCCAATTAATAAGATTAGGGCAAAAAATATACCGAATTACAAATTTTTAAAATCTTCAACCAAGATATAAGAGATTGACAGAAATGGGTGAAACGCATAGCAAAATATAACATTTCTGGATAAAAAATTACTCCATTGTGTCTAAATAGTTGAATACAAAGCAAGAAAAGTGGTAAAATAAAAATAAAAAAGATTCCCAGTTACTTTGCACTATACCTGCCAAATCAATGGAGCTGATCTCATGAAATGTGTGCTTGAACACACAACCTCATAATTATCAGATCTATGCAAGGTCAGGAGAGGTCAAAAATTATAATAATTAGGTCAAAGTAAACTTTGGTTATGTAAGATGAGATCTGCCAAAAATGACTAAATTCCAGTGAATAGAGCCATAATTATGGTTAAAACAACAACCTCAGGTGGTCCTAGGCAAACTGTTACTTCAGGGCTCATACCACTAATTGAATTTCCATAGACGACAATGTTAACATATTACGAGATTGCTATATGAAAATGACGAAGAAAGTTGAAAATATGGCTCAAAAATGGGAAATCAACATGCCAGTAATCAACCATATGAAAAAAACTAACATGTTGGCCAGCTCAAACTCTTGCAAATCTCAGGTAAACAAGACACACCTACTGTATTTGGATTGCACCAAGAGAAATCACTGGAAAAACACCAAGATTAGAACATCCATTAACACACAGAATAAACCCACAGGTACACAGCCGCTAAGTAGTAAACAAAAGACCACATGTTGGTCTCACCTCTGACCCAGGTGATTACGCCCTCAAACAGGGAGCACCTGAGAAAAATAATATTTAAAAAATTTCATTGGTTCTTGCTGGGCATTTAAATTGAGGGCTACGAGCAGCCATTGGTTAATTAGTGGCATGAGACCTTTTAAGAATAAATGAGAAAGGTTTGTTTATTAGTTAATCAGGGGGTTTCATTACTTTAGCAATTTGCATTTGTTTGTATAATACATGTATATGATAAAGTCGCAATAATTTTCATGTGAGCAAACCAGCTTCACTAAAATGTCTTGTTTCATGAGTCCAGTAAACTATATCCAGCCAAAGGTGCTACAAATTTTCTTGTGTACATACAAGAACTTTTTAATTCAGGAATCTTGCTTTATGATCAATGATGGCATTTCACAAACAAACTGATCCATGATGGCATTTCACAAACAAACTGATCAATGATGGCATTTCACAAACAAACTGATCAATGATGGCATTCACAAACAAACTGATCAATGATGGCATTTCGCAAACAAACCGATCCATGATGGCATTTCACAAACAAACTAATCAATGATGGCATTTCACAAACAAACTGATCAATGATGGCATTTCACAAACAAACTGATCCATGATGTCATTTCACAAACAAACTGATCCATGATGTCATTTCACAAACAAACTGATCAATGATGGCATTCACAAACAAACTGATCAATGATGGCATTTCACAAACAAACTGATCAATGATGGCATTTCACAAATAAACTGATCCATGACAGCGTTTCACAAACAAACTGATCAATAATGGAATTTCACAAACAAACTGATCAATGATGGCATTTCATAAACAAACTGATCCATGATGGCATTTTACAAACAAACTGATCAATGATGGCATTTCACAAACAAACTGATCAATGATTGCATTTCACAAACAAACTGATCAATGATGGCATTTCATAAACAAACTGATCCATGACAGCATTTCACAAACAAACTGATCAATGATGGCATTTCATAAACAAACTGATCAATGATGGCATTTCACAAACAAACTGATCCATGATGTCATTTCACAAACAAACTGATCCATGATGTCATTTCACAAACAAACTGATCAATGATGGCATTCACAAACAAACTGATCAATGATGGCATTTCACAAACAAACTGATCAATGATGGCATTTCACAAACAAACTGATCAATGATGGCATTTCACAAACAAACTGATCAATGATGGCATTTCACAAACAAACTGATCCATGATGGCATTTCACAAACAATCTGATCCATGATGGCATTTCACAAATGAACTGATCCATGATGGCATTTCACAAACAAACTGATCAATGATTGCATTTCACAAACAAACTGATCAATGATGGCATTTCAAAAACAAACTGATCCATGATGGCATTTCACAAACAAACTGATCCATGATGACATTTCACAAACAAACTGATCCATAATGGCTTTCACAAATAAACTGATCCATGATGGCATTTCACAAACAAACTGATCCATGATGGCATTTCACAAACTAACTGATCAATGATGGCATTTCACAAACAAACTGATCAATGATGGCATTTCACAAATGAACTGATCAATGATGGCATTTCACAAATGAACTGATCAATGATGGCATTTCGCAAACAAACTGATTCACAACAGCATTTCACAAACAAACTGATCAATAATGGCATTTCACAAACAAACTAATCAATGATGGCATTTCACAAACAAACAGATCAATGATGTCATTTCACAAACAAACTGATCAATGATGGCATTTCACAAACAAACTGATTCACAACAGCATTTCACAAACAAACTGATCAATAATGGCATTTCACAAACAAACTAATCAATGATGGCATTTCACAAACAAACAGATCAATGATGTCATTTCACAAACAAACTGATCAATGATGGCATTTCACAAACAAACTGATCAATGACAACATTTCACAAACAAACTAATCAATGATGGCATTTCACAAACAAACAGATCAATGATGTCATTTCACAAACAAACTGATCAATGATGGCATTTCACAAACAAACTGATTCACAACAGCATTTCACAAACAAACTGATCAATAATGGCATTTCACAAACAAACTAATCAATGATGGCATTTCACAAACAAACAGATCAATGATGTCATTTCACAAACAAACTGATCAATGATGGCATTCACAAACAAACTGATCAATGATGGCATTTCACAAACAAACTGATCAATGATGGCATTTTACAAATGAACTGATCCATGACAGCGTTTCACAAACAAACTGATCAATAATGGAATTTCACAAACAAACTGATCAATGATGGCATTTCACAAACAAACTGATCAATGATGGCATTTCACAAACAAACTGATCCATGATGGCATTTTACAAACAAACTGATCAATGATGGCATTTCACAAACAAACCGATCCATGATGGCATTTCACAAACAAACTGATCCATGATGGCATTTCACAAATGAACTGATCCATGATGGCATTTCACAAACAAACTGATCAATAATGGCATTTCACAAACAAACTGATCAATGATGGCATTTCACAAACAAACTGATCCATGATGGCATTTCACAAACAAACTGATCCATGATGGCTTTCACAAATGAACTGATCAATGATGGCATTTCACAAACAAAAAGATCCATGATGGCATTTCACAAACAAACTGATCCATGATGGCTTTCACAAATGAACTGATCCATGATGGCATTTCACAAACGAACTGATCCATGACAGCATTTCACAAAGTAACTGATCAATGATGGCATTTCACAAACTAACTGATCCATGACAGCGTTTCACAAACAAACTGATCAATAATGGCATTTCACAAACAATTTGATCAATAATGGCATTTCACAAACAAACTGATCAATGATGGCATTTCACAAACAAACTGATCAATGATTGCATTTCACAAACAAACTGATCAATGATGGCATTTCACAAACAAACTGATCAATGATTGCATTTCACAAACAAACTGATCAATAATGGCATTTCACAAACAATTTGATCAATAATGGCATTTCACAAACAAACTGATCAATGATGGCATTTCACAAACAAACTGATCAATGATTGCATTTCACAAACAAACTGATCCATGATGGCATTTCACAAACAAACTGATCCATGACAGCATTTCACAAACAAACTGATCAATGATGGCATTTCATAAACAAACTGATTAATGATGGCATTTCACAAATGAACTGATCAATAATGGCATTTTACAAACAAACTGATCAATGATGGCATTTCATAAACAAACTGATCCATGATGGCATTTCACAAACAAACTGATCAATAATGGCATTTCACAAACAAACTGATCAATGATGGCATTTCACAAACAAACTGATCCATGACAGCATTTCACAAACAAACTGATCAATAATGGCATTTCACAAACAAACTGATCCATGACAGCATTTCACAAACAAACTGATCAATAATGGCATTTCACAAACAAACTGATCAATGATGGCATTTTACAAACAAACTGATCCATGATGGCATTTTACAAACAAACTGATCCATGATTGCATTTCACAAACAAACTGATCAATGATGGCATTTCACAAACAAACTGATCATTGATGGCATTTCACAAATGAACTGATCCATGATGGCATTTCACAAACTAACTGATCAATGATGGCATTTCACAAATGAACTGATCCATGACAGCGTTTCACAAACAAACTGATCAATGATGTCATTTCACAAACAAACTGATCATTGATGGCATTTCACAAATGAACTGATCAATGATGGCATTTCGCAAACAAACTGATTCATGGCAGCATTTCACAAACAAACTGATCAATAATGGCATTTCACAAACAAACTAATCAATGATGGCATTTCACAAACTAACTGATCAATGATGTCATTTCACAAACAAACTGATCAATGATGGCATTCACAAACAAACTGATCATTGATGGCATTTCACAAATGAACTGATCAATGATGGCATTTCGCAAACAAACTGATTCATGGCAGCATTTCACAAACAAACTGATCAATAATGGCATTTCACAAACAAACTAATCAATGATGGCATTTCACAAACAAACTGATCAATAATGGCATTTCACAAACAAACTGATCAATGATGGCATTTCACAAACAAACTGATCCATGATTGCATTTCACAAACAAACTGATCAATGATGGCATTTCATAAACAAACTGATCCATGATGGCATTTCACAAACAAACTGATCAATAATGCCATTTGACAAACGAACTGATCCATGACAGCGTTTCACAAACAAACTGATCAATGATGGCATTTCACAAACAAACTGATCAATGATGGCATTTTACAAATGAACTGATCCATGACAGCGTTTCACAAACAAACTGATCAATGATGGCATTTCACAAACAAACTGATCAATAATGGCATTTCACAAACAAACTGATCCATGATGGCATTTTACAAACAAACTGATCAATAATGCCATTTCACAAACGAACTGATCCATGACAGCGTTTCACAAACAAACTGATCAATGATGGCATTTTACAAATGAACTGATCCATGATGGCATTTCACAAACAAACTGATCAATAATGCCATTTCACAAACGAACTGATCAATCATGGCATTTCACAAACAAACTGATCCATGATGGCATTTTACAAACAAACTGATCAATAATGCCATTTCACAAACGAACTGATCCATGACAGCGTTTCACAAACAAACTGATCAATGATGGCATTTTACAAATGAACTGATCAATAATGGCATTTCACAAACAAACTAATCAATGATGGCATTTCACAAACAAACTGATCCATGATTGCATTTCACAAACAAACTGATCAATGATGGCATTTCACAAACAAACTGATCCATGACAGCGTTTCACAAACAAACTGATCAATGATGGCATTTCACAAACAAACTGATCCATGATGGCATTTCACAAACAAACTGATCAATGATGGCATTTCACAAACAAACTGATCCATGACAGCGTTTCACAAAAAAACTGATCAATGATGGCATTTCACAAACAAACTGATCAATAATGGCATTTCACAAACAAACTGATCCATGATGGCATTTCACAAACAAACTGATCAATGATGGCATTTCACAAACAAACTGATCCATGATGGCATTTCACAAACGAACTGATCCATGACAGCATTTCACAAACTAACTGATCAATGATGGCATTTCACAAACTAACTGATCAATGATGGCATTTCACAAACTAACTGATCAATAATGGCATTTCACAAACTAACTGATTCATGATGGCATTTCACAAACAAACTGATCAATGACAACATTTCACAAACAAACTGATCAATGATGGCATTTCACAAACAAACTGATCAATGATGGCATTTCACAAACAAACTGATCAATGATGGCATTTACTTATATATGATCTGATATATGACTCGTCCAACGTGTTAAAAAAGACACATTTTAGTCATGTTTATTGAGTTCATCTCACTTAACACAAGACATGAAACATTTCAGTGACGTTCATTGATTTCTGTATAAATCTTTACATGCAGATTAAATTACTGTTGTACTGCAATAATACATGTGTTTAGAGCAACCTAAAGAAAAGCTGTGAATGATTAAAACAAAGCTATACTCAAATCAGGTGCTGTGCTTATTGGTCAGAAACAAATCATGTGACTCTATCTGAAGCTCTCAAAATTTAATTCCAGATTTCCCATAATGTACTGTGGGTTGTTGTTACTCACCACAGACTCAGTTTCCACAGGGTCTGGTTCTTGTCTTCTTTCATTTGCAGCAAACGGCGTCAATACAGGGTTGCCAGATACAGCACGGTTCATGAGATCTAATGCTTGAGTGAACTGATCTGGAAATGCAGAAACTTAGATTGTGAATCATCTTCTTCACTTCAAGTTGGGCACTCACCTATAAAAGTATTGCTGTTTTGTTATAATGGATGGAACACCAAATCAGCAATAACCATTCAGCTGAACACTGCTGTACTACTCATTTTAATGAGGACGCATTGATATTTACTGTGAGGCAATTATTATTATTATTAATTATTTAGTTTCTTACGAGAGATTTTATCATAAAACAAAATGACCAACATCGAGATCCGGAATTGAAGTAATTGTTTTTGATGAATTTTTAACATTAAAACAACCACAATTTAGCCATCTTGATTCGGATAACCAAATGAATAAATATGCAACATTATATATGATGTATATGTAAAGTTTAAACATGACTGTTCAGCACATGTCAGAGATATAGGAGAAGCAAAATGACGTACATAATGCCATCTTGAACCAAATCATGGAACAAATAAATGTGCATATGTTACGCAAGACATGAGATGAATTTGTGAAGTTTACATAGCCAAATATTACAGGAAGTACAGTTTTAAAAGTCTTCTTCTACTTTTATATACGAATATTAATATTAATAACTTCATATTGCCTCTTACCTTTTATCATGGGAATATTGAGGAGTTCTTCGGAAAACATGGACTTCCAGCCTGAATACCACTTTGTGACTTCAGCAAAGTCAGGTTTATTACTCAGCCAACTACATAACACATTCAACCACTTAGGAAAGAAGTGTTTGTGCAACATGGTTGCCAGGTTTGGTTTCGGCAGTAAGTCTTCCCATGCCATAACCCAATGGAATGGATCTGGGAGTAGATAAAACATCAAAGTACATAAAGACCTATATTGTTGTCAACAAATAAGTGTGTACATGACAACAAAATTCAGTTCATTTAATTTTGCATGTAAACACAAGAGGGCGCTATACTACAAATAAGTTGGAAGAATGAAGAAAAACTCACCGAGATGTTGCTGGTAGGGATTGATGACAAGCTCTTGTAAACAAACAACAAGCTTTGGTGAAATATTACGAATGAGAAATGCATCCATAGTTCCCTGTGAAAACACTGGCTTCCACGGTAACAAAATAGTCTTAGCAGAAATGTCACTAGGGTGCCAATTGGTTAATGCATGTGATAGCTTCTGTCTGATTGGTGCATACAGTGGCTCTAGTCGAGTACCTTGAAAACAAAAAAAATTGTCAGATAGCTTTAAATGTTCAATAATTCAGTTTTTTTTTAGTTTTTTTTTATTTCACTGACATCGATTTTAATTATTCCCATTTTTGTGGGTGATTTTTAAAAAGACTCATTCACTCCACACTATAGGTGGCACTCACCCATTAAAGGTAACCATGGATGTAACCAGGAGTCAATTCTCTGTGTATCTGTCAAAGGATTCCATCCCTCAACTTCCTTCTGTAAATTTGGTAGGATTAGTTGGTCCAAAACATTTGCTGTAATCCACTGTGGTAGTATTGGCAACCAGTTTTCAAGTAATTCTGTTATAATAAAATTAAAAAAACACTGTCAACACATTTGAACACTATTGCCTTTAATACAGAGTTGCCTGGAAAACGAACATTACCGATACTGGGACATTCTTTCTATGCAAGTTTATTTTGCAGTTTCATACTAGTCTATGCATTGTGGGTGTAAGTACCATATTTACTCTATTACAAACACATCTCAAGTACAAGCACACACTAGTCTATGCGTTGTGGGTGTAAGTACCATATTTACTCTATTACAAACACATCTCAAGTACAAGCACACACTAATCTATGTGTTGTGGGTCTAAGTACCATATTTACTCTATTACAAACACATCTCAAGTACAAGCACACACTAGTCTATGCGTTGTGGATCAAAGTACCATATTTACACTATTACAAACACATCTCAAGTACAAGCACACACTAGTCTATGCGTTGTGGGTGTAAGTACCATATTTACTCTATTACAAACACATCTCAAGTACAAGCACACACTAGTCTATGCGTTGTGGGTGTAAGTACCATATTTACTCTATTACAAACACATCTCAAGTACAAGCACACACTAGTCTATGTGTTGTGGGTGTAAGTACCATATTTACTCTATTACAAACACATCTCAAGTACAAGCACACACTAGTCTATGCGTTGTGGGTGTAAGTACCATATTTACTCTATTACAAACACATCTCAAGTACAAGCACACACTAGTCTATGCGTCGTGGGTGTAAGTACCATATTTACTCTATTACAAACACATCTCAAGTACAAGCACACACTAGTCTATGCGTTGTGGGTGTAAGTACCATATTTACTCTATTACAAACACATCTCAAGTATATGCACACACTAGTCTGCGTTGTGGGTCTAAGTACCATATTTACTCTATTACAAACACATCTCAAGTACAAGCACACACTAGTCTATGCGTTGTGGGTCTAAGTACCATATTTACTCTATTACAAACACATCTCAAGTACAAGCACACACTAATCTATGCGTTGTGGGTCTAAGTACCATATTTACTCTATTACAAACACATCTCAAGTACAAGCACACACTAATCTATGCGTTGTGGGTCTAAGTACCATATTTACTCTATTACAAACACATCTCAAGTACAAGCACAGACGAATCTATGTGTTGTGGGTCTAAGTACCATATTTACTCTATTACAAACACATCTCAAGTACAAGCACAGACTAATCTATGCATTGTGGGTCTAAGTACCATATTTACTCTATTACAAACACATATCAAGTACAAGCACAGACTAATCTATGCGTTGTGGATCAAAGTACCATATTTACACTATTACAAACACATCTCAAGTACAAGCACAGACTAATCTATGCATTGTGGGTCTAAGTACCATATTTACTCTATTACAAACACATTTCAAGTACAAGCACAGACTAATCTATGCGTTGTGGGTCTAAGTACCATATTCACTCTATTACAAACACATTTCAAGTACAAGCGCAGACGAATCTATGTGTTGTGGGTCTAAGTACCATATTCACTCTATTACAAACACATTTCAAGTACAAGCACACATAAACCATATATTCATTTATAGTGTGTCCAATTATTAAAATATCATTTATTTTGACCATAGACACACTTCAGTCATTTACGTAAGTGCATAATCTACTAATAGAGAAGATACAGTAGTTTAAATTTAGACTATTTTTCAATTCAATTGTGATAAAAATGGTCAATGTGCTTGTGTTTACCTATAACTGGGTCACAATCACGTGGATTCCACTTAGTGACAGCAGTTCTTAAATACGGCATCCATACTTCCCATACCAATCTATTGTACACTGACATAGAATGCATGCCTTCCTGTGACACTATATTATCATTATTATCAACTAAATCTTTCCAGAGTTTAAAAACATCCATTCCATAACTGTTGTTTTGCAATGGATCCCAACTAGATAGGTATTCCTTGACCTGCAAGATGATAAAAAGCAATTAATTTAAACATTTTCATTTGTAGTCATAAGCTGTTGTTATGGTGAGTTGCACCTGATCTGACATGTACTGTAGAATACTTTATTTTCGCTTGGAATTAATTTTCTCTATTTTCGCTGAGGGAATGATTGAGTAAAAATAAAATCCAGCGAATTTCCCTTTTTTCCTGTATTTTACATTCAACTCGTCAAAAATCAGTGAAAATAAATTCCATTCAAAGCGCAGTAAAAGTATTTTCAGCGAAATTAAAGTATTTTACAGTATATCCATATATCTTTATCTTATTGATTTAGGCAGAGGGTTTGCAACCCGCCTATTCACATAGTTCATACCCACCATAGACTCCGGTCAGTCAAAATGACTATTTTGAACTGTAGGCAGAGTCAGACGCTGATAGGTGGCGGGTTTCAGAGCGAACTGAAAACGATAAAAGGGTGTCCCAGTCCGAGATAATGCCCTCTACTTACGACTACCACTTAGTTGAGACCAGTAAAGAAACGGTGTCTTACCTTGTCAGTGCCGCCCCCGAAACAAAAGCAAGCTGCTGAAACGGTGACAGGGGTTCGGTATGCCCGAGAACGCTAGACCCAAACCCAAATTCTTGGGTGACTAGCTTTCAAAAGAAGACCAAAACAGTTCTGCATGAGGGCATAGGTCGAAAGAGATACCTGGAAAGTTCCCAAGAGTGCTGACAGGAGAAATCTCCCTGTAACAAATGTGCTGCCGAGACTGTTCTATCGCCTATGTGCAGGGATCCCTGAGGTCGTCCGGGCTGGGTCAGTAACCAAAGCCTGACCCTAGTGGATGGGACCCCCCCTAAAAAAAAACCTAATGGATTGCTTATCCCTTAGGTAGTAGTGGTAAAGACATTTTGCGTTCTCCAGAAGCCTGCCCTCAGCATATGCTCGAGGGGGGGACCTGACGCAAGAGCCAATGAGTTAGCAATTGCACGGACCTCATGCGCTCATACTTGGTGCCTCTGTAGACCCTGTGTTTAGGAAGCCAAACGTTTAAGAACCTCAAACAGTGATCCACCTGGTAATTGAAGTCGGGAGGCTGGTCTGTTCTGCTTACCCTGGCCATAATACATAAACATGTGCTTGCTTCCATGCTTCGACTCTCTAGTATGGCTCTCGTAGCAACTCAGCGCTCAAACCGGGCAGAGAAGCAACTCCTCCTGATCCTTCGGGCCGACAATATTGCCAGCCGGGGGATGATGATCGGTTGTGGATCGTGTCCTGGGATTTGATTCTTGGAGAGGAACCAGATTCTTTAGCACGACTTGATTGTCCATAAAGGCGGCACACCCATCCGAGAAGAACAGGGCCCCTAGTTCAGACCGACGCCTACCTGAGGTGAGGGGTAGTAGGAAGACTGTTTTCCACGTCAAATATTTGAGTGGTGCTGATCGGAGAGGCTCAAAGGGAGGTCTCCTTAGATCGAACAACACAACCGAAAAGTCCTAATTAGGTGGTTCCCTCGTTCGGGTCTAGGCCTCTGATTATGGGAAGCAGTAAACAGTCTCCTAATAGTAGGACAACCAGCTAGCCTTGTCCCCAGAGAATTCTCAATGGTGGGTGACAAGGCTGACCAATAGCCAACGATCGCTGAATAGGACAAGCCCATTTTGTCAAACAGATGGACGAAAAGTCAACTACCTGGCCAACAGAGAGATGGCATGGATCAATCGCCATACCACTACACCAATCAGTGTACGCTCGCCATTTCGAGTCGTAGGCTGTGTTGGTGGGATCCCAGTTCGTCCTGGCCATGAAGTTGACAGCCCACTGGTGTTTTGACTAACATTTCCAACAGTAGTGGAAACCAGGCCTTGCTTGGCCCGTTGGAGCCGCTGCGAGAGGGCATCTGCTTGACTGTTCCTCACCCCTGGAAGGTGGTGTGCAGCTAGCTCCACATTGTATTCCAGGTACCAAAGGAGAATTTGCTCTGCTAGGACTGACAACGATAGGTTTTCTGCTCCCACCCACCCTCCTTGTTGCTATAGGAGACCACCGCTGTGTTGTCCGCCTGTTCAGTTCCCGTAGATGCTGCAACAAAGTGTGCTGTACCGGGCAGCTGCGTAATGCGGTTTGGGGAACTACCCTGCGAACCGAGGTCATCATTCCAATGATCCTCATTACTTCTTGGAGAGACACAGAGGGAACGCTGACTAGGTGCTCAGCTAGGTTGCTTAGTGCTAGGCAACGGGCCTGCAATGGCCGTACCAAGCACACCTCCGTGACAAACTCCATGCCCAGGAACACCACCTGTTGTATTGGCTGAGGATGGGACTTTCTTGATTCACTAGGAAGACCAACTGGTGTAGTAAATCCTGTGTTAGCCTTACTGTTAGGCTAACAACCCCTTGCTTGGGTTGTGTAGCAACCAGTTGTCTAGGTGCGGGTTGATGTGTACCGACGCCCGGCGCAGCAGTAGCACCACCTGTTTCCACCCTCTGGTGAACACATATGGCACCAATTCTAGTTGAATTGGAGTTTGTTGTTGTGAAACCAGAAGGGGAGCACCCTGTACTTGACTACTTGGTCCAAATGGACGAATCGAGGGAGTCGCTGACTCGCTGGGTGTATCGGTATGTGTGGGTAAGCATCGCTCAAGTCTAGCTAGGCTAACCAGTAGAAACAGAGCACAGAGTATTTCCAGGAAGCACATACTAATTTAGTCTGCTTAAGTCCAGAACTGGGCGCAGACACCTGTAGTCTTTGGAACCACCAACACTTGCAAGTAGAAGCCCAGACTTAACGCCGGGTCCTCTATCCTGTGTATAGCGCCATGTAAGCAAACTGTCTACCTCCTGACGGATTGCTTCCGCTTTGCGGGGATCCCCTGGTAGCGCCCCGAACGAGGGGCTGTTAACAGGGGGGGTGGAGATTGCAGCAGAATACACAGACTCAATCTGTGGACAGAGATATTTGGGTTCGGTGGTTCTACATCAGGGGTGACCTCTGCGAGGCTTATAGTCGATAGGTTCAGACTCTGCCTCCCGCCGAACATATGCCCATCCCCTTTCGCCTCAAGTGGAAGTGTTAAACTTGCTTCCCCTGCGAACTGGGTGGGCAACCACCCGAGGAAGAGGGGGACCACCACCTGGTCCCTTCTTCCTGGGGAGCACGTCACCACTCTTCCCTCCCCCAGAAGAGCTGGGACGCTTGCCTCCTGGCTACTTCTGGCCAGTGGGTCGTTACGTTTTCTTAGCTTGGGGTCCTTTCCGCTTGCCCTTGGCAGAAGCCAAACTGGTTCGCGGGTCTCACTTGTACCAACTAGTCAGTGGGATCCTGAAGCACCAAGACTGCTCCTTCCATCCTCAGAAGATAGAGGGTGGGGGAGGTCCAGCCTGGTGCGCCCAGTGAAAACAGCCAAAACCGCATCCCGCTGTACAGAGGCAGCCCCTGCCATGAGAGCCAGATGACACGTTAGGATATCCCGCGTAGGCATGTGGTGTCCCATCAATGGCTGTGTCTGCTGGTCTAAGAGGCTGGTGCGTTCCGCGTTTGAGACTTCAGAGTGCTGGCGGCACAAAACAATGCATTCCAGTGGGCATGCCACAACTCAAAAAATTTGAGGGTCGCCATTCTGCTCTCAGGGCGTGGATTGTTTCCAACTGAACTGCCAAAATATTCCATGAACGTGGCCATCCCCCTTTGCCCGTCCCACCGAACCAAAAAAAACGTGGTACTGGCAATTTTAAATCGGATTGTCAAACCAATATATTTGTATATCTACAATGTATAACATGATGTATAATGAATATACAAAATGTTAACATAATCATTCAAAGCCTGTCAAAACCGCATTCATTAATAAAACAAAATAACCACCAGTCAACCATTTTGAATCTGATCTGAAATGAAGTGCATCAGGGACCCATATAATTCATAAAAGACCGAGATCCGGTTCTCGAATGTCAGAAATTCTTGTTTTTAGCATAAAAATGGCTACCATTCGGCCATTTTGAATTAGATCGTCAAACCAATATATCTGTATATCTATGAATATATCAAATCTGAACATAATCAGCACTATGAGCATGTCAGAGATATGGCTCTAGAACCACATTTATTAAAACAAAAAGGCTAATGCTGGATTTCAATGTTTTTTCAGCACATTCACCATTCAGCCATCTTAAAGCAGATTGTGAAAAAAATTTATGTGCATATGTATAATATTATGTATGATGTATGTGTGAAGTTTGAATGTAATCAGTCCAGGCATGTCTAAGATACAGGTCCAGACACATACACAGAGGTCAATCCATCTCCAGGGACTAATAATTTGACAACAAAGAAATTTCTAGATCTTCAAAAAGGGTTCAAATTGGCAACATATGGCTGCCAAATCAGTTGACCAATCAAAATCTGAAAGTTAGGTGCATCAGCTCAAACCATGGTCAATAAGTACAGAAAGTTTGCCAATATGATTGACAGCGGTGTTTACAAATGGCTTGATGAAAAAAACAGCAATGAGCAACATGTTTTTAAGCAAAATAACAGCATAACAAACCATGTGACTGATCAAAATTAATTTATTTTCCTGTAAAAAGCTTTGGTCATAAATACTATATGCATAATTTTAAAAAGAACTCATCAAAGAAGTAGATTTTCACATGTTTTTTGCAGTTCTTCTCCCCTTTTTGGTGGGAAAAGTCATGTGACCACTAAAGTTTTTATTTATTCAATTGCTACTTCATGTTTATACATGTATTCATTTCAAGATTGGTGACAAGGTAGTAGAAAAGATTGTTCTACATTTGTCATTGCACGCCTTCATATCAAGGTTTCATAAATGTCTGATTAATCATTTCTGAGATTTTGAACAAGTAGCAGAAAAAGTAAAGACACAACAATAACACAAGGGCTCCAAGGTTTGCTTGTAAGCCTAATAAGTTCAAACTTGAATTCAGAATAGGTTTGATTCATCACTGGGTACTATATGTCAATTAATTCCCATCTATGATGAGGTAAACAAAGCAATAAGAATGTAAAAACTCACCAGTGGAAACACTGTTGCTATAACTAAATTTGGCAGTTCATATACTCTATACTCTTCATAAAAATTCTCTTGTAAAGTCTTGAAAAACTCATAGGCATCTTCCAACTCCCAGGGTTCCATGCTATCTTGCTGCTGTCTTTCTTCACATCTAAACCAATAGGAAAGCAACATTTTTTGGCCATGTTAGATTGTAGATTGGAGAGTGTGTTATTTAGCAGGCAATGCCTGGCATGCGCATACAGTCAAGTAGTCTATTGATTTACTAAAAATAGAACTAACGTAACCATAGAACGTCAAAACATGTGAAGCTAGGCAAGTTGGTAGTTCACGCATGAATTGAGTGGATTCAAGATGGTGCCTGCTGCTGAATGAAATGAAGCGAAACATTATTCAAAGTTGAATTATTTTCAGTCTGTTGCCAGAAAACAATTACCTTATCACTGAACAACATTCTAAAGATGCTTTGCATAAATGAGACAATGTTTCCTTTCGCAGAATTTGTGAAAAAATCAAACAAAATGATGCCCATTCAGGTACATAGATTTCCTCCATACTCTCGAATATATACATGTACACATGTTATTTATAGAGCTTGCTTCAAAAGCTGTCTTTGGTCCCTCTTGCTGTGCCAGCTATAATACAAACATTAATGTATCCTACCTTTCTATCATTACCATAATTTCCTTTAATTTGTTGATCTGCTTTGATTCTTCAACAAGAATCTCATTAAGTTTTACTTCTTCATGTCTGAGGTGAACAACTGTGTCTTCTTCATGATGTAACCTGCAAATAAATGATGACAGATCAGATTTAAGACATTGGTAATCACAGTAACATTACCACCACAAATCACAGATCAAAAAAACTTATTTATTGTTTTTTGTATAGTAATTCATGACATTTATTCATACCTGTATTTCCATCCTACTTTATTGAGAAATGTGAGGACAAGAGAATTGCACCCTCTAGTGGTGAGATTCACACTCTTGCGATGAGATTGCACCCTCTAGTGGTGAGATTGCACCTTCTAGTGGTGGAATTACACCCTCTAGTGGTGAGATTCACCCTCTAGTGGTGAGATTACACCCTCTAGTGGTGAGATTGCACCCTCTAGTGGTGAGATTGCACTCTCTTGTGGTGCAATTCACCCTCTAGTGGTGAGATTGCACTCTCTTGTGATGCAATTCACCCTCTAGTGGTGGAATTACACCCTTTAGTGGTGGAATTACACCCTCTAGTGGTGGGATTGCACCCTCCAGTGGATGGATTCCCCCTCTAGTGGTGGGATTGCACCCTCTAGTGGTGGGATTGCACCCTCTAGTGGTGGGATTGCACTCTCTTGTGGTGCAATTCACCCTTTAGTGGTGCGATTCACCCTCTAGTGGTGAGATTCATCCTCTAGTGGTGGGATTACACCCTCTAGTGGTGGGATTACACCCTCTAGTGGTGAGATTGCACCCTCTAGTGGTGGAATTACACCCTCTAGTGGTGGGATTGCACCCTCTAGTGGTGGAATTACACCCTCTAGTGGTGGGATTGCACCCTCTAAGGGTAGGATTCACCCTCTAGTGGTGAGATTCACCCTCTAGTGGTGAGATTGCACTCTCTTGTGTTGCAATTCACCCTCTAGTGGTGAGATTACACCCTCTAGTGGTGGGATTTACCCTCTAGTGGTGAGATTGCACCCTCTAGTGGTGAGATTCACCCTCTAGCGATGGGATTGCACCATCTAGTGATGGGATTGCATCCTCTAGTGGTGGGATTGCACCCTCTAGTGGTGGGATTGCACCCTCTAGTGGTGGGATTGCACTCTCTTGTGGTGCAATTCACCCTTTAGTGGTGCGATTCACCCTTTAGTGGTGTGATTCACCCTCTAGTGGTGTGATTCACCCTCTAGTGGTGAGATTCATCCTCTAGTGGTGGGATTACACCCTCTAGTGATGAGATTGCACCCTCTAGTGGTGGAATTACACCCTCTAGTGGTGAGATTGCACCCTCTAGTGGTGAGATTGCACCCTCTAGTGGTGGGATTCACCCTCTAGTGGTGAGATTGCACCCTCTAGTGGTGGGATTCACCCTCTAGTGGTGAGATTGCACCCTCTAGTGGTGAGATTGCACCCTCTAGTGGTGGGATTGCACTCTCTTGTGGTGCAATTCACCCTCTAGTGACGAGATTCATCCTCTAGTGGTGGGATTACACCCTCTAGTGGCGAGATTACACCCTCTAGTGGTGAGATTACACCCTCTAGTGGCGAGATTGCACCCTCTAGCGGTGGGATTGCACCATCTAGTGATGGGATTGCACCCTCTAGTGGTGGGATTCACCCTCTAGTGGTGGGATTGTACCCTCTAGTGGTGAGATTGCACCCTCTAGTGGTGAGATTCCCCCTCTAGTGGTGAGATTCACCCTCTAGCGGTGGGATTGCACCATCTAGTGATGGGATTGCACCCTCTAGTGGTGGGATTCACCCTCTAGTGGTGGGATTGCACCCTCTAGTGGTGGGATTACACCCACTAGTGGTGAGATTGCACCCTCTTGTGGTGCAATTCACCCTCTAGTGGTGGGATTGCACCATCTAGTGGTGAGATTCACCCCTAGTGGTGAGATTGCACCCTCTTGTGGTGCAATTCACCCTCTAGTGGTGGGATTGCACCATCTAGTGGTGAGATTCACCCCTAGTGGTGAGATTGCACCCTCTTGTGGTGCAATTCACCCTCTAGTGGTGGGATTGCACCCTCTAGTGGTGGGATTACACCCACTAGTGGTGAGATTGCACCCTCTTGTGGTGCAATTCACCCTCTAGTGGTGGGATTGCACCATCTAGTGGTGAGATTCACCCCTAGTGGTGAGATTGCACCCTCTTGTGGTGCAATTCACCCTCTAGTGGTGGGATTACACCCTCTAGTGGCGAGATTACACCCTCTAGTGGTGGGATTCACCCTCTAGTGGTGGGATTGCACCTTCTAGTGGTGGGATTGCACCCTCTAGTGGTGGGATTACACCCTCTAGTGGTGAGATTGCACTCTCTTGTGGTGCAATTCACCCTCTAGTGGTGAGATTGCACCATCTAGTGGCGAGATTCACCCTCTAGTGGTGAGATTGCACCCTCTAGTGGTGGGATTCACCCTCTAGTGGTGAGATTGCACCCTCTAGTGGTGGGATTGCACTCTCTTGTGGTGAAATTCACCCTCTAGTGGTGAGATTGCACCCTCTAGTGGCGAGATTACACCCTCTAGTGGTGAGATTACACCCTCTAGTGGTGAGATTACACCCTCTAGTGGCGAGATTCATCCTCTAGTGTTGAGATTACACCCTCTAGTGGCAAGATTACACCCTCTAGTGGTGAGATTCACCCTCTAGTGGTGAGATTGCACCCTCTAGTGGTGAGATTGCACCCTCTAGTGGTGAGATTGCACCCTCTAGTGGTGAGATTGCACCCTCTAGTGGTGAGATTCACCCTCTAGCGGTGGGATTGCACCATCTAGTGATGGGATTGCACCCTTTAGTGGTGGGATTGCACCCTCTAGTGGTGCAATTCACCCTTTAGTGGTGCGATTCACCCTCTAGTGGTGAGATTCATCCTCTAGCGCTGGGATTGCACCATCTAGTGATGGGATTGCACCCTCTAGTGATGGGATTGCACCCTCTAGTGGTGGGATTGCACCCTCTAGTGGTGAGATTGCACCCTCTAGTGGTGAGATTGCACCCTCTAGTGGTGAGATTCACCCTCTAGCGGTGGGATTGCACCATCTAGTGATGGGATTGCACCCTTTAGTGGTGGGATTGCACCCTCTAGTGGTGCAATTCACCCTTTAGTGGTGCGATTCACCCTCTAGTGGTGAGATTCATCCTCTAGCGCTGGGATTGCACCATCTAGTGATGGGATTGCACCCTCTAGTGGTAGGATTGCACCATCTAGTGATGGGATTGCACCCTCTAGTGGTGAGATTGCACCCTCTAGTGGTGGGATTACACCCTCTAGCGGTGGGATTGCACCATCTAGTGGTGGGATTGCACCCTCTAGTGGTGAGCATGACACCCTCCAGTGGTGATGATGATACTTACTGTCGATCATTTTTTATAATCTCCTGTTCAGCCATTTCCACAAGTAAATCTAGATTATGCTGTAATTCTGGCATGGTAAAAGCAGTCTGGTCAATCGTGATGGGTGAGCTAGTACCAGAATCTTCATCTGGTCGGCTATGTTTCTGGCTAATTTGATCATACCCCGAGAGGACTCGTTTTTCTTTTCCTGTCATATCAATCACCTTCACCTTTGTCAATGCCGTGTCAGCCAACCGTGACTTTTTTGTTGATGTTTTGGCTTTTTCTTTGACATCATCTATTGTCTTATATGAATATTTTGGCTTCTGTTTGGCCTAGAAAATTAGTATTATAAATATAATTTTTATGGTCATTTACTGATATTAAATAAAAACAAAAAGTAATACATAATTGTTGATGCATTAGTCATCAATTTTTTTTGCACAGTACAAAATATTTCTAGGGGGAAAATTTTGTCTGAAAACATAGTTGAACTCTGGTGACCTTGCTCTTTGTTATATAATATTATTCCCTTTATCATAGTTTGTTTCAATATAAATATGCATTGTCATAATTAATTTTGTATACAAACAAGTTTTAGAATTGAAACAGCAGTGGGAAAGCAGTCTACCGAATGTCCTCGATTGATGTAAATATCTTACAAAAACATTGGTGCCTGATTTGTTTAATTATTTTAAGGGACATAATTTCCAGCTTTATTCAAAGTAATTCAGATATTTTAGTATAAAAACAAATGCCTCATCTCAGAAAAAAAGTGCTGCATTTAGACGTGAATAGATTCATAAAACATGCAAGATAACAGAAAATCTTAGCTGGCTTTTGCCCAAGTACAAATTAATGATTCACTGAGACAAATATGAACTACCTTATTATAATCATTGTGTGACTACTGTCTTATTTGAAAAGTAAAAAAAAAACTGTTGCAAGCTTTGCTTTGTATGCAAATCAACTCAAATAGTTAGTTGATGTCCAGTGGTGAGGATCTACATCTTCAAACACTGCAATCTTTGTTTTTGAAGTGTGTTTTTAAATTAATATTAAAAAAGTTCTATCATTCTGTTCTAATAGCTGAAACATACTTTTGAGTACAATTTTCTTTTCAAAATGTGGATGCAACGTTTTGCTTTTTATTTATTTTTTATGTATTGTTTGTTTTGATAACTTTGGACTAAACAGATTTTCTATTGACTTCAGATCTTGATCAAAAGTTTGGCACCCAAGTCATAGGAGTGCTTATATTGATTTTCTGACATCTTGTTTTCTGTCACGATTTTATTGGTTATTGCAAATGTGTATCAGAATGTGCAACTCTTCCATGAGTTGGTTTTGAAACCCAGTCTAGTATTCCCATGGAATTTGGGAGATACATTACCAATGATATTATTACAAGATAAATGATTTACTTCATTGAACACATACAACAATGCATATTCCCACTGAGATCAGGGAGCTTTGAATGTGTATCACCAGTGATCAGTCAAGTAGCAGTCAAAATATTTTATCAGATTTTCTAAATTTTTGCATGATATTTTCTGTCATTCATACTAAGGGAAGACTTTATACTGATGAATAGGTGACCAAGTTTGATTAAGTTTGGAATAGAATTAGTAAAGTTATTGTGCACACAATAACAATTATTAACGACGACGAGGTAATACGGGCAAGGTAACAAGCAAAAATATGAAATAATTGTGTTTGTCAGAATTTCCCAATAATTCTGGACAACACATAGGCACCAATTTTATAATTATATGTGATATTTTCACCATGTACCTAAGCTTAGAGTTATGATGAAAGACATCATTGAATGGTTCACACACTCAAAGTTAACCACTATGACAAATAATTATTCTCCTTACCTCAGGTCCTTTCTTCCACTGTGATAACTGTCGGCGGAAATCTTCATCTTCTTCATCCTCTGAGTCAACTTGAGGCGGTTTATTCGGCCGTTCTGGGCCATGATAACTAATGGCACCCTTGCCTTTTCTTTTATGTGCTTCAACAGGAATAACGATACCCTGTCCAGTTTTACCCAAACCTTTACCAGGTTGATAACCCATCTAGAATGAAAACAAGACACATTACATGCAAAACCACGTCAGAGATGACTTTTTTATTCTAATAATAAAATTCATGAAATCCACGAGGACTGAGTTTGGTGTGCATTCTAGTATTAAATTGTGTATATTGATATCTCATAAAAAATTCATTATAGCATCATGAATATTCCTAACCTAATTACCGGGGGTATGACATTATAATGAGGTCTCATGAACATTCATAACCTGCTGATAAAATGATAATTTCACATAAACAATCATGATCTCATTAAGACATACTAATGGTCATGAGGTCTTAAATCATAAACTGTGATGACAAGAAACCTACATTACCTGTAATAAGAGTTTCTGTCCAATACCCTTTGTGTGTTTTTCCCAGGTACCGATAGATTTACCAATACTTGTTGATGATGGTGCCTGCTTACGAAAGCTTGATGTTCCTTTTGACTTGTATAATTTCTTCCGACTTCCAGTAAAGTCCAGAAGAGGATCCATTTCCTCATTATTTTCCTCCTCTTCCTCCTCCATCTCTTTTTTCATCTCTTCACTGGTTTGTTTAAATCCTCCACTCACAAAGTCCAGTCCTTGAGAGAGGTCTTGTCGTTTCCCACCTCCCAGACCTGTTCTGCCTCCTCCATCCTCATCACTGTCTTCTCTTGCTGCCCATATACCTGGAATGTTTAAATAGCTATCAGAATGTTTAAATAGCTTTTAGAATGTTTAAATAGCTTTCAAGATGTTTAAACAGCTTTCAGAATGCTTAAATAGTTTTCAGAATGCTTAAATAGCTTTCAGAATGTTTAAATAGCTTTCAGAATGTTTAAATAGCTTTCAGAATGTTTAAATAGCTTTTAGAATGCTTAAATAGCTTTCAGAATGCTTAAATAGCTTTCAGAATGTTTAAATAGCTTTCAAGATGTTTAAACCGCTTTCAGAATGCTTAAATAGTTTTCAGAATGCTTAAATAGCTTTTAGAATGCTTAAATAGCTTTCAGAATGTTTAAATAGCTTTCAGAATGTTTAAATAGCTTTTAGAATGCTTAAATAGCTTTCAGAATGCTTAAATAGCTTTCAGAATGCTTAAATAGCTTTCAGAATGTTTAAATAGTTTTCAATGTTTAAATAGCTTCCAGAATGCTTAAATAGCTTTTAGAATGCTTAAATAGCTTTCAGAATGCTTAAATAGCTTTCAGAATGTTTAAATAGTTTTCAATATGCTTAAATAGCTTTCAGAATGTTTAAATAGCTTTCAGAATGCTTAAATAGCTTTCAGAATGTTTAAATAGTTTTCAATATGCTCAAATAGCTTTCAGAATGTTTAAATAGCTTTCAGAATGCTTAAATAGCTTTCAGAATGTTTAAATAGTTTTCAATATGCTTAAATAGCTTTCAGAATGTTTAAATAGCTTTCAGATATTTAAATAGCTTTCAGAATGCTTGAATAGTTTTCAGAATGCTTAAATAGCTTTCAGAATGCTTAAATAGCTTTCAGAATGTTTAAATAGTTTTCGATATGCTTAAATAGCTTTCAGAATGTTTAAATAGCTTTCAGAATGCTTAAATAGCTTTCAGAATGCTTAAATAGCATTCAGAATGTTTAAATAGTTATCAATATGCTCAAATAGCTTTCAGAATGTTTAAATAGTTTTCAGAATGCTTAAATAGCTTTCAGAATGCTTAAATAGCTTTCAGAATGCTTAAATAGCTTTCAGAATGTTTAAATAGTTTTCAATGTTTAAATAGCTTCCAGAATGCTTAAATAGCTTTTAGAATGCTTAAATAGCTTTCAGAATGCTTAAATAGCTTTCAGAATGTTTAAATAGTTTTCAATATGCTTAAATAGCTTTCAGAATGTTTAAATAGCTTTCAGAATGCTTAAATAGCTTTCAGAATGTTTAAATAGTTTTCAATATGCTTAAATAGCTTTCAGAATGTTTAAATAGCTTTCAGATATTTAAATAGCTTTCAGAATGCTTAAATAGTTTTCAGAATGCTTAAATAGCTTTCAGAATGTTTAAATAGTTTTCAATATGCTTAAATAGCTTTCAGAATGCTTAAATAGCTTTCAGAATGCTTAAATAGCATTCAGAATGTTTAAATAGTTATCAATATGCTCAAATAGCTTTCAGAATGTTTAAATAGTTTTCAGAATGCTTAAATAGCTTTCAGAATGTTAAATTGTTTTCAATATGCTTAAATAGCTTTCAGAATGTTTAAATAGCTTTCAGAATGCTTAAATAGATTTCAGAATGCTTAAATAGCTTTCAGAATGTTTTAGTTTTTAGAATGCTTACATAGATTTCAGAATATTTAAATAGCTTTCAGAATGCTTAAATAGATTTCAGAATGCTTAAATAGTTTTCAGAATGTTTAGTTTTTAGAATGCTTACATAGATTTCAGAATATTTAAATAGCTTTCAAAATGTTTAAATAGCTTTTAGAATGCTTAAATAGCTTTCAGAATATTTAAATAGCTTTCAGAATGTTTAAATAGTTTTCAATATGCTTAAATAGCTTTCAGAATGTTTAAATAGCTTTCAGAATGTTTAAATAGTTTTCAATATGTTTAAATAGCTTTCAGAATGTTTAAATAGCTTTCAGAATGTTTAAATAGCTTTCAGGATGTTTAAATAGCTTTCAGGATGTTTAAATAGCTTTCAGAATGCTTAAATAGTTTTCAATATGCTTAAATAGCTTTCAGAATGTTTAAATAGCTTTCAGAATGCTTAAATAGATTTCAGAATGCTTAAATAGCTTTCAGAATGTTTAAATAGTTTTTAGAATGCTTTCATAGATTTCAGAATATTTAAATAGCTTTCAGAATGCTTAAATAGATTTCAGAATGCTTAAATAGCTTTCAGAATGTTTAAATAGTTTTTAGAATGCTTACATAGATTTCAGAATATTTAAGTAGCTTTCTGAATGCTTAAATAGCTTTTAGAATGCGTAAATAGCTTTCAGACTGTTTAAATAGTTTTTAGAATGCTTACATAGATTTCAGAATATTTAAATAGCTTTCAGAATGCTTTGCAGAAAGCTTTCACCGCTCAATTCACACCTAATGCTTACCATATGTTGCCTGGTTCTTGCTCTGCCTGTGTTGTCTGCGATTTGGATTAAACTCATTTTCCAGATCATAATCTGTCACTTCAAAGCGTTCTACTTCTTCATCAGAATCTTCATCAAATCGGCTCGCCATTATTTCTCATCTATATGATCAATTGGAAGGATGGAGTACGTAAAAAAATACTGATGTCACAAAATAAATTTTTTTTTTTTTAAATGTTTTGTGCCAGGCGACAGTTCTGGACATTGAGTGTCACTGTTGTCTCTCCTGATTTTTTTAAAGTGCAAATTGCAAGTGCTAGTGCTGACACATAGTGCATTTTGCCACAGAAGTCATATTCATGTTTGGGACTACATGACAGGGCTGTGTGGGTGTCTCTCTATCAAATGGCAATTTTAATGCACTATCCTTGCGTCAACCAGGCTCGGTCAAACACAAGCACATGCGGACCTTAACCAAGGTTCCCCCAAAGTCGCATTCGTTAGTGAATGAATCTCGGCCAGTGGAATTGGCCTTCCCATTGAGTCTGTGGCACACTCACCCAGAGTAGTGGTCGACCCTTTTGATGTTCAGCCTAAGGTAGGATTTGACTTGGGTCTACGGATCATGAGTCTGATGCGACAACCACTATGCTACCAGTGACCGGTTCTAGATTATTTTTTTAATTACTTAGTGTTTACATGGGTAAATAGTTTTTGGGGAAAAATAAATAGAATCAAGGAAAGCTTAGAAAGAAGTGGTACTCAAGTTATCTGTGGAGCACCTATAAATTGGTCAATTTATGCAAATTAACCTATGTACCAAGTTGATGAGTGGTTGAGATATTTGTGGGATAGTTAAATATTGGCTAATTAATAAGCAAATTAAGTCATTAATATGCAATTGATTTCAACTAAACACTAATTAGGTCTGAACATTATACTACAGCATTTACATACCACGTTTCATTGAAATTTTGTTTAATAGAATACAAGAAAAAAGTTAATTTTTTTTAAATTGGCTAATTAATATGCAGATTAGGTCATTAATATGCATGGATTCAACCCAAAACTAATAAGATCTGTGCATTATCCCAGAGCATCCATGTAAAAAATGTCATTAAAATCTGTTGAATAGTACATGATAAACAAGTGAAAATGCTTAAAATTGGCTAATTTAATATGCAAATATGAAAATTAATATGCACAGATTTCAACCCAAAACTACAGGGTACCAAGTTTCATTAAAATCCGATAATTTGTTTTGAGAAATCATTGAAACAGACACACACACACATACATGTCTTACCATTGTTGTGACAACACACATTGGATTAACTTTTAATATAGTTCTGTTATGTTTGGATTAAAACGCGACTCTATAGGGAAGCAAATTCTAGATGAAACGTTCATATGGGGGGAACATCTAAATAAACTAAGATTTTTAAAACAGTGCCTTTCTGGTCTAGGGGTGGCGTTGTTTCTATAAATATACAAAGTAAGTTAGACAGCTCATTCATGATAAAACATCTTCAGAAATGTTGTTCAATTACAAGGCAATCATTTTATGATATCAGACTGAAACTAGTTTTACTTTGAATGGCACCGCTCAATTCACACCTAAAGTTTACACACTTTGACAGTATTTTCACTCAACCAAAAAACTGCTTAGTTACTATGGTTACTAGAAGGAGCATCAATAGATATTATAAAATATTAGCAATTTTAAACTTTCATGAAATTGTATCTATTAACCTAATATTACATTAGCCATGCAAGGCACAGTCCTTGTTAGTTATCAAATTAAGATATATAGTTTTGTTTATAGTAATATAGTTTGAACGTTGTTACAGCCGAGTTTGAATCGAAAGTCGGATGACGGACAGACGCGAATCTTTCTGTTGACCCAAACTCAAACAAGGGAATCGCAACAAGAAACGACACAAAAACAAGTTGTTATCAAGATTAAATATTGTATTCGTATAAATATAAATAGTGTGCTCACAAGGTATCACTGGATTGTACAATATATGAAAAGTTACTATAATTACTATATATTACTAATTATTATTAATAAATTACTATAATTTCAATATTGGTCAAATACAACATACATAATATCATCGGCATTCCCCCCGTATTCAATTCGTTACAAACTAAGGTCAAGCATTCCGAACATCCCATAAATATATTATCCTAGCGCCAGACTACAGCTGGGTTTCACAACAACAAACTCCAATTCAACTAATTAAACAGTGACTGCAGAAACACCACAAAACCGCAATAATCAATACAACACTCCAACTCACTACTACTAATAGTACTATGTTTAAACAGTGGTTTCATAACACCACAATAATCACTACAACAAATAGTACTACATGTACATTTAAACAGTGGCTTCAGAGACACCACAAATCCGCAATAACCACTACAACAAATAGTACCATATTTAAACAGAAAAACCACAACATCTCAGCTCAATAGCAATAATATACAACTATTCGGAATGCTTGCCCCTTAAAAAAGTTGCTCAATTACAATATGCTGTCATGCAAATACAAATCATAGGGATTCAATATAATTACAAATATGTACGCAAACACTTTAGTTCAGTTCGTGAACACAGTCAGTTCCATAAGAAATACCTTTGGCTACGGTAATGCGGAAATACACAAACGCTGGAACGGCGGCGCAGAAATAGGTACTTGAGACGGTGACTTCCACGCACCTTGCAATTCTGACCATGGGGTTGAGGCAATCAGTCGGCGATGTTCAAGCACCTTACAGTTCTTTGGCTGTAGGGTTGCAGTAGTCAGTCGTCGAACACGCACTTGAAGTAATTGCTGAACTCAACAGAGAACGACACAGCAGACCTTCAGCATTTATAACGTACGACCAAACGTAACAACTTCGAAACCATACAGTGAACCGGGACCCAATTGTCCCACACACCACGTGGTGACACCAGAACCTTGACACACCTGCTGACCTTGTGAGGTATTGTAATGAATGACCACGAATTCAAGTCTGACGACCCCCTTTATAGACAACGTCCATACGCCTCCCTAGCTAAATAGCAAAAGTGTTCGTCTTCACAAAAAACGAAACACTAAACAAAACACAGAAGTACGTAACAAACATAAACATATCAAAGATTTGGATCCAGAAGCTAATGCTTGATTATAATGATTTTTTAACATTAAAATGATTGGCATTCAGTCATATAGTATCTGATCGTAAAATGAGCACTTGTCCATATTGAGAGATATTGCTCTGCAACAACATTAATAAAAAACAAAATGGAAACTGGTCACCCATTTTGAATCAGATCTTCAAACCAATACATCTGTACATGTATATCTATGATATGATGTACAAATGAATATAAAACAAAATGGCTGCCATTCGGCCATTTTGAATGCAGTCTGAATAACAAATTTGCATCAAGGCCCCATGATGTTCAATGTATGTACATGTACCAAGTTTGAACAAAATCCATTTGTAAACAGCCGAGATCTGGTCCCAGAATGCCAGAAATGCTTGATTTTGATCATTTTTCAGAACAAAAATAGCCGCCAAACAAATAGATGTGGATATGTATAATATTATTTGTCATGTAATACTAGTATGTGTGAAGTTTGAATCGGTCCAGGCACGGATGCACAGAAATCAATCCATAAAAATGAGACGTCGACACAACGTCATAGCATTGGGATATTACCCAATCACACCTGAATTGTCGCCCGTTTATTTCAGAAATCTGCACACTCGGTATACATTCTCACACGGCATACATCATGGAGGTAAAAATCCCTTTCTAGCTCCATGCATACATGTAGAAGAACATGCGCTAAAACCACGGTATATACATGTAAACAGTAACACAATGGTATATAAATGTAGTAGAGTATAAAATACAACACGAAAACTTCATATCAATTTATCTATCTATGGTTACCCGATAACGGCGAAATCAAAAGACGAAAACTCATTCAACAACCCAATGTTTTTGTTTTTTATTAATTTCATTTTCACATACTAATACATGTGGTTGAACACTATAATGCTGTGTATTGTGTAGGGTAAGGTAGCTTCTGGAACAACAGAAATGTACACGGACTACGATCGTGAACCAACATTCCATCCCTATTTTGTCAAAACGGAACTTACCAACAATCAGGTTACACTAGTGGATAGTAAAAGCCGTCAGCTTTCACAACTCTTCCAATCACTGATCAATACATTAACAATATGAACGATATCAGTGAAAATATACACAACCGACTGAAGTGGACATGGAAGCTGCCATTTTGTATTCTCCAACTACAAACGTAAGCGGGCGCACATCAGCACACACTCCCTGATTTCGCGAGACAGCTGAGACACAAACAAAATTTATTTTCTAAATTTTCAGTTTGTGATGAAACCTGAATGAATAATATTCCATTGTACTATTCAAAGTTGGAAGACATGGGTCAGCTATGTTACATGAAAGTTGTCAGTATTTCGACCAGTTACATGAATTGCCAAACATGCCCGATGGACTGCCTTTCCGTGTATATGGGGACCCAGCATACAGCAACCTTCCGTTCGAGCTTTCAGAGTGTTGTTAGGACCACTAATTATTGACTGCCCCTGAGTAGTGAAAAATATAATTAATAAAATGTAGTTTTTAAAATTTTATAAGATATAAAACAAATGTTAAGTACACAACAAATAAAATTATGACGAGTGTTTTATTCAAGGTCTACTAGATTAATTGAAATGGTTGCAAAGTGTTGTACATGTATTACGTACATACATGTATCTACGGTGGCTTGTTAGGGCCATTCACTGTTTTTCGAATTTCTGACATTTTCACCTGTATTTTTCGGCTGCATTTCGAATTTCCGACAATTTCATTTTAATTTACACCTCGGTGGAAATATTTAAACCGCGGTGAGAATAATTTTCTCCGCGGTGATAATATTTGCACCGAGGTGTAAATTAAAGTGAAAATGTCGGAAATTCCATTGACGCTGCAGGTCGGCGTCTTCTACACCGATCTGACGCATATCTGTGCTGGCGCTAGGTGTGCCGGGAGTTTGTTCGAAATTTCGAACGTTTCGAAGTCAGTCGTCGGTTGGCACGTATTTTACAGAAATATTAAATCGTTTCATAGGTCTGTTTACTAAATAATGATAAATGAAACTTAGAAAACTTGTAAGAACAAACTGGGCCCAAATTGCAATAAGTTTACGCTGCTATATATAAGATAAGATAAGATAAGATAATTCTTTATTACAACCTTATAGAATGAATTACATATCTATTTTGGTTTATGAAATGCAATAAAGGTGTTAAAATAAACATAACAAGTTAGATATCTAAAATCTACTACAATACAGTTACATGAAATAATGTTTAAAAAAAATATTAATGACCCATTAGGTGGTTTTCTCTAATAGTATTTGCTGTTTTTATAAATTTGATAAGCTCTGTTAGTAAATATTTGTTGTTTGTATTCAATATATGAATGAATTTTTCTTTGTTTGTACAGTGTTGAAAATTGTTAATTTTCTTTGAAAAATGTGAATATAACAACTCTCTTTCATCTGTGTAAAGTTCACATTTTGTGATGTAATGAATTTCATCCTCAAGTAGGTTGCATTTAGTACATTTTCTGTCTTCTGTTTTTATTTTTGGTCTTTTGTGCCTTCCCATCTCGATGTTTAGTTTATGGGCACTTAGTCTCAATTTTGCTAATAGACCAATGTTTTCTTTATTATCAAGGATTTTAATGTATGGTTCAGTATTTATATTTTTCTTCAGTAATGTATAAGTTCTTAGTTTTGAATCTGGTCTTTGATTATCTTGGTTCCATTTATAATTGTAATATTCATTCACTTTTTGTTTAAACTGGTCTTTTTTAATTGTTTCTAAATTCTTAATATCATACAGCTGTTTTATTTTATGCAGATTCATTAACCATGTGTCATTATATTTGTTTTGTTGTTGATCTTTTATTGCATCATATACTAGACTGATTGGGCCATTCTTAATAATATTTTGGTAGTATATGATTGCATTCAGTTGTATTTTTGCTAGTAATGGTAGTCGTCCAATTTCCACTCTACTACCAATGTTACTTGTTCTGTTATTAACATTTAATAATCGTCTACAGAACATTAAATGGTGTTTTTCTGTACACGTTTTGTCCCAGTACTCTGGTCTGCTATTGATTCCCCAAATTTCTGCAGCATAAGTTAAAATTGGTGTCTGGATGCCCTCAAATAATTTCAATTGTAAAAGCATGTTTAACTTGTTTGATGTTAATACTGGTTTGATTGCTGCATCAGCTTTTTTTGCTTTATCTACCAATCTTTCCATGGTCATGTTCATTGCCCCATTTGTATTAAATGTTACCCCTAGATATGTGAATTGGTTTGTTTTTTCAATCGTGTTTAGCCCATATGAGAATTCTGTATTTTTTGATTTATGACCATTTTTTGTGAAAATCATAATTTTTGTTTTTCTCATATTCAACTGTAGACCCCATTGTTTTGTATATTCATAAAGTGTGTCTAATGACCTTTGTAAGTCTTCTTTGTTAATAGCTGTTAGAACAATATCATCAGCGAATAGAAGTGAAGAGATGTTTTGACTACTTAGGTTTGGACTATTCATTGTACAGTTATCAATGTTGGCTACCAAGTCGTTTATAAAAATGTTAAATAATGTTGGGCTTAATGGACACCCTTGTTTGACACCTTCTTGCATTTTAAAGCTCTCGGTCACTTTGTCATCTAATTTAATTTTGAATTGCATATTCATATACATATGTTTTAGGACTTGATATGCACCACCACATATGTTGTTTTGTAATAATTTTATGAATAGTCCCTCTTTCCAAACTTTATCAAAACATTTTTTTAAGTCTATAAAGCAAGTGTAAAGCTTTTTGTTTTTTGATTGGTATTTTTTGATCAGTGTATGTAATGTCAGTATATGATCAGTTGTTCTGTGATTGCGTCTAAAGCCGGCTTGGTTTTTATGGATTATGTTGCTGGTTTCAAGATGTTGTGTTATACGTTTATTTAAAATTATTGCAAATAATTTTCCAATTGTGTTACTTGTTGATATGCCTCTGTAATTGGCCGGATCATATTTGTCTTCCTTTTTATGTACTGGTGTGATTATATTTGTGTTCCAACAATCTGGATATTCTCCCCTTTGTAAAATGATATTAAAAATCTTTTGTAATGCTTCTGCTATTAATGGATGACTATGCTTTAGCATTTCAGATGGGATGCCATCAATTCCAACTGATTTTCTTGTTTTTATCTTTTTCAAAGCTTCATTGATTTCTTTAAGTGATATTTCAGCGTTCAACATATTATTTAGGAAATTCATATTTTCTAATTGCCTTAATAGTTTCTGTATTTCTGATTGTCTCTTTTCTGAAGTACTAGTATTTTGACTGATATTCTGGAAATGGTTTATCCAATCATTGTATGATATTTCAGACACAATGCTGTCTTGTTTTCTCTTTGTGTATTGTCTTATTACCTCCCAAAATTTCACTGTATTTTCTTCATTATCTAGGTTGTCTAATTTTTGTTTCATCATTTGCCATCTTTCCTTTTGAAGTGTTTTGACATATTTTCTGAATAGTTTTCTTTCTTCATGATATACTTTTCTCAAGTTTTCATCGTAAGGTCTCTGTTGTATGTGCTTGGCAAGAGTTTCTAGTTGTTTCTTCATTTTCATACAGTTTGAGTCAGTGCATTTTACTTTACTTTTCTTAATGTTTTTTCTGTGTTTTGTCTTTTTTATGTTACATTTTTTGGCAATGTTTTCTAATAAATTTTGAAATTTTTAGGTTATCTCATTTACATGTTTTTTTTGTAAAATCAGTTTCTGTAAATGACTTTATTAATTGTTCACCTTCTTTTGTTTTTAAAAATATCTTGTAAATATCTGTTGCTGACTTCGTCCATTTATAGCTTCCGGGGTGATTTTGCAGGTTTTTGTTTATGTTAAACTCTGTTTCTGTAAATGTTGGCATTTGTATTGTTGTTGATATAGGACAGTGGTCACTTCCTGGTACTAATGTTTTGACTTTAAAGTTCAAAATATATTTACTTAATCTATTGTCAGCTAGAAAGTAATAAACAGTGCTGGCACCTCCATTGTCCGCATGACAAGTAAAGTGACCAAGTATGTCACCATTATATCTACCATTCAATATATGTAGTTGATTACTTTTACATAGTTGTATAAGGTGATCTCCAAATGTATTTTTCCTTGTGTCCATATTGTTTCTCTTTTTCATATCATTATCATAAATATAATTGTCTGGCATTGGAGTATAATTGTCCTCATCATCTGTTATTGTGTCAATTAAATTTTTAGTTCTGGCATTAAAATCGCCTTGTATCATTATTGCACCTTTCTCTTTGTAATTTTGTATTTCTTGTTCAATAGCCTGGTAAGGGTTCATGTCTATGTTATTCACATACCATGAGGAATCAGCTGGTGGGACATACACCGTGCATAAATAAATATCTCTTATAAGATTAAAATATTTTTTGTTAAGTTTTAACCATTGTATATATAGAGTCTGGTTCGGATGGAGTTCTACGCGTGATTTTATTGCGCTCAAGGACGTTCTATTTTCGAACTAGTTGAAACCGGAAATAACGCAACTACTTTCGAACTTCAAACACAAATTTGATTATCGTTATTATGTGTTATTTTCTGTTGTTTCAAAGATTGAATTATGTATGACAATAATATTTCACTCTATAAACAATATTTCACTAAAATATGTGATTCAAAGGCAACCCAAATTGTAAAAAGCAATATCAAGTTCCGCGTATAAACACTGTTGTAAAGAGGCGGCGGAGCGGAATTTTAGCCAAAATCGGCTAGTAAGGCGTCATATGACACAGGTTTGTGCTGGGACAGCGCTTCCGGTGACGACACAACGCAATGATACGCTATGGCCATCTAACGCATGCGCAGGTGACGACACCCGCTTTAATATTCCTGTGTTTCTTTGATTTGTTTTCTTTTACCTATGACGATTTCCAAACATGTTGATAATGCAACGATATAAATTTAATCAAAAATCAGAAATTCTCATGATTTTTAAAATCATGAATATTGCATAATTTATTAAATGTGCAAATATAATGTTTTGAAATTACCCAGTTATGATGCCATAAAATAAACGTAAATATGACATAATTTATAAGTATGTTGAGGTAAATTTGAAAGGTACATATACAAATTCAATAACAGCGTTTTGTATTCGCCTGCATAGATATAATATATATTTAGTAGTAATTAATGATATGATAATAATTTTATGGCAACAAAAAAATACTGATATTTAATAAGTATTTTATTTTAACATTGTTGGCCAAACGTAACAATAGCATTTTTGAAAAATATAATTGTGATCAATTCCATAACGCTAAAATGATGTTTTCAATCAGCAGCTGTGTATCTTAAACCGACGAGAATTAAACACACCAGCTCACGTGTTCAACAAGTGCAATTTGTTCATGAATTAAACATGAGCTCACCTGCCTTGTTGCCAAGTTAAAAGCTTGGACCAAACTATTCAGAAATAGGTATATGCTCATAACGACCGGCGCAATATTTGTATTCAAAATATTTTGAGACTATTGCATAAATGAACTTTTTCGTCGTTTTAGCGAGAATTTTACAATAACTTAATGCGGCCAAGAAACGGATTTACAGTAAAATATCGACACCCCTTTTCTAACGTTAACGAGCTTACCTAACCAGAAAATAGTAGCACGCATGACTTGAGTTTGCCACACATAAACTTTCAACTGTCGGCGGCGAGACGTGTGTGGGATTGTCTACACCGGTGTGGGGTTTATTTAGCCTAAATTGAACTGAACTTGTTGGTATCGACTGGTGTTTGTATTTATTGTTGGATGATGGCGACACGGGCGTGAAAATAGCCGTGATCATCGACTCTGGTCGGGAGATGCGAAGGGGCAGATCGAGGGGACCCCGACTTTAAACCACCACAAACTTATTGACTTACACGTTAAAACAAACACCATCAACATGGCTACAACACTCAATGCTAACGACCAGAATGGAGAAAACGGTACCTCAGAAGGGATACAGTCGCCGAGATTGTGGCATTTTGGGCGTGGGAGAGCCCCGTTCAGCCAAACCATGATGGAGTTCGATCGTCAACTCGACCATTTGTCAGTCTGGCTTGAAGAGTGGTCCCACGAGGAGGTATGTTTTTTTTTCTTTCTTCCTGGTTGTGTCCGATATGTTTAGATCATGACACAGCGGGATTTGTCACGAGAAAATATTTTTGCTAGTCTCGTCTTAAACCATCAGATTGTCCCCAAGTGACCTGTTGTCAAGTCAACATGACCATTTTTTTAAAACACACGCAGACCATATCGGCTCACGTAATACAGCACAGTACCTACTTGATATCAAACACAAATATTGTACATCTGTCTCTCGCCAGTAAACATAATCAATATAAAAACAATAACATTTCAAACTGATTGAAAATTTATCTTCGATTTCATATGTCGGATATACTAAATATCAAAAAGAGAAACTAAAAATTTAAAATGATTTTTGATGAAGAAAATGAATACTAGTAAACAATATAGGGTCACTGTACTCAGTTCAGAGAAAATAATATACAGTAAAAATAGCATGTTTTAATTTTACCATTGTTTTCTATGGCAGTGATATATCTGAATATCTCAAAATGTTGATGGGTGACGTATGGTAAAAAAATTATGTACAGTGTTTTACAAGGTAGTTTTTGATGTCAAGAAATATTATTACAAAAATTAGATTATTTTTAGTAGGGTTTGAAAGAGGAATGAAACTGCTACTAAAATGGCAATTCAGTATGCATATTATTATACAATATTATATACCATTTCTCTCAAACATAAAGTTCACATACTATTGGCTAATACTAAAACTGATAATTTTAGACAATATTAATATAGTAATAATTGTAGATTTTAACTCTATCCCTGCATGCATATATCAGCCGATACACATCATTTGCCAGTATACATTACTTTATCTGCTACAATTATACAAGTAGAGTTAATCAATTTTTATTAAAACCCATCTCATAAATGTAAAGCTCAGTTTTGAATATTCAAGTGTAACCTGAAACCCCCTCTACTGGAAATAGTATGACCCATTTTATGACATAATGTTGAGGTATATTTTCCATTTCATGACTATACAAAATGATAGAATTATTTGAATAAGACTCAGGTAGCCACTCATTTAACATTCAATTGTGGTTCATGAGTGCTTTTTTTCTCAAATATTTTGGACATTTCCTGTACAACAAATCGTGAGAGGTCTACCACTAAAGTAGTGAAGAAAATTAAAATAATTAAGCATATTTTTTAATGTTAGATTTAGATTATTACCGTCGCCATAGCAACTTTGAATTAAATCACTTCTGCCGGAATTGTCACAGAATTTACGATGTTAAATTGTGCTGATTTCTTGTAGCGGTAATTACTGATATATTATTGCGAACCGTCACAGAGATGTTATTTACAGTCCATTGAGTATATTGTTTTGACAGTCAGACAGTTAACCCATGCTGAATGTCCTCATTTACATAGACCTTTTCAGATGAGGAATTTTTTTTTATTGGGCGTTTGCGATGTCTAGAAATGAAGTGCTTGACTGGGTTTACAAGGAGTGGGAATAGGGTACATAAATAGTACTAAAACTTGATGCATTTTTTACTCCTGTGTGCTTTGAGAGTCTTTGTTTTTACGCTGTATGGATGTACCTGGTACGTCTGAAACTTTGTACATAGGTGTTCTGGACCTGATTAGTTTTAAACTAGGGTTAAAATTTGTGCATATTAATAGGTACATTTTCAACTTTTCCACCAATACCTCAAATACTAATTATTGTATTTCATTGGAAAGCTGTATACAGTGTCCCTCCGCTGCTCGCTAATTCACACCTAGGTTGGAACATCACAGGTCACTGGTCATTGATGGCTTTCAAAAAAAATTAGTATGAAACAACTGTTTCTAATGTTTTTCTAACCATGTCAATGTCATTCATATTTGACACCCATTGTACTGTCAATTACTGGGAAACAAACTGGTGTTTGCAGCTCGGCTCAAGTTGTCAAATATCATCTTTACAAGTTTCTTGGCCGATACTGCTCTGATAAAACTCTGAACAATCCATCAACTGAGCAATATGTTTTAGTGAAAGTTATGCAGTCTGTCTTTCCTTGATAAGTCATGTTCTTTTTACTTGAATCCCCATGCACACCCGTGGGTTAACATGGAGTCACTCATATAGGGCTATACATTTTTCATAAAATTGTTTCAAAAGTGATACATGTATCCTTTTTTGCATTTTGGCTAATTTGAAAGTGGATATGCGGGTACTGGCAGTACATGTACATTTTTTTAGTATTTTTTCAGGAAGTAGACAACAATAACAATATCCCACCCATCAATCCACAACCTGAACCCTACCCATGGAAAGTTCAGGGTGCTCTATAATCATACACTCACATCAAAAAACACTTGTCTGAAGGCAAAATATTTCAGCAAAAATTAAATGGAATTTTTGGTTTATTTCATTTGGTGGTTTGCATCATACATACATGTATGTATGCATGTCTTGAGGTTATACCGGATTCTGCCGTAAATTCGCCCATCTGAAAAATCGCCCTGGTGGTGGACCCTTATTTGGGGTTCAAATTTTCAAAAAATTATCATCAAATATTTTTAGGGGGCTTATATTTTCATTGAAAAATCCACCTACGTCGATTTTCAACGCCGGCAGTTGGACTACCCAAAACGAAAGACACTATTGCAATTTATTAAATTTTATACATTTTGTTCTTGCTGGATTAAAAAGTAGACCACGCATCTTTCTCCCAAAAAATCACATTAACGAACCTCGTGCGCCAAATACAATTATTTTGTTTCATTTTCTAACAGCAGTATATTCTAAAAGAAGTTTCAAATAAAAACGAACCTAACTGCATTAGTTAAAAGCAAATGATCACAGTAGCGCAATCCGGTCATGCTGCGTTTCATGATTGTTGATTATTACCTAGTAATGATTAAAATAACGTGAAAAAAATAATTTTTTTGAATTGGTATGAAATGCAAATAAATTTCAACTTATTTCATCGTAAGCGAATGATTCCGATCGCATTTTCAACACTCGATGCTGTAGAAATGAATATCCACCATGTTTTGACCTGAACGCTGTTCTTTGATCGACAGGTCAAATTGATAATTAACCAATGAAAACGATGGATGATGCCAACGTGTTCAAATTACCATAGCTCATTTAAATATGTTAATGTTATTGAACGCAGCACGGAAGAGATTTGCCGATGTTGTACGATCTTTTTGCTTGGATTTTGATGGGAAAGCGACATGATTTGTTTTTAAATAAAAAAATTTGTTGTTTTCAAAAGATAAACTGAGCATTTGAATAATAATTTAACATTGTTTACAGCGATAACAGCTCATTGTCGAAACGAAGCTACCCATTCACGCTAGTCACAATAAACATCAATATTCTTGAATATGCGTCATTGACCTACGGCTAAACTTTTAGGCATCAGAAAAGATTGAAATAACACCTTAAAAAACTGCCAAAAAATCTCCCTGGGCGATTTCTTGGTCCCATTTTATTTTTTGTAAAACCCAAACTGTCGTTTAACGGCCCTGGGCCAATTTACGACAGAATCCGGTACATGTAACACGTTATTATTTTCCTCAAAACTTATTTATATATTATTGGAAAACTGACATTGACTGTGGCCTAAGTTACTGATACCTGCACCAACTAACCCTTGACACATTTCAACCCCCCCCCCCCCCCCTTACTGTGTCAACCGACACTTGATCACTTTGGCTATCAATCCTAAAGCACACTGCACCAACCAGTACAAGCTGTGGCAACCAACTCTAAAGCACACTGCACCAACCAGTACTACATTGTAGCTGTGGCAACCAACTCTAAAGCACACTGCACCAACCAGTACTAGCTGTGTCAACTAACTCTAAAGCACACTGTACCAACCAGTACTAGCTGTGGCAACCAACTCTAAAGCACACTGCACCAACCAGTACTAGCTATGGCAACCAACTCTAAAGCACACTGCACCAACCAGTACTAGCTGTGGCAGCCAACTCTAAAGCACACTGCACCAACCAGTACTACATTGTAGCTGTGGCAACCAACTCTAAAGCACACTGCACCAACCAGTACTAGCTGTGGCAACCAACTCTAAAGCACACTGTACCAACCAGTACTAGCTGTGGCAACCAACTCTAAAGCACACTGCACCAACCAGTACTAGCTGTGGCAGCCAACTCTAAAGCACACTGCACCAACCAGTACTACATTGTAGCTGTGGCAACCAACTCTAAAGCACACTGCACCAACCAGTACTAGCTGTGGCAACCAACCTTAAAGCACACTGCACCAACCAGTACTAGCTGTGGCAACCAACCCTAAAGCACACTGCACCAACCAGTACTACATTGTAGCTGTGGCAACCAACTCTAAAGCACACTGCACCAACCAGTACTAGCTGTGGCAGCCAACTCTAAAGCACACTGCACCAACCAGTACTACATTGTAGCTGTGGCAACCAACTCTAAAGCACACTGCACCAACCAGTACTAGCTGTGGCAACCAACCTTAAAGCACACTGCACCAACCAGTACTAGCTGTGGCAGCCAACTCTAAAGCACACTGCACCAACCAGTACTACATTGTAGCTGTGGCAACCAACTCTAAAGCACACTGCACCAACCAGTACTAGCTGTGGCAACCAACTCTAAAGCACACTGTACCAACCAGTACTAGCTGTGGCAACCAACTCTAAAGCACACTGCACCAACCAGTACTAGCTGTGGCAACCAACCTTAAAGCACACTGTACCAACCAGTACTAGCTGTGGCAACCAACCTTAAAGCACACTGCACCAACCAGTACTAGCTGTGGCAGCCAACTCTAAAGCACACTGCACCAACCAGTACTACATTGTAGCTGTGGCAACCAACTCTAAAGCACACTGCACCAACCAGTACTAGCTGTGGCAACCAACTCTAAAGCACACTGTACCAACCAGTACTAGCTGTGGCAACCAACTCTAAAGCACACTGCACCAACCAGTACTAGCTGTGGCAACCAACCCTAAAGCACACTGTACCAACCAGTACTAGCTGTGGCAACCAACCTTAAAGCACACTGCACCAACCAGTACTAGCTGTGGCAACCAACTCTAAAGCACACTGCACCAACCAGTACTAGCTGTGGCAACCAACCTTAAAGCACACTGCACCAACCAGTACTAGCTGTGGCAACCAACCTTAAAGCACACTGCACCAACCAGTACTAACTGTGGCAACCAACCCTAAAGCACACTGCACCAACCAGTACTAGCTGTGGCAACCAAGTCTAAAGCACACTGCACCAACCAGTACTAGCTGTGGCAACCAACCTTAAAAGCACACTGCACCAACCAGTACTAGCTGTGGCAACCAACTCTAAAGCACACTGCACCAACCAGTACAAGCTGTGGCAACCAACTCTAAAGCACACTGCACCAACCAGTACTACATTGTAGCTGTGGCAACCAACTCTAAAGCACACTGCACCAACCAGTACTAGCTGTGGCAACCAACTCTAAAGCACACTGTACCAACCAGTACTAGCTGTGGCAACCAACTCTAAAGCACACTGCACCAACCAGTACTAGCTGTGGCAGCCAACTCTAAAGCACACTGCACCAACCAGTACTACATTGTAGCTGTGGCAACCAACTCTAAAGCACACTGCACCAACCAGTACTAGCTGTGGCAACCAACTCTAAAGCACACTGTACCAACCAGTACTAGCTGTGGCAACCAACTCTAAAGCACACTGCACCAACCAGTACTAGCTGTGGCAACCAACCCTAAAGCACACTGTACCAACCAGTACTAGCTGTGGCAACCAACCTTAAAGCACACTGCACCAACCAGTACTAGCTGTGGCAGCCAACTCTAAAGCACACTGCACCAACCAGTACTAGTTGTGGCAACCAACCTTAAAGCACACTGCACCAACCAGTACTAGCTGTGGCAACCAACTCTAAAGCACACTGCACCAACCAGTACTAGCTGTGGCAACCAACCTTAAAACACACTGCACCAACCAGTACTAGCTGTGGCAACCAACCTTAAAGCACACTGCACCAACCAGTACTAACTGTGGCAACCAACCCTAAAGCACACTGCACCAACCAGTACTAGCTGTGGCAACCAAGTCTAAAGCACACTGCACCAACCAGTACTAGCTGTGGCAACCAACCTTAAAAGCACACTGCACCAACCAGTACTAGCTGTGGCAACCAACTCTAAAGCACACTGCACCAACCAGCACTAGCTGTGGCAACCAACTCTCATCTTTTTTAATGCATTAAAAATTGCTCTCTTTTGTCAATGAAAAGTTTATTGCTCATTTTTAAATAGTCCAGACTAGAGTGAATTGTGCACTATGTTTTGTCAGCTAGGACCAGCCCTTATCACTTGCTGTGCCAACCCAACCTAATATCACTTAAAATGCGTTTTCAAAGCCATGTTCACTCACAAAGAAAATTAGAACCAGTTAATTAGAACTAGCCGTGGGTCAGCAGGCAATTACCTACTACATGGCGGTTCAATGACACCAATGTATACAGAAACAAGGCAATTGATGACACTGCTTTTCAATTGTTTCCCTTTGTACTATAGCTCTTTTCTTCTGTGAATAACTTCGAGATAAACTAGCCTATTATTGTTAGTGAATTGTTAGAAATAAGAATACCTATTCTACCAGTGTTGACATTGATATAGTGCTAGAGAATTTTAAAAATATTGAGAATGACTCTTGATAGTTCCAGTACTCATTGTTATTGCTTTTAATGTGTAGCCTTACAATCTGTGTTCAGATTCAAGTTGTTATTGCTGTTAATATGTAGCCTTACAATCTGTGTTCAGATTCAAGTTGTTATTGCTGTTAATGTGTAGCCTTACAATCTGTGTTCAGATTCAAGTTGTTATTGCTTTTAATGTGTAGCCTTACAATCTGTGTTCAGATTCAAGTTGTTATTGCTTTTAATGTGTAGCCTTACAATCTGTGTTCAGATTCAAGTTGTTATTGCTGTTAATGTGTAGCCTTACAATCTGTGTTCAGATTCAAGTTGTTATTGCTGTTAATGTGTAGCCTTACAATCTGTGTTCAGATTCAAGTTGTTATTGCTGTTAATGTGTAGCCTTACAATCTGTGTTCAGATTCAAGTTGTTATTGCTGTTAATGTGTAGCCTTACAATCTGTGTTCAGATTCAAGTTGTTATTGCTGTTAATATGTAGCCTTACAATCTGTGTTCAGATTCAAGTTGTTATTGCTGTTAATGTGTAGCCTTACAATCTGTGTTCAGATTCAAGTTGTTATTGCTTTTAATGTGTAGCCTTACAATCTGTGTTCAGATTCAAGTTGTTATTGCTGTTAATGTGTAGCCTTACAATCTGTGTTCAGATTCAAGTTGTTATTGCTGTTAATGTGTAGCCTTACAATCTGTGTTCAGATTCAAGTTGTTATTGCTTTTAATGTGTAGCCTTACAATCTATGTTCAGATTCAAGTTGTTATTGCTGTTAATGTGTAGCCTTACAATCTGTGTTCAGATTCAAGTTGTTATTGCTTTTAATGTGTAGCCTTACAATCTGTGTTCAGATTCAAGTTGTTATTGCTGTTAATGTGTAGCCTTACAATCTGTGTTCAGATTCAAGTTGTTATTGCTGTTAATGTGTAGCCTTACAATCTGTGTTCAGATTCAAGTTGTTATTGCTGTTAATGTGTAGCCTTACAATCTGTGTTCAGATTCAAGTTGTTATTGCTGTTAATGTGTAGCCTTACAATCTGTGTTCAGATTCAAGTTGTTATTGCTTTTAATGTGTAGCCTTACAATCTGTGTTCAGATTCAAGTTGTTATTGCTTTTAATGTGTAGCCTTACAATCTGTGTTCAGATTCAAGTTGTTATTGCTGTTAATGTGTAGCCTTACAATCTGTGTTCAGATTCAAGTTGTTATTGCTGTTAATGTGTAGCCTTACAATCTGTGTTCAGATTCAAGTTGTTATTGCTGTTAATGTGTAGCCTTACAATCTGTGTTCAGATTCAAGTTGTTATTGCTGTTAATGTGTAGCCTTACAATCTGTGTTCAGATTCAAGTTGTTATTGCTTTTAATGTGTAGCCTTACAATCTGTGTTCAGATTCAAGTTGTTATTGCTGTTAATGTGTAGCCTTACAATCTGTGTTCAGATTCAAGTTGTTATTGCTGTTAATGTGTAGCCTTACAATCTGTGTTCAGATTCAAGTTGTTATTGCTGTTAATGTGTAGCCTTACAATCTGTGTTCAGATTCAAGTTGTTATTGCTGTTAATGTGTAGCCTTACAATCTGTGTTCAGATTCAAGTTGTTATTGCTGTTAATGTGTAGCCTTACAATCTGTGTTCAGATTCAAGTTGTTATTGCTTTTAATGTGTAGCCTTACAATCTGTGTTCAGATTCAAGTTGTTATTGCTTTTAATGTGTAGCCTTACAATCTGTGTTCAGATTCAAGTTGTTATTGCTGTTAATGTGTAGCCTTACAATCTGTGTTCAGATTCAAGTTGTTATTGCTGTTAATGTGTAGCCTTACAATCTGTGTTCAGATTCAAGTTGTTATTGCTGTTAATGTGTAGCCTTACAATCTGTGTTCAGATTCAAGTTGTTATTGCTGTTAATGTGTAGCCTTACAATCTGTGTTCAGATTCAAGTTGTTATTGCTGTTAATGTGTAGCCTTACAATCTGTGTTCAGATTCAAGTTGTTATTGCTGTTAATGTGTAGCCTTACAATCTGTGTTCAGATTCAAGTTGTTATTGCTGTTAATGTGTAGCCTTACAATCTGTGTTCAGATTCAAGTTGTTATTGCTGTTAATGTGTAGCCTTACAATCTGTGTTCAGATTCAAGTTGTTATTGCTGTTAATGTGTAGCCTTACAATCTGTGTTCAGGATCAAGTTGTTATTGCTGTTAATGTGTAGCCTTACAATCTGTGTTCAGATTCAAGTTGTTATTGCTGTTAATGTGTAGCCTTACAATCTGTGTTCAGATTCAAGGCTAATGTGTATTTATGGCAGGTTCAAAAACATTTATGGCTGGTGCAAAAACATTCATAACATTCATGTATAAAATAAAATCAATCGTATTTTTGTAAGTAGTATAAATGTGGATCACATTGTTTTCACATTGTGCATCTCAAATAGCAGAAAATACTAGTAGCCAAGCTTCTCGTTTGAAAAGCTAATCTTAAATTTTGAATTAATTTTAATGTGTCTCAAATTCTCTCGCCACAGAGGAGTTCTTTCTAAGCTTTCTTTGATTTATTATTAGTATTTAGTATTACAAATTATTGATATTTTTTGGTTTTTGGAAACCCCTCACCTCAAACATTCTCACGTAAAAAAATTAAACCTTTTAAAGCAGTGGATTCAACTAGCACCGCTTGTGTTAATTCCTATCTTTTAGCCATGATATCCATAATTGTTTCTTTATTCTGAGTTTATTTTCTATGGTAGATATTTGTCTGTATCTGTAATTTATGATTAATAAACCATTATTATTATTATTATTATTATTATTATCATTTATCACTTCATTCTCAACCTGAAACACAATTTCCGGCAAAGTCCTAATATAGAATATTCATTTGTTGTTCATGAATTTTTCTTCATGTTATATTTAATTTTGGGATAAAGAAACAAAACAATTAAAATATTATGTATGTTTTGGCATATTTTCTTATAAAAGTAATGAACAATGTAAATATGTCAATAAAAGCACATGTAAATGATAAAGACTCAATAACTTCACTATAATGTCACAAGTATAATTTCCTACAGCGTTTTGTTCACCGAAATAAAGGAAAGGACAAAACACTTGACTTAAAGTAATTAATAACATTACATGTTTATTTAAGTTTCCCATGGCAACATTCTTTGAACCTACATTTCATTGTAATTGTATTATAACAATGCTAAGTTCTTATTGCCAATTAATATAAAAAACAGTTGTACATGCATAACCAAATGCAATTAATATGATATAAAAAACAGTTGTACATGTACATGCATAACCAAATGCAATTAATATGATACATGTACATGTATAAAAAACAGTTGTACATGCATAACCAAATGCAATTAATATGATATAAAAAACAGTTGTACATGCATAACCAAATGCAATTAATATGATATAAAAAACAGTTGTACAAATGTACATGCATAACCAAATGCAATTAATATGATATAAAAAACAGTTGTACATGCATAACCAAATGCAATTAATATGATATAAAAAACAGTTGTACATGCATAACCAAATGCAATTAATATGATATAAAAAACAGTTGTACATGCATAACCAAATGCAATTAATATGATATAAAAAACAGTTGTACATGCATAACCAAATGCAATTAATATGATATAAAAAACAGTTGTACATGCATAACCAAATGCAATTAATATGATATAAAAAACAGTTGTACATGCATAACCAAATGCAATTAATATGATATAAAAAACAGTTGTACATGCATAACCAAATGCAATTAATATGATATAAAAAACAGTTGTACATGTCATGCATAACCAAATGCAATTAATATGATATAAAAAACAGTTGTACATGCTTAACCAAATGCAATTAATATGATATAAAAAACAGTTGTACATGCATAACCAAATGCAATTAATATGATATAAAAAACAGTTGTACATGCATAACCAAATGCAATTAATATGATATAAAAAACAGTTGTACATGCATAACCAAATGCAATTAATATGATATAAAAAACAGATGTACATGCATAACCAAATGCAATTAATATGATATAAAAAACAGTTGTACATGCATAACCAAATGCAATTAATATGATACATGTATAAAAAACAGTTGTACATGCATAACCAAATGCAATTAATATGATATAAAAAACAGTTGTACATGCTTAACCAAATGCAATTAATATGATATAAAAAACAGTTGTACATGCATAACCAAATGCAATTAATATGATATAAAAAACAGTTGTACATGCATAACCAAATGCAATTAATATGATATAAAAAACAGTTGTACATGCATAACCAAATGCAATTAATTTGTGCTTGTCGTGTCCATATTTCAAAGTCAGAATTTTGTTGAAATATTTTCTCACTTCAATTTTTGAGAGACAAATTCTTAGCTGTGTTATCAACAGTGTAGAGCTATTCATATTACTGGATTTTTTACTTATTCTTAAAAAATGTCAGCTGTATGGGTTTCATACTCATTTTGGGAAAAAAATCTTTTTGATTATTAGAAAGGGCTTTCATATTTTGTATGTACATGTAGTTATCCTTGGTGTACCTTTAGATATGTTTATTTTGTGATGATGCTTTCAAATCACTCATTTTAATGAATATTTTTGTCATTTTATTTTTGACTTCTTCTTAAAAACGGCTATAAACTGGATTGTTTGGTATTACAGTATGGTCTGAGTATAACTTAACATTAAGATAACTTTAAACTTGCTTTCAAAACTGCTATAAACTGGATTGTTTGGTATTATAGTATGGTCTGGGTATAACTTACAATGTAACATTAAGATAACTTTAAACTTGCTTTCAAAACTGTAATCTGTCTAAATATGTTTCATATTAGTCAGGGGTTTTTCTAGAAAAAATAAACAAGAGGGAGCACACACAGGCGATCAACCTGGAAACGCCATATCGGAAGGTTGCTGGGAAGTTTTCACGGAGAAAAATATATTTGAGAAAGATTTCATGTTATACAGCAGCACGGAAGTGGGCGGCTCAAGAAATATATTTATGACTTGAAAGTTCAATCGGCAATTCAGTAAGAGGGCGCCAGCCGAGAGTACCAGGGGGCTGTGCCCCTGTTCCCCGGTTTAGAAAAACCCCTGTTAGTATTAGAAAATTACTACATGTATACAGGATTGAAATTATTCAAGAAAATGATACTCAGTTTTTTATGAAAAGACAAAGCCAACTGACTAGCCTAGCCTAGACTGTTTTTATATGTTTTATGATAACTTCCATTCTCTAATTTTAGTAAATATTTCTGTCATTTTTGGTTGAAAATGATATTTTTTGATTCATTTTCATTTTAATGAGAAATATTATTTTTCCTCTTTTCTTTCAGAGATGTCAGATACTAGAAGGGGTCCTAATAAGAAGTAATTATACTCAAGTTCAGTTTTTATGGACAACATTACAGCCAGCATTACATAGAGACTTCATGTATGCTTCAAAACAACATTATCCACAGAGTAAATTTGTGCCAATTAGCACACATGCTACCAGACAAAAGAAACAGAGAAAATGGGCCAAAAAATTTCACAGAATTCCCAGGTATGAATACATCTATTCTATTCTATTCTATTCTATTCTATTCTATTCTATTCTATTCTATTCTATTCCATTCCATTCCATTCCATTCCATTCCATTCCATTCCATTCCATTCCATTCCATTCCATTCCATTCCATTCCATTCCATTCCATTCCAGGGTTCTTGCCACGCTGGTCGGCGGTGGTCGGCCCCGACTGGCACTCAAAATTAGCGACCACCATGGAAATGCTTCCGACCAGGACTATTGTCCGATTGTTATTATAATTATGTACCGACCGACACGCATCCTTCAGTCGTGGATTATAATTTGTAAACAATAGACCTAGTCGCACGATACGTAGCGGCTAGTCAATTTTGTGAAATTATCATCTCTTTGTTTGTAAGTAAATACTTTCTGCGATAGACACAGTCTTTAGATTGAAAGCTTAAATTCTTTCAAAATCAATTTCACCCCGATATAACATGGTCAAAGAGGAGTTCACGATCTGACAGTTTACGCTACTCAAGAAAAAAATCAACGTGTTTATTGCGTGATTTGGTAAAATACATTTGAACTCTTCTTTCAAGACCTATTTTACCTTTTAAAAATAGCTAATCACCTCTTTCGATAATCATCGTGCAGTTTTCAACTGAAATCGATGTCAACACATCGTGCTACGACATCGCTTTACTTCCGCAATGTAATTTTTATGATCACTGCCATTCGGAAAACTTCGGATTCTACCGGCAGTACCATGCGGCATTCTGATTGGTTAATGGAATTATTGACCCATCGGGTCGAAGGACACATGCCGGCCAACTAATACGTCACAGACATCATGGTGGGCTGTGTTTTTTACCGAAGCGATCGAGTGATCAAAAATATCCACTCCCGATAAAACTAAGTCAAATTTTACTTTATCAAAAAAACAAAGTAACATTTTTTGCTTGGCATCATGACTGAGTAAGAGGAATTATTGGTATAACCAGTGTATAACATCGCAAAGTAAGTTATGTCACATCGTAACTTTGAAAGTTCGGAAGTTTTATTTGTTCGTTCATTACTGTGAATATATACGTTTTAGAAATTGATGGTACGAATAATAAATTACAACAATACTCCAAATAATTACGTGATCGATTTTTGGAGTAAATAAGATCGTGAACATATTCCTGGCTGAAACGTTTCAAATGCGTTTTATTTAACTTTTTACAATAGACATTAATATTGCAACAATAATTTATTTGTTTCTGTTTTTTAGTCTGCAGCATTCGCATTTCGAATATATTTAATTTTTAAATTCAAACTCTTCTAAAATTGTGAAACATAATGTCTAATTCCAAAAATATTTGCACTGCGACCGAACTCATTAATATTCATTGCTAATTAATATTCATATAGCTCGATAATATTCATGACCGACCGGCACTCACCTTGGGCTGGCGAGATCCCTCCTATTCTATTCTATTCTATTCTATTCTATTCTATTCTATTCTATTCTATTCTATTCTATTCTATTCTATTCTATTCTATTCTATTTGTTTTATATGTATCATGTTACTAATATCTAATTATTAGAATATACATTTTGTATCTATAAGTAAATGAAGGAAACAAATGAATATTTCTGGACTGCTTTTATTGAATAAATTCTGGGTATTTTCATTTATGACTATGTCATGAAAAATGTGCATAAGATATTATAACCCTGAGGTCTTGCTTAATAAATAACATATTCTCATCACTTCAATATGCCTGTTTGTATTTCACTAAAGTAAATATCGTAACCATATAAACATTACTGGTAACTATGTGTTCTACTACTGTAATACAACACTATTTACTGAGTGGTGAGAACTACACACCTTTAGGGCAATACCAGGTCAACATTATCCCAAGATCAGTTTTAAACAAAATGAAAATTTAACTGTTTTAACCTCTTCAAACCTTCAAACTCTTTTATGCTAAGAAATGTAGATTTTTTGTGTACATCGCAAAAAATGTTTTCATTAATTTTAGACCTATTGGCTACAGGTTTTAATCAAAAATATGGAAAAAATTTGACGCTTTTGGTTTATTTTGTGAAAAGTGACAGAAAATTGAAATTTCTTCTGTTTTACAATTAGAGAAAATATACAGAATTTGAAATGATTTCACTATGATAACAGGATTTGTTATTGTGGTGAAATTGAGTAATGATTTTATATTCACGTTTGTGTTGACTACAACATATATATACATTAATAAAGCCGAGAGTATCAGGGCGCTGCTCCTGTTCCCCGGTTTAGAAAACCTCTGCTATGAAATATATACATGTATTTAGTTTGTTTAATATATAGTGTCACTGAAACACCAAAATATTGTTAAAAATAAATTTTGTCAAATAGGATTCAGTTACCATAACAACAATGTAAAGAACCTTAATGTTTCCTAATTACATAGAAACAATAATATTCTTGTTTACAGTGCTTTTGTACAACGCCGTAGAGATGTTCTGCAGTGCAATTCTGAACTCGCTTTGCCAAAAGTTCCCTTTCAAGATGAGCCAATGTCTGAACATATTCTGTAAGTATACATGGCATGTCCTACAATAGCAAATGAATAAAATATTCATCAAACAAATTAATTTCTCAGAAATCTTTGTAATTTGATGAATATGCACTTATTTCTTTTTTGGTGGGGTGGGGTAGGGGTATGTGATATTATATTTAATAATGTACTAATAATACACATATTTTAAATAGTTCCATAATCCTTGACAATGATATGAGCAATTATTATGTTGTATAATATTACCTTGGTCAGTTTGCTACAATGTATATAAAGTAAATTTATTTGCCATCTGAACTCCCAGGTAAGCTTATGACAGTTCACTATGAATAGTACCGTAAAATCTGTATTAGAAGCCGCATCCCTAATAGAAGTCGCACCCATTCTTTTTGAATGTTTGAGAACCAAAAATTCATCATTTCTCATATGTGTAGATGCTCTAATAGAAGCCGCATCCCCTCTGTTGCATTGTACCATTTTAATAGAAGCCGCGGTTTCTAATACAGATTTTACAGTAATAGAAATATAGTAATAGTAGCATCGTCTGAATCGCATGGTTTTGCTAAAGCCGGCCATTCATAACCGGCCCACGAACCAAGGAGCTTGCGCCACCAATCAGCAATGCTGTATCATAAATGTGAAGGTTTGAGTGCTCGTCACAGATTAAAACAATGGACGTGTGTAGGCTTTGCGCTGAGTCACGCAGACTCAAGAACTGAAGGTTTATTTTTATCGACACATTTCCCAAATTTTTTATTCAAACATTTGAAAACTGTTTATGGGCAAGTGAATGAAGACAATGGAATGTCTAAATATTTGTGCGAAACGTGTTTTAGTAAACTGACAAAACTGTTGAAACTGATAACATATCGACTTGCCCGATCCGGTCTTCATTGCAACACAGTCCCTGTAGGACTGTGGTTGCAACAAAAACAACATTCCCCTCAGATACAGCAAGTGCTTTTTTTTGATGGTCAGTAAGCTTGTTCAGAGAAAAAGCTAGCAACACGTTCATTTCTATATTCTACCATTTTAATTTTACAAAGTAAAGTGTTGTTTCTATCGTGAGTTCTGATTGGGTGATGCAAATGAAGTGAATCTTAATATAATTGTTTGAGGGCGTGCGACATACAGTGAATCATGGTGAAATCTGTCATGGGTTAATGTTGAGGCTTTGGTCGAATATATTGTCTTTGGCTGGCGAAGATGTAATAGTAGTTGTAATATAGGAAGATAGTGATAGTAGTATTCTAGTAGTTGCCAGGTGTGTACTTCCTAATATCAAATGATCTTTCATTTTGTTTACAGTAATTATAAATCCAGGTGGACGGAAGTAATGAGGAACACAGGAAGATTACCCACAATGCCACAGAAACCTACCTCACCACGTTATAATCTTGCCAAATCAAAATCAGCTCCTCAGCTAACTAGGTATGCAAAATACACAGGGTCAGTGCATGCAAATTATGTGAGGTCATAGTTCAATGTGCAAAATTATTTGAGGTCATAGTTTAACATTGCACGTTACATAGTTCAGTATATTAACTCTATATTGGATTATGCAAAGAATTGTGGGATAGATCTGTATAGGGTGTTTGGGGGAAACTTGCATCTTTTCCATAAAATTATCTGAGGTCACACTTAAAGGGCGGCAGTCGCTGTGCCACGTCCTGTTCAATATGGGACTCATAGCGACGTAAACAACGCGTGTAAAATACATTGTTTATTTACATGATATTTGAACACGCGCTGCGCAACGACCACCGCCACCGCAGACACATTGTACAGGTCATCTAGTTTACAGTTGCCTTAATGTTGTCATTGTGTGCTTGTTTTTGAAATGAGAACGTATGCTCCAGAAAATATTTCTCATATCACTTATATTATATTGTGAAAACAGCTGATTATGGTTGAAGACAATAATAGACTACATGTGAATGTAATACATTGTGGTGTAGAATGACATGTACATGTATGATGCAATAGATTGAAGTAAATTAGTTGTCATTATATTTTGTCATTATATTTTATTGTAGATCACAAAACTTACCTCCACTCAGACGCCATTTACAGGATGAAAGCCCACATCACCAAGGTAGATTAGTTTATAGCCCTGTAGTTCCTGATAATGCATTACTGAAATCTATGAGTAGTATACAACTTACACGTAAACGCAAGTCATTGGTAAGTTGTTATCACTATTTGAGATGAATCTAGATAGTGGACCACATTCAGATAAAAGATGGGAAATTGAATGTTGTTCACAATTTTTTATAATTTTTCAATTGCTATTACTACAGTATATGTTTTACTAGCTCTCTAAGTTTTTATTTCCTTATTAACTTCAGTATTTATTGTTTAATTCTGCTCAAAATGAAAGGATTAGAAAAATAAAATCTAATTCAAAATGGCATGTGCTGCAGTTTTAATTAAGATTTTATAAAAAGCACAAAATATTGTCTTAACATTTTAGAACTATTACATGTATCTATCTTTTAAGATACAGATCTTATCCTTTTACAACTGTGTTATATATTGGTATGCTTTGGTCTGTAGTTTGGTACCCCACCTGAAGAACAACTTCCGGTTGCTAAGTTACCAAATGAAGCTTGGCAGCTATTTCATTGGTATGAATCATGCTGGAATGGTGAGTGTTGAATTCCCGATGACCTTTGAACCCACCTATGTTGTGACAATTATTACTACCTTATACTAAAATATATTTGGATATTTAGAGTACTAACGAATTCCAACTTAAATACACCACGAATATTCACTTTTGAGATATAATTTTTGGTATGTGTTGGTTCTTGGATATCTAAGCTTCGTCGTCCTGTACTTCGTTTAGTAATTCGAACTTCCCAGTTTGCGTAAAAAGGGAGAGTTTCGCAATTTTGACATCAAAAATGTCTTTGCTTCATTATTTGCTGAGGGACGGCCGTTTAGGTATGTGCTCTGTAACTTACAGCACATGAACCTAAAAACGTTAGGTAATCAAACAAAAATGACATTGTACTAAAGTCCAAAAAGTACGTTCAAGGTCTTCATTTTTTTCGTAGCATAAAAACGATTTACTCCCTCCCTTATTGTGACACCCTCAAATCAACTGATTTCCATTCCCCTCAAGAGTCAAAATGGTATGTGCCATTTTACGCTATGACTGGAAAAAGTCTTTTTTGCTTGACGTGTTCATTTGCCTTCAATTACCTTTCAGTGGCTGTCACTGTCGCATTCTGAGTCTTGCTGATAACATTTTGGTTCAAATCCACGTAGCTATCGCCGAAAATTCAAGAAATCTTTCATTTCTTTGTCAACTAACATGCCGGAAATCAAATTAGCATAACAATGCGTTCGAAGGTTGTTGCCATTTTATTCGACAGCTTACCACACTAGTGCCACACCACATACAACTAAAACATTTAAACCTTTGTTGGGAAATTCACGTGTAAATTGTGTTTTTAAGTCGCGTACCATAAATTGCGTTTTACAGTCCCTCAAGTTTGTTCCAAAGACTGCAGTCGCACCAGAGATAACCAGAACATTGATTCGTTTCAAAAACGTTCGTCGTTAAATTCACGTTTAAAAACGTTTTTGACCTTTGTGAATTGATGATAAGCAAACAATCATGGTGGATTGGCCCGATTGGTTCTGTCGATCGGAAAAGCAAGGGAGATAAGACTCGATTTTCATAGTAGGTCGTTTAGATCGGACGGTTACTTTTGTTTCAGGTTCGTCGTTGTTTTGGGTGAATATAGAACATGTTCAAGCCCAAAATTGTAGCAATAATGTTCACATCGCTGTACGTTAAAACACACTCTCGAACTTGACAACATTCGCTTACGGACCACTAAGATTGATGATTCGATTGCTGACCGGGATAACTGTATTTAGTGTTTATTTCTATGCAATATAAAATCATATCAATGCTGTGGGCGGCGAAGGCTGACAGATTGTTTTGGTTCTTTGGCCGGCTCTCATTGCACGGGCAACTGACATTAGCTGACCTTTTTTGACTATTCTGACGTGTTCTGGGCTGTATATAACAGTTCGACACTGACAAGTAAGTAGGTTGGTACTAGTAAACAGCCCGGGACATAGTCAATATAGGAGTCTGAATCAGTTAGGCCCTGAAAATGGCGTCATCGCGCAGTATTCCATTAATGAACGAAGTTCACATAACAATATTATGCCTACAAATCATCCCATAATTATTGAAAAGTTGTTACTAGCTTATACTAAAACAAGCCGGTATGCTGGTTGGCAATCGGCTCCGCTCAAAAAACAAGCAACATGTTTTCGGCTGTTGCCTCGGTAGGCACCGGGCACCGTATACGAAGTTCGCCAAAAAAACACTCAGTCTTTAGAAGTCACTTTATTTTATTGCTACATGTAGGACGTATTCTGCTGTTAAATTTATTATTTCCAACCGTTTTGCAATAGTATTTTCTAGATTGAAGGCAGCATTTACAGTTCATTCAAAGTTCAAAATTGCGTTGGGATTACGTTGATACAGTGTAACAATGTCGGTGCCGGTGTGCAGGCAACGTAGCCAAAATAAAAAGCATGATCATTTAAACACTACTATTACAAGACTGGTAAGAGGTAATAAATTTGGGGCGAAAGTATTCCAATTAGTGGCGGTACGACCTGCCTGTCAAGTATGAACAAAATCAGCCAAACCAAAAAAATCACAGAAGAGTTAAAAAGCAATTCTTGGTGAACAGTAACCCCAACTTTGGGGTCAAATTTCTCGGTAATGAAAAAAGATATCAAAAATTCAAATAGTAATTTTGTGCCCACACTCAAGCTGAGTAGAATGAGCTATGTCTGAGGTGTTTTATCCTGAATTTGTAGGAGGAGATACATTTGGCGCGAAGCTAATCAAAAATCAATTTTTTGGCTGTTGCTATGGCAATGGTGGGCCACATTTTTTTTCTTCAGATTTTTCCTAATAACTAGGGTGAAGGTGTGACATACCTGCCACGTTTGAGTGAAATCGGCCAAGCCAGAAAAATCACAGAAGAATTAATACGTGAAAACTGTGGAAATCACACACACAAGCCGATAGGCTGGTTGGCGATCCGCTCCGCTCAAAAAAGCAAGCAACATGTTTTCGGCTGTTGTCACGGTAGGACATGAACGTGAAGCTAACGTCGGTTTATAACTAAAACCGAGTCCCGCATACGAAGTTTGCAAACAAATTCAGTCTTTACAAGTTACTTTATTTTATTGTTAGATTATTCTGTTGTGAAATTTATTATTTCCAACCGTTTTGCGATAGTATTTTCTAGATTGAAGGCAGCATTTACAGTTCATTCAAAGCTCAAAGTTGCGTTGGGATTACGTTGATACAGTGTAACAATGTCGGCGCCGGTGATCTCTTACCAGTGTGCAGCGTAGCCAAAATAAAAAGCATGATCATTTGAACACGGCTATAATTACAAAACTGGTAGGAGGTAATAAATTTGGGGCGAAAGTATTCAAAAATCAGTTTTTGGCTGTTGCAATGACAGTGGTGGGCCAGGATTTTTTTTCCAATTAGTGACGGTACGACCTACCTGTCAAGTATGAACAAAATCAGCCAAGTCAAAAAAATCACAGAGGAGGTAAAAGTCGTTGCTGATGAGAAGTTACCTCCACTTTGAGGTGAATTTTTCGGTAATGAAATAGACATAAGAAAAAACAAAAAGTATATTTTTGCCTACACCCAAGCTGAGTATAATGAGCTACGTCCGTGCTTTTTAATCGTAGAAATGTAGGGTGAGATGCATTTGGCGCGAATGTATTAAAAAAATCAGTTTTTTGGCTGTTGCCATAGAAACAGTGGGCCAGAATTTGTGTTCAGATTTTACAACCTTAACTACAGTGAAGGTGTGATTTGCCTGCCAAGTTTGAACCAAATCGGCTCAGCCAAAAAATCACAGAAGAGTTAAAAAGCCATTCCTGGTGAACAGTTACCCCAACTTTGGGATCAAATTTCTCGGTAATGAAAAAAATTCAAATAGTAACTTTGTGCCCACACTCAAGCTGAGTAGAATGAGCTATGTTAGGGGTGTTTTATCCCAAATTTGTAGGAGGAGATACATTTGGCGCAAAGTTATCCAAAAAAAGTTTTTTTTTGGCTGTTGCTATGGCAACGGTGGGCCAATTTTTTTCCAATAACTAGGGTGAAGGTGTGACCTACATGCCAATTTTGGGCGAAAACGGCCAAGCCAAAAAAATCACAGAAGAAATAATACGTGAAAACTCTGGAAATCACACACATTACAAACCTACAAAAGTGATTATAAGGGCAATCCTAGCAGAGCGGATCGCCAAAAAGTGGTTTTACGGGCAATCCTAGCAGAGTGGATCGCCAATATGTTATTTAGAGTACTAACAAATTCCCACTTCCGGTCCGATTTGAATTAAAATACACCACGAATATTCACTTTTGAGATATTTGGTATGTGTTGGTTCTTGGATATTTCAGCTTCGTCGTCCTGTACTTCATTTAGTAATTCGAACTTCCCAGATTGTGTCAAATCGGAGAGTTTCTTCAGCGCATGAACCTAAACATGTTAGGTAATCAAATTCACGAGAAGTTGACAATCCCTAATACTGCTAAATCGCCAGTTGTGAACTTTATCAGGATTCCCGTATGAAGTTACACATCATTCTAGCAAGGAAAAATATTGATTACTGTCGTGCAGGTTATATAATAAAATATGAAATAATTAATATTTCATTTTTGTTAGTATATCTTTATTTATTAAAATATGTACACATTATATCTAATTGGGGTGGGTATTGCCAAGCAAGTTTATAAAATTATAAACAAAATATTTTCGTAAATAACACTGACCGTGAAATACGCCTTTGAGAAGTATTACTGATGAATACTTTATATTGCAATTTCTTTCAATTTGAATTAGTTGTTTATCTATATTGGAAAACGGTTATGGGGATTATTAATTTCAATAAACAATATTCAACTATCCTTTGCAACACCAATAAGATCATAATGATAATGTTTATTGGTCTTTGAAACTAGAGGCATTATCAGAGCATGGGTCTTATTTTGGAACTCCTGCTAGGATGGTATTCCCAGAATAGTGCCAGTTGTTAAAGAAACATAAAACTTTAATTCTCAACAAGGATGAAAGGACCAGTTACTGAGACAAAACCCTACTCCCCGCGAAACCCTACAGATACGAAACCCAATTACCGCGAAAGCCACTCACCGCGAAGCTACTAGTCACTTTATATAAAATGTTTTATTATTATTTTGAAATAAAACATTTTTTCAATAAGCAACCTTTTGAAAGAAAAGCATCAATATCAGAATAAAATAGTGACCAGTTCAATCTTAGTTTATATATCTCAAATTTGTTTTTGCAGATGTTCAGAGAAACGAGTTTCTTCACAAAATGCTAAGAATTCTTGACTCTCGTCAGCTTTATTTTATATCAAGTTATTTATCAGTAAGTATCCAATGATGCTCTGTTAATATGTAAGGGGAGAAATGTGTTGGTGATGGTATTTGTAGATACGGTGTATGTGGTGGTGACAGTGTATGTGGTGGTAACAATGTATGCAATGACGGTGTATGTGGTAGGGACAGGGTAAGCCATGGTGACGGTGTATGTGGTGGTGACAGTGTATGCGATGACGGTGTATGTGGTAGGGACAGTGTATGCGGTGGTGACAGTATATGCGGTGGTGACAGTGTATGCGGTGGTGACAGTGTATGCGGTGGTGACAGTGTATGCAGTGGTGACGGTGTATGCGGTGGTGACAGTGTATGCGGTGGTGACAGTGTACAGTACTCATATCGCTTTTATCGCTTTTTTTCCGACCGCTTATCGCTTAATTTCCGACCGCTCGCTGCTTTCCGACCGGAAACCGACCGCTTTTTTTCCGACCGCTCGCGTTCGCTTTTGTTCGCTCGCTTGCTCGCTCACTCCTGCTATGGCTGGCTTCAGAAACATCGTCCGCTTGCTAGCCGACCGCTGGAGTAACAATGATCGTACATTGTATGTATAGACTTAAGTTTTTATTCGTAATAAATTTAGGTTTTAATGACGATTCAAAACACAACGCCTATTGCTTCTCTGTTTTGGAACAAAGACTCCTTCAAATCACTTGACACATTGTAACGTTTGCTACGCAAGTCAAACTGTGACCTGTATTTACATATTTACGTCCTTGTGTGTGTAGTTCAAGCAGCTATATAACTGGTCAATCGCGATATGTATTGAGTACTAGTATTTGTGTGTTGTGTGTGTGTTTCTGTGTGTGATTTTGACTAAATTTATTCCGAACGGCGCTCAAAATAATTTGACACTTTGTTATTTTCGAACGCAACTCACACTATGACCCTTACTCAATTTGCATAAGTAATACGAATGCTGTAGTTCAGAAAATCTATTGGTTAACTTTTGCTCGTGTCTGGGTGCGCAAAACAAAACTGCACATATAATTATCGCATAGCTGAATTTCTACAAATCAATTGGACTTAAACTACTAGTATAATGACTGTGACGATTAATCGCTTGTCTGAGTACATGCGGCGACGAATTATTGCATTGGCAGCAGCCGGACAAAAAATGAAAGAGATCTCGGAACAGTTAATTTGTTGAGGAAAACAAAACAAACGCAGCCAGTGATACATTTTGAAAACAAAAATACAAAATAAACGCAATCAGAGGCGCCGACCACGCGCGTTGGAGATAAATAAAACGTGTTGTGACAGTCTCACCAAACTCTTTCACTCACGCAATATAATTATGTTATTTCCCAAAGCACTAATATTTAATACATTGACGAAAAACACCGCAAGAAAAATGTAAATCAGGCTTGTAATTACTAGTAACTCTACTCGAACGCAATGTTGATCACTGTAAAAGTGGATAAATTCGAACCGTCATCAAATTCAAAATTCAAGCGATCTCGTTGAATGTCAAAAATAAACTCGATGTTTAGAAAGACAAAAACAACACCATATTAGAGTGCAAAAAAAGTTAGCAGCAAAGAACAAGAAGTGCATGTGGGAAAGCGATGAGTGAACTCGAGGAAAATTATGCTGATGTGAGAACAAGCCATATACCCGCGGAGTACTCGCTAAAACATCGAGAAAATGTGCCATTTCAAAGGGCACCCTTACAAATAATGTCTGCGATTGTGTGAACATGATAACGTGCAAACCAGGAACAGAACTCGTGGTCCACAAGGAAACTTAGCGATGACGCAGTTAGATGTATACGGCTGTTGAAAACAGAGACTCGATCTCATATAAGCAGGTTCACGTGAATATATCATTTTCAACTATTACCAACAACGCTATGATAACAAAGACATTGTGAAATTCTTTTGTTTTTATGTAGAAAAATACAGTAATTTTACCAAGTAAAATCGTATTTATTAAAATTGTTGTTCATACATGTACACGAGTTGTCGAACACACTACATAGTTTGTAATTTCATCTAGCTCCTTTCAGTCACGATTCAAGACAAGTAAAAGGCACAAATATAGATAATATAGCAAATTATTTTTTTCTGTAATATTCGTGTGTAATCAGTAATTATGAAAAAGAATTATGGGTACATATGAAATAGATTTCGTTATGAATTATTCTTAATATCAATTTCTAAATTATTTTGTCAAAATCAGTTTTTTTTCCAGGTTTTTTCCCCCAAAACGAAAGAATTTCATAATGTCGGGAACGAGAAGTTTTTTTCTTATTATTATTTATTGGGAACGGAAAGTCTTTATCGTAGTGCTTCGCCTCGGTTGACAATGAGCTCTTCGGGTCGCTAAAACTGTATGTCCACCTCTGTTGGGGTGAACATTTGTATTATTATACTGAATAAATCTTAGAACAGAAATGGTGGCACTCAATTATGGAAATCTTCCAGCTCATCGTTAGAAAGATTTTCGGAGGCAAATATAATCTTGAAGGATTGCAGGAAATTGACCCTTACCGATTCATATTTATGAATTAATCGGGATTCAGGTATCATAGTGTTTGTAACAGGGAAAAAAAAAAAGCTTTCGCGTGGGATTTTTCATGCAAACATTGTGAATGGTTCCCCGACACTGATTCCTTTTTAACTTTCAATTTTTCTAAGACGCGGCAAACCCTGCTCATGACCGGAGACGTCGTCGAGATACAGGTGCGATTCCTCTTAGCAACCTCCCGCCCGCTTCCGGATTTCGATCGCTTTTTTTTCGCTCGCTTTGTTCAATTCGACCGCGCAATTTCCGCTTTTTTTCCGACCGCACAAATCCGGAAGTATCCGCTCGCGCAATCGCTCGCTCGCTCGCTCGCCTGACAGCGCAACCGCCCGCATTTACAGTTCATTACCTACTGTTTCATGTACAAGTGTATCATTTTTGTTTTTATGATGTTAAAATAAGAATAGATACAATCAGAAATTTATAGAACGACCGTTGAAAAAAATACGGTGGATCACACGGCCATATAAAATTGGTAATAATACATACGCGTAGTAATAATGTCCACCATAAACAAGATCGAACCAAACATGTGAAATCAAATACGACACTGACTGACACAGACACAACTAATATGAAATAAAACCATTCTATTTTTGGTGGAGAGCGAAAAATTTCTACTGTAGAGTACGGTATTCGTTGAGTAACCGTGTGTAGGGTGACAGTTGTCATGCACGCATGGTTTGGGTTTAACACGGGTCAAGTTGTAGTTATGTTAAAATCCGTGGCACCTATAACAATTGAAGAATATCTGCAGGAATAGTAAGACTGTGAAAAAAACGACTGATCGATTGTTATAGAATGACCGTAGTGTACAATTTGTCAAACAAATACAATACTTGCAAATGTAATGTCGGCCAGCGCCCATCTTACTTGTCCGAAGTTGTCGAAGCCGACATCACTGGAGATCGCGTTTTTTAACTAGGCGGCTGGCAAGCGGACTAACACGTTACATAAACCTGTTGAATTACAATTATGGTTTTTATGTTTGCGCCCAATGTCTCGTTATAAAATAAAGGATTCAAATTTTGCAGGGTATTCCGTTTTTTGCGAACTCTGGGCGAAATACTTTCATGAGCTGTACGTAGTTCACTTACAGCCAAAACAAAGTCAGCTTGGACATTAAGTTGTGAGACGCGACAAAACAAACGCTGCCAGTGATAGATGACGTGAATAAAAAAACAAAATAAATGCAATCAAAGGCGCCGACCACACGCTTTGTGTGGTGACAGTGTATGCGGTGGTGACAGTGTATGCGGTGGTGACAGTGTATGCGGTGGTGACAGTGTATGCGGCGGTGGTGACAGTGTATGCGGCGGTGGTGACGGTGTATGCGGCGGTGGTGACGGTGTATGCGGCGGTGGTGACGGTGTATGCGGCGGTGGCGACGGTGTATGCGGCGGTGGCGACGGTGTATGCGGCGGTGGCGACGGTGTATGCGGCGGTGGCGACGGTGTATGCGCCGGTGGCGACGGTGTATGCGCCGGTGGCGACGGTGTATGCGCCGGTGGCGACGGTGTATGCGGCGGTGGCGACTGTATGCGCCGGTGGTGACAGTGTATGCGGCGGTGGCGACAGTGTATGCGGCGGTGGCGACAGTGTACAAATGTATGCGGCGGTGGCGACAGTGTATGCGGCGGTGGCGACAGTGTATGCGGTGGTGGCGACAGTGTATGCGGCGGTGGCGACAGTGTATGCGGTGGTGGCGACAGTTTATGCGGCGCTGGCGACAGTGTATGCGGCGGTGGCGACAGTGTATGCGGCGGTGGCGACAGTGTATGCGGCGGTGGCGACAGTGTATGCGGCGGTGGTGACAGTGTATGCGGCGGTGGTGACAGCTAGTGTATGCGGTGGTGACAGTGTATGTGGCGGTGACAGTGTATGTGGTGGTGACAGTGTTTGAGGTGGTGACGGTGTATGTGGTGGGGACAGTGTATGTGGTGGTGACGGTGTATGCGGTGGTGACGGTGTATGTGATGGTGACAGTGTTTGAGGTGGTGACGGTGTATGTGGTGGTGACGGTGTATGTGGTGGGGACAGTGTATGTGGTGGTGACAGTGTATGCGGTGGTGACGGTGTATGCGGTGGTGACGGTGTATGTGGTGGTGACAGTGTTTGAGGTGGTGACAGTGTATGCGGCGGTGGCGACAGTGTATGCGGCGGTGGTGACAGTGTATGCGGCGGTGGCGACAGTGTATGCGGCGGTGGTGACAGTGTATGCGGCGGTGGTGACAGCTAGTGTATGCGGTGGTGACAGTGTATGTGGCGGTGACAGTGTATGTGGTGGTGACAGTGTTTGAGGTGGTGACGGTGTATGTGGTGGTGACGGTGTATGTGGTGGTGACGGTGTATGCGCTGGTGATGGTGTATGCGATGGTGATGGTGTATGTGTGGTGACGGTGTATGTGGCGGTGACAGTGTATGTGGCGGTGACAGTGTATGTGGTGGTGACAGTGTTTGAGGTGGTGACGGTGTATGTGGTGGGGACAGTGTATGTGGTGGTGATGGTGTATGCGGTGTATGTGGTGGTGACAGTGTTTGAGGTGGTGACGGTGTATGTGGTGGGGACGGTGTATGTGGTGGTGACGGTGTATGCGGTGGTGACGGTGTTTGAGGTGGTGACGGTGTATGTGGTGGTGACGGTGTATGCGGTGGTGATGGTGTATGCGGTGGTGATGGTGTATGTGTGGTGACGGTGTATGTGGCGGTGACAGTGTATGTGGCGGTGACAGTGTATGTGGCGGTGACAGTGTATGTGGCGGTGACAGTGTATGTGGCGGTGACAGTGTATGCGGTGGTGACGGTGTATGTGGTGGTGACGGTGTTTGAGGTGGTGACGGTGTATGCGGTGGTGACGGTGTATGCGGTGGTGACGGTGTATGTGGTGGTGACGGTGTTTGAGGTGGTGACGGTGTATGTGGTGGTGACGGTGTATGTGGTGGTGACGGTGTATGTGGTGGTGACGGTGTTTGAGGTGGTGACGGTGTATGTGGTGGTGACGGTGTATGCGGTGGTGATGGTGTATACGGTGGTGATGGTGTATGTGTGGTGACGGTGTATGTGGCGGTGACAGTGTATGTGGCGGTGACAGTGTATGTGGCGGTGACAGTGTATGTGGCGGTGACAGTGTATGTGGTGGTGACGGTGTTTGAGGTGGTGACGGTGTATGTGGTGGTGACGGTGTATGCGGTGGTGATGGTGTATGCGGTGGTGACGGTGTATGTGTGGTGACGGTGTATGTGGCGGTGACAGTGTATGTGGCGGTGACAGTGTATGTGACGGTGACAGTATGGTGGTGACGGTGTATGTGGTGGTGACGGTGTATGTGGTGGCGACGGTGTATGTGGTGGCGACGGTGTATGCGGTGGTGACGGTGTATGCGGTGGTGACGGTATATGCGATGGTGACGGTATATGTGATGGTGACAGTTATTGGATAAAGTTGTCATAGGTATACTATGTTTATTTTTATCATATAGCTTAAACAGTACCGTGATTTCATAGCTTTACTCCCTGAGTGCCTTGCCCTGAAGATATTACATAATTTAAATCCAAGAGAGTTATTAGTTGTATGTAGAGTTAGTAGAACATGGAATCGCATCGCTAGTAGTGATCAACTATGGAAAGAAAAGTGCAGTCAAGTTGAAATTGGTAAGTTTAAATATATTTGACAGTGACGTATAATTGATTGTATTATTTTCTCATGAATTAATCTGATAACATAGTGGTTATTGCATCAGAACCAAAATAAAATTGTACATGAGGTTAAAAGTTAATTAACCCTGGGTAAATGTGCTACGATAACCATGGCAATGATTCATTCGTTCTTGATATGTCTTGACACAGTATTATTTTTTCAATATCAATAAATTTGTTAAAATACACTCCTAAGGCATTTTAATCATACATGTATACAATCAAGTTCAGTTCCAGTGGATTTTGCACCAATCACATCATCAATTACATTATATCCAACATCATTTATTTTCCTTATTTATCATCCCAAAATGGTACACCATATTTCTTATAGAAGTACTCATTGAATATGACTTATTGTGACAACAACACATGTGAGTGTATGTGCTACAAATAGCACAACCTTAATTTCTAATTAATATTTATTTTTATTTGATTTTTTAGAGGTACCAGTGACTGCCAATATGAAATGGAAAACAGTCTATAAAGATAACATGTATTTAAAACTGAATTGGGAGCTAGGTCACTTCAAAGAGGTTGATGTCAAAGGGCATACTGGAAAGTAAGTAAAAAGTTGCAACAAGTTGTAAAGCATAGAGGTCAAGTAGTGACCAAATCATTAGAAAGATCAATGTCATTGGTCATTAGTAGTGACAAAATTGTTAGAAAGGTCAATGTCATAGGTCATTAATAGTGGCCAAATTGTTAGAAAGGTCAATGTCATAGGTCATTAATAGTGACCAAATCGTTAGAAGGGGTGATGTCATATGTCATTACTAGTGATCAAATTGTTAGAAAGGTCATTGTCACAGGTCATTAATAGTGACCAAATTGTTAGAAAGGTCATTGTTATAGGTTAATAGTTATGACCAAAACATTAGCGAGAACATTGTCATAGGTCATTAGTAGTGACCAAATTGTTAGAATGATCAATGTCATAGGTCATTAGTAGTGACAAAATTGTTAGAAAGGTCAAGGTCATAGGTCATTAGTAGTGACCAAATTGTTAGAAAAGGCAATGTCATAGGTCATTAATAGTGACCAAATTGTTAGAGACGTCAATGTCATATGTCATTAATTGTGACCAAATTGTTAGAAAGGTCAATGTCATAGGTCATTCAGAGTGACCAAATTGTTAGAAAGGTCATTGTCATAGGTCATTAATAGTGACCAAATTGTTAGAAAGGTCAATGTCATAGGTCATTCAGAGTGACCAAATTGTTAGAAAGGTCATTGTCATAGGTCATTAATAGTGACCAAATTGTTAGAAAGGTCATTGTCATAGGTCATTAGTAGTGACCAACTTGTTAGAAAGGTCATTGTCATAGGTCATTAGTAGTGACCAAATTGTTAGAAAAGGCAATGTCATAGGTCATTAATAGTGACCAAATTGTTAGAGACGTCAATGTCATAGGTCATTAGTTGTGACCAAATTGTTAGAAGGGGTGATGTCATAGGTCATTAGTAGTGATCAAATTGTTAGAAAGGTCATTGTCATAGGTCATTAATAGTGACCAAATTGTTAGAGAGGTCAATGCCATATGTCATTAGTTGTGACCAAATCGTTAGAAGGGGTGATGTCATAGGTCATTAACAGTGACCAAATTGTTAGAAAGGTCAATGTCATAGGTCATTAATAGTGACCAAATTGTTAGAAAGGTCAATGTCATAGGTCATTCAGAGTGACCAAATTGTTAGAAAGGTCATTGTCATAGGTCATTAATAGTGACCAAATTGTTAGAAAGGTCATTGTCATAGGTCATTAGTAGTGACCAAATTGTTAGAAAGGTCATTGTCATAGGTCATTAGTAGTGACCAAATTGTTAGAAAAGGCAATGTCATAGGTCATTAGTAGTGACCAAATTGTTAGAGAGGTCAATGTCATAGGTCATTAGTTGTGACCAAATTGTTAGAAGGGGTGATGTCATAGGTCATTACTAGTGATCAAATTGTTAGAAAGGTCATTGTCATAGGTCATTAATAGTGACCAAATTGTTAGAAAGGTGATGTCATAGGTCATTAGTTGTGACCAAAACATTAGCGAGAACATTGTCATAGGTCATTAGTAGTGACCAAATTGTTAGAATGATCAATGTCATAGGTCATTAGTAGTGACAAAATTGTTAGAAAGGTCAATGTCATATAGGTCATTAATAGTGACCAAATTGTTAGAAAGGTCATTGTGATAGGTCATTAGTAGTGACCAAATCGTTAGAAGGGGTGATGTCATATGTCATTACTAGTGATCAAATTGTTAGAAAGGTCATTGTCATAGGTCATTAATAGTGACCAAATCGTTAGAAGGGGTGATGTCATATGTCATTACTAGTGATCAAATTGTTAGAAAGGTCATTGTCACAGGTCATTAATAGTGACCAAATTGTTAGAAAGGTCATTGTCATAGGTTAATAGTTATGACCAAAACATTAGCGAGAACATTGTCATAGGTCATTAGTAGTGACCAAATTGTTAGAATGATCAATGTCATAGGTCATTAGTAGTGACAAAATTGTTAGAAAGGTAAATGTCATAGGTCATTAGTAGTGACCAAATTGTTAGAAAGGTCAATGTCATAGGTCATTAGTAGTGACCAAATTGTTAGAAAGGTCATTGTCATAGGTCATTAGTAGAGACCAAATTGTTAGAAAAGGCAATGTCATAGGTCATTAATAGTGACCAAATTGTTAGAGACGTCAATGTCATATGTCATTAATTGTGACCAAATCGTTAGAAGGGGTGTCGTCATAGGTCATTACTAGTGATCAAATTGTTAGAAAGGTCATTGTCATAGGTCATTAATAGTGACCAAATTGTTAGAGAGGTCAATGTCATAGGTCATTAGTATTGACCAAATTGTTAGAAGGGGTGATGTCATAGGTCATTACTAGTGATCAAATTGTTAGAAAGGTCATTGTCATAGGTCATTAATAGTGACCAAATTGTTAGAGAGGTCATTGTGATAGGTCATTAATAGTGACCAAATTGTTAGAGAGGTCATTGTGATAGGTCATTAATAGTGACCAAATTGTTAGAGAGGTCATTGTGATAGGTCATTACTAGTGATCAAATTGTTAGAAAGGTCATTGTCATAGGTCATTACTAGTGATCAAATTGTTAGAAAGGTCATTGTCATAGGTCATTAATAGTGACCAAATTGTTAGAAAGGTCATTGTCATAGGTCATTAATAGTGACCAAATTGTTAGAGAGGTCAATGCCATAGGTCATTAATAGTGACCAAATTGTTAGAGAGGTCAATGTCATAGGTCATTAGTTGTGACCGAATTGTTAGAAAGGTGATGTCATAGGTCATTACTAGTGATCAAATTGTTAGAGAGGTCATTGTCATAGGTCATTAATAGTGACCAAATTGTTAGAAAGGTCATTGTGATAGGTCATTAGTTGTGACCAAATTGTTAGAAGGGGTGATGTCATAGGTCATTAGTTATCAAATTGTTAGAAAGGTCATTGTCATAGGTCATTACTAGTGATCAAATTGTTAGAAAGGTCATTGTCATAGGTCATTAATAGTGACCAAATTGTTAGAAAGGTCATTGTCATAGGTCATTAATAGTGACCAAATTGTTAGAGAGGTCAATGCCATAGGTCATTAATAGTGACCAAATTGTTAGAGAGGTCAATGTCATAGGTCATTAGTTGTGACCGAATTGTTAGAAAGGTGATGTCATAGGTCATTACTAGTGATCAAATTGTTAGAGAGGTCATTGTCATAGGTCATTAATAGTGACCAAATTGTTAGAAAGGTCATTGTGATAGGTCATTAGTTGTGACCAAATTGTTAGAAGGGGTGATGTCATAGGTCATTAGTTATCAAATTGTTAGAAAGGTTATTGTCATAGGTCATTAATAGTGACCAAATTGTTAGAAGGGGTGATGATATAGGTCATTACTAGTGATCAAATTGTTAGAGAGGTCAATGTCATAGGTCATTAGTTGTGACCAAATTGTTAGAAAGGTCAATGTCATAGGTCATTAGTTGTGACCAACTCGTTAGAAGGGGTGTCATAGGTCATTAATAGTGACCAAATTGTTAGAAAGGTCATTGTCATAGGTCATTACTGGTGATCAAATTGTTAGAAAGGTCAATGTCATAGGTCATTAGTTGTGACCAAATTGTTAGAAGGGGTGATGTCATAGGTCATTACTAGTGATCAAATTGTTAGAAGGGGTGATGTCATAGGTCATTACTAGTGATCAAATTGTTAGAAAGGTCAATGTCATAGGTCATTAGTTGTGACCAAATTGTTAGATAGGTCAATGTCATAGGTCATTAGTTGTGACCAACTCGTTAGAAGGGGTGTCATAGGTCATTAATAGTGACCAAATTGTTAGAAAGGTCATTGTCACAGGTCATTAATAGTGACCAAATTGTTAGAAAGGTCATTGTCATATGTCATTAGTTGTGACCAAAACATTAGCGAGGACATTGCCATAGGTCATTAGTAGTGACCAAATTGTTAGAGATGTCAATATCGTAGGTCATTAGTAGTGACCAAATTGTTAGAGAGGTCAATGTCATAGGTCATTAGTTGTGACCAAAACATTAGCGAGGACATTGTCATAGGTCATTTGTAGTGACCAAATTGTTAGAGATGTCAATGTCATAGGTCATTAGTAGTGACCAAATTGTTAGAAAGGTCAATGTCATAGGTCATTAGTAGTGACCAAATTGTTAGAAAGGTCATTGTCATAGGTCAGTAGTGACCAAATTGTTAGAAAAGGCAATGTCATAGGTCATTAATAGTGACCAAATTGTTAGAGAGGTCAATGTCATAGGTCATTAATAGGGACCAAATTGTTAGACGTCAATGTCATAGGTCATTAGTTGTGACCAAATTTTTCTCAAATAAACACAATGCCCCCAAATCTTGATTTTTGATTTTGAGGTCATACATGTATACATACTAATTATAGTAATTAATACATGTACATACTGATTACCGGTATAGTAATTAATACATGTACATACTGATTATAGTAATTAATACATGTACATACTGATTATAGTAATTAATACATGTACATACTGATTATAGTAATTAATACATGTACATACTGATTATAGTAATTAATGCATGTACATACTGATTATAGTAGTTAATACATGTACATACTGATTATAGTAATTAATACATGTACATACTGATTATAGTAATTAATACATGTACATACTGATTATAGTAATTAATACATGTACATTCTGATTATAGTAATTAATACATGTACATACTGATTATAGTAATTAATACATGTACATACTGATTATAGTAATTAATACATGTACATACTGATTATAGTAATTAATACATGTACATTCTGATTATAGTAATTAATACATGTACATACTGATTATAGTAATTAATACATGTACATACTGATTATAGTAATTAATACATGTACATACTGATTATAGTAATTAATACATGTACATACTGATTATAGTAATTAATACATGTACATTCTGATTATAGTAATTAATACATGTACATACTGATTATAGTAATTAATACATGTACATACTGATTATAGTAATTAATACATGTACATTCTGATTATAGTAATTAATACATGTACATACTGATTATAGTAATTAATACATGTACATACTGATTATAGTAATTAATACATGTACATACTGATTATAGTAATTAATACATGTACATACTGATTATAGTAATTAATACATGTACATACTGATTATAGTAATTAATACATGTACATACTGATTATAGTAATTAATACATGTACATACTGATTATAGTAATTAATACATGTACATACTGATTATAGTAATTAATACATGTACATACTGATTATAGTAATTAATACATGTACATATTGACTATAGTAATTAATACATGTACATACTGACTATAGTAATTAATACATGTACATACTGATTATAGTAATTAATACATGTACATACTGATTATAGTAGTTAATACATGTACATACTGATTATAGTAATTAATACATGTACCTACTGATTATAGTAATTAATACATGTACCTACTGATTATAGTAATTAATACATGTACCTACTGATTATAGTAATTAATACATGTACATACTGATTATAGTAATTAATACATGTACATACTGATTATAGTAATTAATACATGTACATTCTGATTATAGTAATTAATACATGTAAAAACTGATTATAGTAGTTAATACATGTACATACTGATTATAGTAATTAATACATGTACATACTGATTATAGTAATTAATACATGTACATACTGATTATAGTAATTAATACATGTACATACTGATTATAGTAATTAATACATGTACATACTGATTATAGTAATTAATACATGTACATACTGATTATAGTAATTAATATATGCACATACTGATTATAGTAATTAATACATGTACATTCTGATTATAGTAATTAATACATGTACATACTGATTATAGTAATTAATACATGTACATACTGATTATAGTAATTAATACATGTACATACTGATTATAGTAATTAATACATGTACATACTGATTATAGTAATTAATACATGTACATACTGATTATAGTAATTAATACATGTACATACTGATTATAGTAATTAATACATGTACATACTGATTATAGTAGTTAATACATGTACATACTGATTATAGTAGTTAATACATGTACATACTGATTATAGTAGTTTATACATGTACATACTGATTATAGTAATTAATACATGTACATACTGATTATAGTAATTAATACATGTACATACTGATTATAGTAATTAATACATGTACATTCTGATTATAGTAATTAATACATGTACATACTGATTATAGTAATTAATACATGTACATTCTGATTTATAGTAATTAATACTAATTATAGTAATTAATAGTCAAATTAAAAGTTAGTTGATAATTGTCAGCAAAGCTGATATCAATGTTCTGGAATATATTGTTTTATTTCTTGTGAGAATTTGCTTTTGAGTTAGGGAACATTTCACTTGGGTTGTTTAAGCTGAAATATGAACCACTTTCTTGGAATTTAGGCTCTGAAGTTATAAAGTCAGGAACATTCCTGGGGAGACTGGGAATTAATATTCCTGGCAGTGAACCAGTGAACATGGAACATTAATTGGAGTGACAATTTTAAATATTTTTGCAATGGTAAAGTTCATGATGGATGTAAAAGTTTTTTAATATATGTTGATTATTTTCAGAGTCTTGTCTATAACCTTTGATGGTAGAAGGATGGCAAGTGGAAGTAAGGATACAACAATCAAAATATGGGATGCCAAAAGTGGAAACTTAATACAAACACTGAAAGGTCATTCGGTAGGTTTCTTCTTGTGAAATTTTAAATAGCTAACAAATTAATTACTATGGTAACATAAGGATATAAATTATTATACATCTGTCACCGTAATGCCATAAGTTACAGTGTGCCGTAATTTTGCGGTATTGCACTAGGTATTTTCATCCTACCATATTAGGAAACGTGAATTCCAAATATGAAACGATTACGCGCATAAGCATCCTCTAATAATAAAAAACAAACATGACTTCCCTCAGGGATTGACCGGACCACACACAAAGAAGTTCGCTAAATCTGTTCTCAACGTTTTGGTTTTCGGCATGTTTGATGTTACAGTACAATTATCGTGAATGCTTTGGCTACACTTCAGCATTAGCTTCGCTTCAGCATCGCATCATTGTGGCCTCATTATGGCGACAATGTGGCATCAGCATCGCTTCATCGAACAAAGAAGTACAGTACTCATGCACCCAACCTCCCACCCACTACCTCTTTTCAATCGTTTTTTTTTTTCGCTGCTTTTGCAACCGCTTGTTGAATTTGACCAGACAATTTCCGTTTTATTTTCGACTGCGCAAACCCAGAAATAACACCGCCCACTTGATTGTTCGCTCTCATTTAAAATTCAGACTACCATGGGACTACTAAAAAATTTTGGTGGTTCACATTGACTTATAATTGTCTTTCTGGTGTTCATAGATGTTGAACTTTTTGTTTCAACTATCTATAATTATATGCACACAATCTGACCCTTTGACCTAGATTTGGCTGGGATTGAGTATTTTATTTTAAACAATATTCCGACATGACGCACTGCTACAAAATGTATTTCAACAGAAGTACGACATGGTTGTCTGGGTTTCCTTTTTGTGTTTACGATTTGTATAATTATTGTTGTTTTCCCCTAAGGAGAAGACAAGCCAAAGGACCATGAAGCATGGAGTGAAAGAAAATATTTCTAAGCCTAAAATAAAACCTAATGCACCTCTTTGTGCATTTATCAATTTTGCATATATTTGGTATGACAGTATGTTTGTAAATATCTAGAAAAATCTCGTCTTTGGTTAATAATTTCGTTTGTTTGGAATGTCTACCGACCGTGGCTCAATAATTTGTTTGGAATATCGATCCCTGTTGGTTTCTCCATATGGTCCTGACGTCCGTCAATCAACACAATCAGCCGAGGCATGGGGATCATGTCCCGTAATTTGTGGGCTGTATACCCAAATAATTAAACAAGTACTATTTATTATGTTTTTTTTTTTTATTTTACATCGCAAAACTACAACAGAGCTAGAGTTGTCATGGTGAAACAGCCACCTTGAAATTGATGCAACTTCAACTATCCATTTCTTACCTTGAAATCTAAAAAAAATAAAAATCCATCGGGGGATATATTAATAACCATTCTTACCAATCGCTAGCTTTATTTTATTCAAATCCATAAAATTCATGAGTTTTCCGACATTTGTTGGCAACTTCCATGCTAAAAATGGTTGAAAATGTGGGTGTGGTTCTTTCGTAAAGTCCTGTTGATAATACGGACAAATATGGTTCTGTGACCCAGGTCATGCTCCGATCAGGTGACTCTCAGCCAATGATGTTGTAACAAAGCATATTTGATGCAAATTGAAGGGTCTTCGTACCATCCAATCTCCGGCGCCGATTCACATTGGCTCATCAATAAAATTAACTTAATCTCATCTTTGTTGATCTTCCAGAAAGGTGTCTGGTGTCTGCGATTTTTCACACGCAATCTTCTGATCAGTGGTTCATATGACTGTACAATAAAAGTTTGGAATCTGCGGAAAGGATCTTGTGTTCGTACATTGTTTGGCCATGAGGGTGCGGTGTGGGCAATTGTGAGAAAACAAAACTTATTAGCATCAGCTTCACAAGACAGAACTGTAAGTTCATTACTTTGCTGTGATTACATACTAATTTTAAGAAGAATAAATTTTAAGAAAGTCATTATCACTCTCAGACTAATAAACCCCAAACACTGTCATTCCAGGATATTATTATTATTATTATTATTATTATAATATTATTATTATTATTATTATATCATTCCAGGATATTATTATCTTGGTATCATAAAATTCTGCCATGTTTATTGTCTATTAGAAATTACCTTGTACCAAAAAGAAACAAAATTATTGATAGTACTGGTAATAATTTGTAGTGGTTTTTTGACTCCCGTGTGCGAAGCACAAAAAGGGAGTCTTTGCAGTTAGTGTGTCTGTATGTGTGTGTGTATGTGTGTGTGTGTCCGTCTGTTCCACTGATATCTCAAGAACCATACATCAGTTTTTGATGAAACTGCGCAGATTTGATTAGTTTTGGGTAAAAATCTGTGCAATATTAATTACCTAATTTGCATAATGATTAATCAATTTTCGGCTTTTCCACTGATATCTCAAGTATTAATCATCACATTTCAATAAAACTTGGTACATAGATGTCATAGGACACTGCACAAACCTGAAAGTTTTTAGGGTAATATCAGTAGATATTAATTACCTAATTAGCATAATTAATTAATTTTCAGCTTTTGATATTTCAAGTAGTAATTGTCACATTTCAATGAAACTTGGTACATAGATGTCATAGGACACTGCACAGACCTGATAGTTTTTAGGGTAATATGAGTACATATTAATTACCTAATTTGCATAATTAATTAATTTTCAGCTTTTGATATTTCAAGTAGTAATCATCACATTTCAATGAAATTTGGTACATAGATGTCATAAGACACTGCACAGACCTGATAGTTTTTAAGGTAATATGAGTACATATTAATTACCTAATTTGCATAATTAATTAATTTTCAGCTTTTGATATTTCAAGTAGTAATCATCACATTTCAATGACACTTGGTACATAGATGTCATAGGACACTGCACTGACCTGATAGTTTTTTGGGTAATATCAGTATATATTAATTAGCTAATTTGCATAATTAATTAATTTTCAGCTTTTGATATATCAAGTAGTAATCATCACATTTCAATGAAATTTGGTACATAGATGTCATAGGACACTGCACAGACCTGATAGTTTTTAAGGTAATACGAGTACATATTAATTACCTAATTTGCATAATTAATTAATTTTCAGCTTCTGATATTTCAAGTAGTAATCATCACATTTCAATGAAATTTGGTACATAGACATCATAGGACACTGCACAGACCTGATAGTTTTAGGCTAATATCAGTATATATTAATTAGCTAATTTGCATAATTAATTAATTTTCAGCTTTTGATATTTCAAGTAGTAATCATCACATTTCAATGACACTTGGTACATAGATGTCATAGGACACTGCACAAACCTGATAGTTTTTAGGGTAATATGAGTACATATTAATTATCTAATTTGCATAATTAATTAATTTTCAGCTTTTGATATATCAAGTAGTAATCATCATATTTCAATGAGACTTGCTACATAGATCTTCTAGGATTATGCAGAGACCTAATTAGTTTTAATTGGATATTAATTACCTAATTTGCATAATGTTCCACTGATATATAAAGAACCACAAATTGGATTTTAATGAAACTTTTAAAGAGAACTATGCAGAAACCCAATTAGTTTTTGGTAAATATTTATGCTTATTAATCACCTAATTAACATAATTAATTAACACTGATATCTCAATTACTGATCATCACATTTGAATAAAACTTGGTACATAAATGCTCTAGGACAATAGACAGGCCTGATTAATTTTGGGTTAAAATTTGTTCATATTAATTCTCTAATTAGCATAATAATTCATAATTTTTTTGTTCTGTTCTGTTCATATTAGTTACCTGATGTACATAATTAGTTTTCAGCTTTTCTATCAATATCTCATGTACAGGTAATTTTGAATTAATTTTTAATGTGTCTTCAATACTCTCAGCACACGGGAGTTCTTTCTAAGCTTTCTTTGATTTCAAATATATTTCTAATCTCATTGTCAGGCCAAATTGTGGGATATTAGTCGTTGTCAATTGTTACATACATTGCGTGGACATACACAGGCTGTATTCTGCATTGACATGGACGATGACTGTAAAATAGTGTTGACTGGCTCAGCTGATAGGGTAAGTAGATAAAAACAAAACTTAATGCAAGTGTTTGAGTGTTTGGTTATGGTTTGATGACTTTTCTTTCATGTCTAATAACTTTAGTCATTTGTTTCTACAATTGAACCACTCCGTATTGAACGTTTACAAACCCTTTACTATTTATATTATGGTTGTTATTAGAGTATTCGTGTATGGAGTGTGGAGACTGGCAGACATACCAGAGTGATCTGGGCAAGTCAGACAACCTCCATCATGGCACTTAGTTACCACAAAGGCTATTTTGCATGTGCTGTAGGAGAGGTGCTTTCGCTTTGGAAACTAGGAGAGCCAGCAGCAAGTTGTGTTCGGACTTTCCAGGAACATGAAAAAAGGTAAATCACCACTAGAGGGCGCCTTGATTAAACTGATGATAAACCCAAAACACATGATGTCTTATTTAGAGCAGCCAATCATATATGACTTGTTTTGAGATCATTCTATCACACATGTTGCTATTTTCAATGTAGCCAAATCACATGGAACTAACGAAAAAACCTTTAAATTGTATGCATGAGTGAGTGAGTGAGTGAGTGAGTGAGTGAGTGAGAGATCAAATATTTGTTCACTTTGTTTAATTTTAATTTCAATCACTTTAATTTGACCTAGAATTGAGACATTAGAATTGAAAATGGCAGAACCAGAGAAACCTGAAGGAATCATAGTGAGTGCTGGGCAAGATGGTATGGTTAAATATTGGGATATCAACAAGTAAGTACATGTGGTCATCATGTGATGGTTACATGATTGTCAGGTAATGTAACATGCTCATTGGTTGATTCAGTTTACAATATTTGTCATGTGATGCTCGTCAGACATTTTTACTAGGTATGTTCATATTAAATGAATTTTCTGTTTCCTGATTGGCTTATAGCAGGTTATATTTTTTTCATTTTCAGAGAGAAGAGTCTACACACTTTGAGTGGACATTCCAGTCAAGTCAATGCCATCCACTTTGATGAGACAAAGATTGTCAGTGCTTCCTATGACAATAAATGCAAAGTCTGGGATTTCAACATCTAAAACAATTTAACACAAATATTGCCAAAATTGTGTCTTGTTGCTTCCAAGTTTCTGTCAAAATATGCACATGAAACATACCATTATAATACTATAATTATCCAGGCAGTGAGGGCAGTGTTCACAATTATGTCAAAATTACTGAGGACAGCAATCACAATTTGACACATGTCAAAATTACTGAGGACAGCGATCTCAAATGTAACACATATCAAAATTACTGAGGACAGCGATCACAATTTGACACATGTCAAAATTACTGAGGATAGCGATCTCAAATATAACACATATCAAAATTACTGAGGACAGTGATCACAATTATGGTATGTCAAAATTACTGAGGACAGTGAACTCAAATATAACACATGTAAAATTACTGCGGATAGCGATCTCAAATATGGCATGTCAAAATTACTGAGGACAGCGAACTCGAATATAACACATGTAAAATTACTGAGGATAGCGATCTCAAATATGGCATGTCAAAATTACTGAGGACAGCGATCTCAAATATAACACATGTCAAAATTACTGAGGACAGCGATCACAATTATGGCATGTCAAAATTACTGAGGACAGTGAACTCAAATATAACACATGTAAAATTACTGAGGATAGCGATCTCAATTATGACACATGTCAAAATTACTGAGGATAGCGATTTCAAATATAACACATGTAAAAATTACTGAGGATAGCGATCTCAATTATGACACATGTCAAAATTACTGAGGATAGCGATTTCAAATATAACACATGTAAAAATTACTGAGGATAGCGATCTCAATTATGACACATGTCAAAATTACCGAGGACGTAATTATGACACATGTAAAAATTACTGAGGACAGTGATCTCAATTATGACACATGTCAAAATTACTGAGGACACAATTATGACACATGTCAAAATTACCGAGGACGTAATTATGACACATGTCAAAATTACTGAGGACAGTGATCTCAATTATGACACATGTCAAAATTACTGAGGACACAATTATGACACACATCAAAATTACTGACGTAATTATGACACATGTCAAAATTACTGAGGACACAATTATGACATGTCAAAATTACTGAGGACAGCGATCTCAATTATGATACATCAAAATTACTAGGAACAGGAAATTAAACAAATATATGTCTAAATGTCAATGAATATGCTTAAAAAGTGGTGAACCATGTGTATGTTTTTTTGTGTAAATTTTGAATTCATTTGTTAAGTGTATTACACTAAAGTAAGTATGAAAGGATTGCCTGTTTGTTTATTCATACTTTGTTACCACAAATGTTTATCAATTTGCCCCCCAGAGTTTTTCATTCATAATTGTCAAAAATATTTTTATTATGTAAAATAATTTATCCATATTTTTATAATCTCTAACAATTGATAAACACTTATTTTTGTGCCAAATTGAGTGCCATGGTGTGTGCCCTTTGGAGGGGGAGGGGGGCATACATAATTTTTGTACTTGAGAAAGTTTTTACAAATTTTGCGTTTGTATGGATTCAATTTAATGTGTGCTATTCTAATTTGCCAAAAAATACCCTGATTGTGCTATATGTAATTTATTTAAATAAAAATAAATAATAAATAAAATATTCAGTATTTGAATATGTTATTATTTCTTCCTATATGTGTATACTTTTTATTTCAGTTATTTTCCAGTTCTTGTTCAAACAAAGTCCAAAAAATAGAAATTATGTTTTGACTGACTGCTATGTATGCATGTGTTTGCGTCTCTATTTCTCTGGCAGCAGAGGTATGTAAGGTTGCATAAATACGCCAGTTGCGAGTGGTGAGTTGCGAGTAGCAAGTAGCAAAATGTGTCAGTTGCGAGCGCTCGAAAGTGTCATTTGCGAGCGCTCGAAAATGGCAGTTGCTAGCGCTAAAAATACTAGTAGCAGTTGCTAGTGGCGATTTGTATGTACTTGCGAGTGCTAGCTACATCGGCATTGTGTGAAATAAAATTAAGTCCGATGTCCTACCCACTTGTTTTCAAGTTACATGTGTTGAAATGTAGCGAAATGTTGAATGTCTACGAGACTACACTAAGCCAGTGCGAGCGAGTCTGGCCGCTAGATCAATCGGAACTATGTGAAATAATAAAAATAAGTCCTCGCCTCCGATGTCTTAGCGGCATATTTTCTTGTGGCGAGTGTTGACATGTATTGATATTCTAAATCTATATTCATTGAAATCGCCGATTTCTAGACATCTCGACCCAAGACACTTCGTCCCAAATTGGTCATCTCGACACAGACACCCTGGACATCTCGACCCTTCGCATCGAGGCGACCCTTATCTCAATGTGGCGACGCAAACCTCTATCTAGTTCAAAGTTGATCGACATCTATTGATTTGAAACACCGGCTACAGAGAGCAATCTAGTGCAATGGATCAATTCAAAAAATGTTCAAGGGTTGCGTGCTGTGAAATGAACAACGAAAGTACATAAACGCCACAGTCCGCTTCATGTATATTAACATAATTATTAACATATTACAATGTAATACCTAATAGTTGTTAGTGTTATCTGTTTTAACATTTTATTTTATTCTTTATATCTGTATTTCTTGTTATTGTGTGTTTTTTGTGTATGATAATTGACCATGGTTAATGTATTTCCAATTCATTAATTTGAGTCAAGAATGTTTAGTTTGATGATTGATACGCATTCACTGGTAGACTGTTGCTTTCTTGTTGTGTCAATACAAACATGATTTAAACTTGTCTTTTCCGGTGTTTCTTTTCCCTTGCCATCATATTCAATATACGAAAATAGCACGCGTGTCTGTGCGTTTGCATGAGCGAAAGAGGCTGGTGAGACTGTGTCACAACGTGTTCTATTTATTTCCAAGGCGCGTGGTCGGCGCCTTTGATTGCATTTATTTTGTTGTTTTTTTATTCCCGAAATATATCACTGGCAGCGATTGTTTTGACATGTATCACAACTGAATGTTCAATCTAACTTTGTTTCGGCTATAGGTGTAGGTGGGTCGAGATGTCCAGCGAAAAATGGGTCGATATTTTTGGGGGTCGAGATGTCCAGTACCCGAAATCGTCGATAGCCCCGACATGCTATAAATCGATTGCCTTTATTCACGGTCGGGCGACTGTGTTCAGGTTTTTGGCTGTTACATGGAAATTCTGAATTGCATCTTCAAGTATTAAAGTGAGGGAATTATATGTAATTCCTACTAGAACTGAGTCAATATGTTTTGTCTAAATCACGAGGTCGGTTGGGATGGAGGTGAAGCTGACTCTAGGTGTGAAATCCCGGTGTCTCCATTCATCGAGAATTGTGTGACACGCATCCGGTTAAACGCGGGGTTAAACCATGGAGCTAAATGGTTAAACCAACAATGTAAGCGTTTTGATAATTGTAAACTTGCAATAATCTTGAGATGACAAGAAAAAAACTAACTACAGCGAAGTCAGCAAACGGATGGAGTCTCACGAAGGTGTATAAAACACATCCTGAATGTGTGTCCAAACGCGGTCAATGTGAATGTCTTCACAGAATAGAGATAGCAGTCTCACGACCTGTCTATAGGACAGAAACAGACAATGAATAATAAATAAATGCGTTTAGTCCGTGCGATTTGCGTCGATGTTGCCAAGTTCAAGTGGGTCGTCGGTAGGATGACAGTAATATCAATGAAATAATGCACGTTTTTTCCGTGGTTTAATGGAAACTTTAAAGCATTTAATAAGTGTGTGAGAATACACACATGTTGACAGAAAGCACTTGTCGAATAAATACAATGGGGCGTGGGCGGCTTCAGTTGTTGAAAGAGAATAATTATCGACTGGATACAATGGAATATGGCAAGTTCAACTCGTTAACAGAAAATAATGTTGTCACAAAAATATGTAGGACCATGATTGAATACAATGACCGGCGAAAAATATATATTGAACGCAATGAAGCGTAATCAAGTCACCCACTGTCGTTGTTTAGAGTATGTCGCTCTTTGACGTTTTACTTCAAGTGTGTCAAAATAATATTCTTTGTTTACATACACTGTACTAATGTGACAAAGCATTTCATTACAAAAAGGGCATACATTAAAAAAACGCAATGTGGAACGATTGTTTCCCGTTGTGGTAGGTTCACTCCCAAAAGCAAAATTGTGTATGATATAAATATGCTTGTATGTATATAAATTGTATTCAAAAACACCTCGCGTTATTTTTACTGCAACAATTGGAGTTTAATGTTTATTCCTAAAGTTTGATGAGTCGTCTGTCACTTCATGCAAAATTTTGCAGGCGAAGCGCGGGCGGAGATTGACAGCACATCGCGTTTGTTATTGTTGTGCTGTTTAGAATTAGCTTTATTCAGCATTTAACCGATTGCCACTTTAATCTTTTGTGGAGGCGTCAACTGGTGACAAACAATAACGACCAATATAGCGGCTTCATCAATAATGTGCATGCTGGTCCAAGATAAAATGCCGTCGGTCTCGTTGTTTCGCGACCTCAGACCAGGATGCGTTTAATACCACACCAAGGGACTAGCATGGGATCAGTTTTATCTGTTATATTTTCCCGAACATGACACCTATCTGTACGTTCTGAATGTGTAACAAGGCCGCCATAAAATTGCATTCCAATGATTCGTTTCTGACATAAAAATGACATTCGACCACAGTCACTTTAACGCAAAATAAGACTGTTAGTGAGAACATGGATGTACTAACAAATATCACTGTTACCTAAAATCAGAGCATTGTACCGTCCGCTGTACATAAAACTCAAACAAAGGTCAATTTGATATTTCGAATGAACCGACGATATGACACTGTTTACAGTGATTTTGTATTTTTCTCGGTTAAAAAACGGCGATTACGCGAACGAGAGTACAAAGATCTCGAGTGAAGATTTGTTTTTCCCACAAACAATCTCAGACAAGTCCGCTTTAAATCCTCGCAACAAGAAAATATGCCGCTAAGACATCGGAGGCGAGGGGTTATTTTTATTATTCACACAGTTCTAGCGGCCCGACTCGCTCGCAACTGCTACGTTTAGTCACCGTCCCTCAACACATGAGGGACGGTGGTTTAGTGTACGTACCACACATAGTTCCGATTGATCTAGCGGCCAGACTCGCTCGCACTGGCTTAGTGTAGTCTCGTAGACATTCAACATTTCGCTACCTTTCAACACATGTAACTCGAAAACAAGTGGGTAGGACATTGGACTTAATTTTATTTCACACAATGTCGAGGTAGCTAGCACTCGCAACTACATACAAATCGCCACTAGCAACTGCTATTTTTAGCGCTAGCAACTGCCATTTTCGAGCGCTCGCAACTGCCACTTTCGAGCGCTCGCAACTGACACATTTTGCTACTTGCTACTCGCAACTCACCACTCGCAACTGGCGTATTTATGCACCCTTACATACCTCGGCAGCACTATAGTCCAGTCATTCTAGTAAAAAAAGGGGGCCAACCCGTCACAAATTGCAACAGAAATAATTTCTTCACAGTGCTTTTCGGAAAGGTATCTAGATTGACATACTAAAAGTCTAGAAAAATCTTGGCTTCCGAAATATACCTAATTTGCATATATTCAAAATGGCCGTTTTGCACATTTTTACAAAAACTATTTGGACATATCTTTAATTCTAGATGAGGTATTATAAAAATTCATGATGCCATGATACTGTTTTGAGTCGGAGAAGGTACAAGAGTGCCAAATTTGTTGGTTGGGTAGATGAAAATTTGCATAAATCCAATATGGCTGCGATAATATAATTATTTAATTAACTTCTCTTCCGGCTTCTCTTCTATGTGATATAAGTAATAAGTTTAAGATATAGAATACAATTTTAAACAGAATCGTGCAGTACAGAAAAGATGTAAATAAATGGTTTCCTGGGTAGACGGATGCTTCATCTGCATAAATCCAACATGGCCGTCACATCTAAAAATGAAACACCTGCTATACTATATACATAATAGACCATTTAAACATAAATTTTCAACTCTATAAACTATATTTTTGATTTAACAAACTGTATTATATAGTTATATTTCTGTCCAAAAGTTTATTGTTTGATTAATGTAATTGCTAATCGTCATCGCTATCTTCATCAGATATCTGAACTACATTTGTGCATCCAGATCCTCGACATTGACCACAAACTGCAGAACATTCAAGGTTGTGCTTTCTGCACGCACATGTGACTGCAACAGTCTGTGGAGCAGTTGCATCTACAGAAATTACGATCGGTTGTATATCGCGTGCTGGGATTTGCTTCCTGACGAGAAACCCGATTTGTGTCTTTATCACTACTTGATTGTTCATAAAGGTGACACACCCGTCAGAGAAGGACAGGGCCTCTAATTCAGCCCAACGCCTACCTGAGGCGAGGACAGGAAGACTGTTTTCCACGTCAAAAGTGGTGCTGATCGGAAAGGCTCAAAGGCTCAGTCTGCTTAGAGCGGCCAACACAACTGATAATTTCAAATTGGTTGGTTCCCTCGTTTGGGGTCTAGGCCTCTGATTAAACAGTAAACAGTCTCCTAATAATAGGACAACCGGCTAGTCTCGTCCCCAAAGAATCCCAATGGTGGGTTACAAGGCTGACCTATAGCCAACAATCGCTGAAAGGATGATGGACAAAAAGTCAGCTGTCTGGCCAACAAAGGATGACATGGATCTCTCTTCCACCACACCAATCAGTGTATGCACGTAATTTTGAGGCGTAGGCTGTGTTGGTGGGATCCCTGTTTGCCCTGGACGTTAGCAGCCCACTGAGTGAGTCAACTGAGAGCCTTGATGCGTGTAAGTGGTACACCATTTGCCTCAAAGGCAGTGCGCCGTCCGGTTGGGACAGCAGATCTGGAAGTACCCCTGGTGTTTCGACTAACATTTCCAACAGTAGTGGAAACCAGACCTTGCTTGGCCCTCTTGGCATTCCTGGGTGTGGTGAATAGGTCTAACCTTGGACCGTCCCACCGCCGAAACAGTCTGGAGGTTACCCATTGGGGTATCCACCACTCCGCATTCTGGAGACGGCGCCGCCACGAGAGGGTGTCCGCTTGACTGTTTCTCACCCCTGGAAGGTTGTATGTGGCTAGCTCCACATTGTATTCCAGGTACCAAAGTAGAATTTGCTCTGCTAGGACTGACAATGATGGGGGATCTGCCCCCCCCCTCCTTGTAGCTATAGGAGACCACTGCTATGTTGTCGGTGCGAAGCAGCTATGGGTAGAAAGTGAAGTAGTGCTAAGCGCACTTCTTTCAGTTTGAGCCAGTTGATATGGCTGTCGTGAATCTAACACAGGGGCCATATTTTCCATTGGGCTTGTTCGTCCAATAGGTGCACTCCCCAACATGTGAGGGAGGCATCCGTTTCCAGAGTAATAACTGTGGCAAGTGGGTCCCAAAAAAACCCTGCCTGTTGGCAATTGCCGACCACCAGCACTTGGCCCTAGAGTGTTACTCACCTCTGTAGTTCCCGTAAGAGCCCGGTGTTGCAACAAAAGTGCGCTGTAACAGGCAGCTGCGTAATGCGGCAAGGGGGAACTACCCGCTAACATCATTCCGATGATTCGCATTAGTTCTTGGAGGGACACAGAGGAAATGCTGACTAGGCATTCGGCTAGGTCGTTTAGGCAGCAGGCCATACCAAGCCTACCTCCGTGTCAAACTCCCTGGCCAGGAACACCAACTGTTATGTTGGCTGAGGGTGGGGCTTGCTCGATTTACAAGGAAGCACAACTGGTCTAGAGAAATTAGCCTTACTGTTTGACTAACCATACCTTGTTGGGTTGTGTAGCAGCCATTCATCTACCATCTACCAGCCAGGTACATGTTGATGTGTACCGATGTGATGTGTACCGGCGCAGCAGTAGCACCACCTGTTTCCACACTCTGGTGAAATACGTATGGAGCCATGCAAAACCTGAAGGGGAGCACCATGCGCTCGACTACTTGGCCCAACTGGGTGTATCGGTATGAGGCTAACCAGTAGAAACAGAACACGGAGAATAATATGGTGCTTGGTGTTTCCAGAAAGCTCATCCTGATTTAGTCTGCTTAAGTCCAGAACGGGCACAGCCACCTGTAGTCACAGTTGTAGTCTTTGGAACCACCAATACTTGCGAGTAGAAGCCCAGACTTAACGACGGGTCCCCTATCCTGTCTATAGCGCCCTTTAAAGGCAAACTGTCCACATCCTATCGGATAGCTCCCGCTTTGCGGGGGTCCCCTGACAGTGCCTCAAACAGGGATCTGTTACACGCTGCCTCCGAACTGGAATATACCGACACAATCAGTGCGACAGATATGTGTGGGTTCGGCAGTTCCACATTGAGGTGATCTTTCCTCCGCCGAGGGGAGACCCTGCGTGGCCTGTAGAAGTTGATAGGTTTGATACCTCCCGCCGGACATATTCCCATCCCCCTTCTTCCTGGTGGCGCGTCGCCACTCTTCCCTCCCCCAGAAGAGGCAGGACGCTTGCCTCATGGCTACTTCTGGCCAGTAGATGCCGACTTTGGTCGTTACGTTTTCTCAGCTTGGTGTCCTTACTGCTTGCCTTTGGCAGAAGCCAAACCGGATCGCAGGTCTCACCTGTACCAACTGGTCAGTGGGATCCCAAGGCACCGAGACTGCTCCTTCCATCCTCAAAAAATAAGAGGGTGGGGGAGGTCCAGCCTGCGTAACTGAGGCGGTGGTGCGCCCAGTGAAAACAGTCAGAACTGCATTCCGCTGTACAGAGGCAGCCCCTGCCACGAGAGCCAGATGACACTGCAGGATATCCCGCTTAGCCGTGTGGTGTCCCATCAATGGCTGTGTCTGCTGGTCTAGGAAGCTGGTGTGTTCTGCCATTGAGACTTCAGAGTGCTGGCAACGCAAAACAATTCGTTCCAGTGGGCTGGCCACAACTCGAAGGTTAAGGGTCGCCACTCTGCTCTTAGTGTGTGAATTGTTTCCGAATAACCGATCGAAATATTCCATTAACACGCCCCCCTTCCCACTGAACCCAAAAAAAATTGTGGTACCGGGGTCAGGAGGAGAACCAAAGGATCCGATCGGGGCGTGATATTTGACTACAGACTCCGGGTGGGGGTGGGTGGCGGTTGAACATCGGCTCACGGAGTCATTATGAGGAACATACTTTGAGGGGCCTCCCGAGGTTGCACATTTAAATGATACTATTTTGACGGCCATATTGGATTTATGCAAATGGATTGTTATTCAATCAAATGTTTCACAATCACATGCATACACACACACCAAACCATATTGCAGCAACTTGAATATCTAAAAAATGTCATCTAGAATTAAAGATATGTCCTAATAGTTATATTTTCCATGTTATAAAAATGCACCAAACGGCCACTTTGAATATATGCAAATTAGGTATATTTCGGAAGCCTAGATTTTCCTAGACTTTTAGCATGTCAATCTAGACACCTCCCTGGAATGTATTGTGAAGAAATTATTTCTGTTGTAATTTGTGATGGGTCAAACCATAAATTGACTGGACTACTAATGATATTCAAACATCACACGTACGTCGTGCATCTTGGGATACATAATCATGTGCATTTCCTTTGTGATTCAATTTTTTATGTTTATTCAGTACTTTGGCAACAAAAATTTTAACTTGTGTGTACATCTAGAATTTCCTAATGTGTATAGCACATATTTAGCTATTTGTAATATACAAAGAATCTCGACTGATTGCATTAGATGGATAATTTTTTTGGAAATTTACAGAACAAACAAATCTGATATTTACCATCAACTAATGTCAATTTGTACATTCTCTGAAAGGAATATGTCTACTCAATCTGTATTTATATTTTTTTTTATTTGAAAAGTAGTTTTTTTGAAAGTTCAATAACAGCACATGGCCTAATTGGGATACTATTTTGAGGCTTTTTTGTTCATTTCGACTTACTTAGAAATGCATTGTACCGTCTACCACGTTTGACTGTTATTCAACTCAATTTATCTGTTTGTTTGCAAGAAAGATGTGTAAGAGGATGAGGATATGCATGTAACATGTGACACTGAGTCAGGGGTTTACGAAAAGGACAACAATGCATACAACATGTGGCACTGAGTCAGGGATTTACCAAAAGGACAACAATGCATGTAACATGTGGCACTGAGTCAGAGATTTACCAAAAGGGCAAGAATGCATGTAACATGTAACACTGAGTCAGGGATTTACCAAAAGGGAGGTATGTACGACCTAGAAAAAGTGCCATATGCGAGTACCAAGTTGCGAGTCGCAAGTAGCAAAATATGCCATATGCTAGTGGTAAAAACGGCATATGCGAGTGGTAAAATGTATCATTTGCTAGTAGCAAAAAAGCCCTATGCGAGGGGTAATACAAAGGCCAGGAAAACTGGTGTATGCGAGGGGTGGAGTCATTTGCCAGTTTACTCAACGGCTGGATTCGTTTGCTTATAATATAATAACGTACGTTCAAATGTGTTTTATCACAGTAAAATCAAATATTTACCATGGTTATGAAATGATGTATACATGGTTGGTTAAGATTGGCATGATGCTGTTGAGGCTTTTACTTTAGGGGTGATTCATATATAACAATAATGGTAGCAAATATGTGTCAGCGCGATCTAGCCTAGGTGTCAACCGGCGCACGCCGCCCGGTACTCAACATTACAGTCGACCAGTGTACGCGGATTACATTGCGAAGGTCACAAATAAAAGCAGCTTTAACTACTATTTCCAGTGCTTTTTGTTTATTATTCATTTAAGTGCTTATATCAAAAAGTTCGTTCAGTCGTTTGCATAGAATCGATGTTTGCTCTTCACACACTGCACAGGAAACGTGACAGCACAAAAATTTAATAAACGGCCATGACCAGCCAGCACACTCCACATAACATGTGAAAATTGTTTTTTTCTTTCGGTAAAATTAGTATGAACCCGTGGTCTGCGATTAAAGAATCATAGAATTATAATTGTAGTTAGTGAAAACGGGTGTTCACAGAATTCTTGTGTCACGCGCCGCCTGTTAAATGAAGACAATGGCAGGTTTCAAAAGTAGTCACACCTCGGAGAGGTGTTAAATTTGCCACAACCCAAGTGTTAACTAGCACACAATTCCATAATAATACATCGACACGAATTGATAGTATACGTAAAGAAATAAAGTGCATGTTGAGTGATAAGTCCGCATGTTTACGAGACGTCCCTCATTGTCGTGCTTTAGACAGTAACTCTTGTAAAATTTGTATGTTTTATATATGTGTTTTAGCAGTTGGTGTAACCATGGAACTATCAACCTGTTTATAGTTCCATGGTGTAACCATTTTAATTCCTTCTGAGAAGTTTAAGTGTTTCAATAAACCAAACCTCACACATGGAATGTATTTACACGCAACGCGGATGAAATTTGAATTGAAACAAATTGAAACAAAGAAGCTTCTGCCGTTGCTTGATCGGGATAGAGAGACAATTTTTACGGGTAAATGCTAGTAGAAGACTTAGCCTCAATGCCCTAAACACTTCGACCTAACCACTTTACTTGTACAAGTAGAAACAGTTTTATGTTAGCGTTGAAATAATCATAGAAGTACAGTTATCATCAGTACAAGTAGACTCGCTGAACAGGAACTCACACGCGAGCCAATGGAAACAATAGCTAGTTTCAAAACAATTTTGTCCCAGACAAGACACGGACAACAAACTCGCTGTTTTGCTGATTAGGAATAACGTGATGTTAATTTCGTGGTAAATCCTCCCATACACTGTTGATTCTGTCGACCAATGAGAACGCACGTTTCTGATCAACCAGACTACTTAGACCTAGAACACGCGCGGTAATTGGACTTAAGGAAAGCACGACTTGTGTCTATGACCGTTGATGTACATGTAGTTGCGTTTACAGCCAAAACAAAGTCAGCTTGGACATTCAGTTGTTAGAAATGACAAAATAAACGGTGCCAGCGATACATTTCGAAAATGAAAGAACAAAATAAACACAATCAAAGGCGCCGACCACGCGCTTTGGAAATAAATAGAACGCGTTGCGACGAGAAATCTCGCCTGCATCTTTCACTCACGCAAACGCACACACACACATGCTATTTCCGTATATTGAATACGTTGGCAACGGAAGGGACACGTTTAAATCATCTTTGTATTAACACAACTTGAAAGCAACAGTCTCACACTGAATATATGTTTATCAATTATCAAACTAAACATTCAATGAAGCGGACTGCGACGGTTAAGACGAAAATACAAGGCTAAGACGAAAAAAATGTGACAGTACGATTATGCTCGTCTACTACACGCCCGGGGACTACACGTTCAAGTATCCAACTTCCCAATACAAAACATGATTAGTATCAGCAATAATTTCTAGTACTGCCTGGATAATTGTAATCAACAGTGTATAGGAGGATTTAGCGGAGGGCCTGTACTTCATTACAAAACTGTTGAAATACCACGAAATTAACATCACGTTATTCCTAATCAGCAAAACAGCGAGTTTGTTGTCCATGTCTTGTCTGGGACAAAATTGTTTTGAAACTAGCCATTGTTTCCATTGGCTCGCGTGTGAGTTCCTGTTCAGCGAGTCTACTTGTACTGATGATAACTGTACTTCTATGATTATTTCAACGCTAACATGTCCATTCTTATTTTAACGAAACATAAAACTTTTTCTACTTGTACAAGTAAAGTGGTTAGGTCGAAGTGTTTAGGGCATTGAGGCTAAGTCTTCTACTAGCATTTACCCGTAAAAATTGCCTCTCTATCCCGATCAAGCAACGGCAGATGCTTCTTTGTTTCAATTTGTTTCAATTCAAATTTGATCCGGGTTGCGTGTAAATACATTCCATGTGTGAGGGACGTCTCGTAAACATGCGGACTTATCACTCAACATGCACTTTATTCCTTTACGTATACTACCAATTCGTTGTATTATTATGGAATTGTGTGCTAGTTAACACTTGGGTTGTGGCAAATTTAACACCTCTCCGAGGTGTGACTACTTTTGAAACCTGCCATTGTCTTCATTTAACCGGCGGCGCATGACACAAGAATTCTGTGAACACCCGTTTTCACTAACTACAATTATAATTCTATGATTCTTTAATCGCAGACCACGGGTTCATACTAATTTTACCGAAAGAAAAAACAATTTTCACATGTTATGTGGAGTGTGCTGGCTGGTCATGGCCGTTTATTAAATTATTGTACTGTCACGTTTCCTGTGCAGTGTGTGAAGAGCAAACATCGATTCTATGCAAACGACTTAACGAGCTTTATGATATAAACACTTAAATGAAAAATAAACAAAAAAGCACTGGAAATAGTAGTTAAAGCTGCTTTTATTTGTGACCTTCGCAATGTAATCCGCGTACACTGGTCGACTGTAATGTTGAGTACCGGGCGGCGTGCGACGGTTGACACCGAGGCTAGATCGCGTTGACACCTATTTGCTACCATTATTGTTATATATGAATCACCCCTAAAGTAAAAGCCTCAACAGCATCATGCCAATCTTAACCAACCATGTACACATCATTTCATAACCATGGTAAATATTTGATTTTACTGTGATAAAACACATTTGAACGTACGTTATTATATTATAAGCAAACGAATACAGCCGTTGAGCAAACTGGCAAATGACTCCACCCCTCGCATACACCAGTTTTCCTGGCCTTTGTATTACCCCTCGCATAGGGCTTTTTTGCTACTAGCAAATGATACATTTTACCCCACTAGCATATGGCATATTTTGCTACTTGCGACTCGCAACTTGGTACTCGCATATGGCACTTTTTCTAGGTCGTACATACCTGCAAAAGGACAACAATGCATGTAACATGTGGCACTGAGTCAGGGATTTACCAAAAGGGCAACAATGCATGTAACATGTGACACTTAGTTAGGGATTTACCAAAATGGCAACAATGCATGTAACATGTGGCACTGAGTCAGGGATTTACCAACAGGACAACAATGCATGTAACATGTGGCACTGAGTCAGGGATTTACCAAAAGGGCAACAATGCATGTAACACGTAACACTGAGTCAGGGATTTACCAAAAGGGCAACAATGCATGTAATATGTGGCACTGAGTCAGGGATTTACCAACAGGACAACAATGCATGTAACATGTGGCACTGAGTCAGGGATTTACCAAAAGGGCAACAATGCATGTAACACGTAACACTGAGTCAGGGATTTACCAAAAGGGCAACAATGCATGTAACGCGTAACACTGAGTCAGGGATTTAACAAAAGGACAACAATGCATGTAACATGTAACACTGAGTCAGGGATTTACCAAAAGGGCAACAATGCATGTAACATGTGACACTGAGTCAGGGATTTACCAAAAGGACAACAATGCATGTAACATGTAACACTGAGTCAGGGATTTACCAAAAGGGCAACAATGCATGTAACATGTGACACTGAGTCAGGGATTTACCAAAAGGACAACAATGCATGTAACATGTAACACTGAGTCAGGGATTTACCAAAAGGGCAACAATGCATGTAACATGTGACACTGAGTCAGGGATTTACCAAAAGGACAACAATGCATGTAACATGTGACACTGAGTCAGGGATTTACCAAAAGGGCAACAATGCATGTAACATGTAACACTGAATCAGGGATTTACCAAAAGGGCAACAATGCATGTAACATGTAACACTGAGTCAGGGATTTACCAAAAGGGCAACAATGCATGTAACATGTAACACTGAGTCAGGGATTTACCAAAAGGGCAACAATGCATGTAACACGTAACACTGAGTCAGGGATTTAACAAAAGGGCAACAATGCATGTAACATGTGACACAGAGTCAGCGATTTACCAAAAGGACAAGAATGCATGTAACATGTAACACTGAGTCAGGGATTTACCTAATGGGCAACAATGCATGTAACCTGTGACACTGAGTCAGGGATTTACCAAATGGGCAACAATGCATGTAACATGTAACACTGAGTACGGGATTTACCAAAAGGGCAAGAATGCATGTAACATGTGACACTGAGTCAGGGATTTACCAAAATGGCAACAATGCATGTAACATGTGGCACTGAGTCAGGGATTTACCAAAATGGCAACAATGCATGTAACATGTGACACTGAGTCAGGGTTTTACCAAAATGGCAACAATGCATGTAACATGTGGCACTGAGTCAGGGTTTTACCAAAATGGCAACAATGCATGTAACATGTGACACTGAGTCAGGGTTTTACCAAAATGGCAACAATGCATGTAACATGTGACACTGAGTCAGGGATTTACCAAAATGGCAACAATGCATGTAACATGTGGCACTGAGTCAGGGATTTACCAAAATGGCAACAATGCATGTAACATGTGACACTGAGTACGGGATTTACCAAAATGGCAACAATGCATGTAACATGTGACACTGAGTCAGGGTTTTACCAAAAGGGCAACAATGCATGTAACATGTAACACTGAGTACGGCCTTTACCAAAAGGGCAAGAATGCATGTAACATGTGACACTGAGTACGGGATTTACCAAAATGGCAACAATGCATGTAACATGTGACACTGAGTCAGGGTTTTACCAAAATGGCAACAATGCATGTAACATGTGACACTGAGTCAGGGATTTACCAAAATGGCAACAATGCATGTAACATGTGGCACTGAGTCAGGGATTTACCAAAATGGCAACAATGCATGTAACATGTGGCACTGAGTCAGGGATTTACCAAAATGGCAACAATGCATGTAACATGTGACACTGAGTCAGGGTTTTACCAAAATGGCAACAATGCATGTAACATGTGACACTGAGTCAGGGATTTACCAAAATGGCAACAATGCATGTAACATGTGGCACTGAGTCAGGGATTTACCAAAATGGCAACAATGCATGTAACATGTGACACTGAGTCAGGGTTTTACCAAAATGGCAACAATGCATGTAACATGTGGCACTGAGTCAGGGATTTACCAAAAGGGCAACAATGCATGTAACATGTGGCACTGAGTCAGGGATTTACCAAAATGACAACAATGCATGTGACACTGAGTCAGGGAATTACCAAAATGGCAACAATGCATGTAACATGTAACACTGAGTCAGGGTTTTACCAAAATGGCAACAATGCATGTAACATGTGGCACTGAGTCAGGGATTTACCAAAAGGACAACAATGCATGTAACATGTGGCACTGAGTCAGGGATTTACCAAAATGGCAACAATGCATACAACATGTGGCACTGAGTCAGGGATTTACCAAAAGGACAACAATGCATGTAACATGTGACACTGAGTCAGAGATTTACCAAAAGGGCAAGAATGCATGTAACATGTAACACTGAGTCAGGGATTTACCAAAATGGCAACAATGCATGTAACATGTGGCACTGAGTCAGGGATTTACCAAAAGGGCAACAATGCATGTAACACGTAACACTGAGTCAGGGATTTACCAAAAGGACAACAATGCATGTAACATGTGGCACTGAGTCAGGGATTTACCAAAATGGCAACAATGCATCCAACATGTGACACTGAGTCAGGGATTTACCAAAAAGGCAACAATGCATGTAACATGTAACACTGAGTCAGGGATTTACCAAAATGGCAACAATGCATGTAACATGTGACACTGAGTCAGGATTTTACCAAAAGGGCAACAATGCATGTAACATGTAACACTGAGTACGGCCTTTACCAAAAGGGCAAGAATGCATGTAACATGTGACACTGAGTACGGGATTTACCAAAATGGCAACAATGCATGTAACATGTGACACTGAGTCAGGGTTTTACCAAAATGGCAACAATGCATGTAACATGTGACACTGAGTCAGGGATTTACCAAAATGGCAACAATGCATGTAACATGTGGCACTGAGTCAGGGATTTACCAAAATGGCAACAATGCATGTAACATGTGGCACTGAGTCAGGGATTTACCAAAATGGCAACAATGCATGTAACATGTGACACTGAGTCAGGGTTTTACCAAAATGGCAACAATGCATGTAACATGTGACACTGAGTCAGGGATTTACCAAAATGGCAACAATGCATGTAACATGTGGCACTGAGTCAGGGATTTACCAAAATGGCAACAATGCATGTAACATGTGACACTGAGTCAGGGTTTTACCAAAATGGCAACAATGCATGTAACATGTGGCACTGAGTCAGGGATTTACCAAAAGGGCAACAATGCATGTAACATGTGGCACTGAGTCAGGGATTTACCAAAATGACAACAATGCATGTGACACTGAGTCAGGGAATTACCAAAATGGCAACAATGCATGTAACATGTAACACTGAGTCAGGGTTTTACCAAAATGGCAACAATGCATGTAACATGTGGCACTGAGTCAGGGATTTACCAAAAGGACAACAATGCATGTAACATGTGGCACTGAGTCAGGGATTTACCAAAATGGCAACAATGCATACAACATGTGGCACTGAGTCAGGGATTTACCAAAAGGACAACAATGCATGTAACATGTGACACTGAGTCAGAGATTTACCAAAAGGGCAAGAATGCATGTAACATGTAACACTGAGTCAGGGATTTACCAAAATGGCAACAATGCATGTAACATGTGGCACTGAGTCAGGGATTTACCAAAAGGGCAACAATGCATGTAACACGTAACACTGAGTCAGGGATTTACCAAAAGGACAACAATGCATGTAACATGTGGCACTGAGTCAGGGATTTACCAAAATGGCAACAATGCATCCAACATGTGACACTGAGTCAGGGATTTACCAAAAAGGCAACAATGCATGTAACATGTAACACTGAGTCAGGGATTTACCAAAATGGCAACAATGCATGTAACATGTGGCACTGAGTCAGGGATTTACCAAAAGGGCAACAATGCATGTAACACGTAACACTGAGTCAGGGATTTACCAAAAGGACAACAATGCATGTAACATGTAACATGTAACACTGAGTCAGGGATTTACCAAAATGGCAACAATGCATGTAAAATGTGACACTGAGTCAGAGATTTACCAAAAGGGCAAGAATGCATGTAACATGTAACACTGAGTCAGGGATTTACCAAAATGGCAACAATGCATGTAACAGGTGGCACTGAGTCAGGGATTTACCAAAATGGCAACAATGCATGTAACATGTGGCACTGAGTCAGGGATTTACCAAAATGGCAACAATGCATGTAACATGTGACACTGAGTCAGGGTTTTACCAAAATGGCAACAATGCATGTAACATGTGACACTGAGTCAGGGATTTACCAAAATGGCAACAATGCATGTAACATGTGGCACTGAGTCAGGGATTTACCAAAATGGCAACAATGCATGTAACATGTGACACTGAGTCAGGGTTTTACCAAAATGGCAACAATGCATGTAACATGTGGCACTGAGTCAGGGATTTACCAAAAGGGCAACAATGCATGTAACATGTGGCACTGAGTCAGGGATTTACCAAAATGACAACAATGCATGTGACACTGAGTCAGGGAATTACCAAAATGGCAACAATGCATGTAACATGTAACACTGAGTCAGGGTTTTACCAAAATGGCAACAATGCATGTAACATGTGGCACTGGGTCAGGGATTTACCAAAAGGACAACAATGCATGTAACATGTGGCACTGAGTCAGGGATTTACCAAAATGGCAACAATGCATGTAACATGTGGCACTGAGTCAGGGATTTACCAAAATGGCAACAATGCATACAACATGTGGCACTGGGTCAGGGATTTACCAAAAGGACAACAATGCATGTAACATGTGGCACTGAGTCAGGGATTTACCAAAATGGCAACAATGCATGAAAAATGTGGCACTGAGTTAGGGATTTACCAAAATGGCAACAATGCATGTAACATGTGGCACTGAGTCAGGGTTTTACCAAAATGGCAACAATGCATGTAACATGTGGCACTGGGTCAGGGATTTACCAAAAGGACAACAATGCATGTAACATGTGGCACTGAGTCAGGGATTTACCAAAATGGCAACAATGCATGAAAAATGTGGCACTGAGTTAGGGATTTACCAAAATGGCAACAATGCATACAACATGTGGCACTGAGTCAGGGATTTACCAAAAGGACAACAATGCATGTAACATGTGACACTGAGTCAGAGATTTACCAAAAGGGCAAGAATGCATGTAACATGTAACACTGAGTCAGGGATTTACCAAAATGGCAACAATGCATGTAACATGTGGCACTGAGTCAGGGATTTACCAAAAGGGCAACAATGCATGTAACACGTAACACTGAGTCAGGGATTTACCAAAAGGACAACAATGCATGTAACATGTGGCACTGAGTCAGGGATTTACCAAAATGGCAACAATGCATCCAACATGTGACACTGAGTCAGGGATTTACCAAAAAGGCAACAATGCATGTAACATGTAACACTGAGTCAGGGATTTACCAAAATGGCAACAATGCATGTAACATGTGGCACTGAGTCAGGGATTTACCAAAAGGGCAACAATGCATGTAACACGTAACACTGAGTCAGGGATTTACCAAAAGGACAACAATGCATGTAACATGTAACATGTAACACTGAGTCAGGGATTTACCAAAATGGCAACAATGCATGTAAAATGTGACACTGAGTCAGAGATTTACCAAAAGGGCAAGAATGCATGTAACATGTAACACTGAGTCAGGGATTTACCAAAATGGCAACAATGCATGTAACATGTGGCACTGAGTCAGGGATTTACCAAAAGGGCAACAATGCATGTAACACGTAACACTGAGTCAGGGATTTACCAAAAGGACAACAATGCATGTAACATGTGGCACTGAGTCAGGGATTTACCAAAATGGCAACAATGCATCCAACATGTGACACTGAGTCAGGGATTTACCAAAAAGGCAACAATGCATGTAACATGTAACACTGAGTCAGGGATTTACCAAAATGGCAACAATGCATGTAACATGTGGCACTGAGTCAGGGATTTACCAAAAGGGCAACAATGCATGTAACACGTAACACTGAGTCAGGGATTTACCAAAAGGACAACAATGCATGTAACATGTAACATGTAACACTGAGTCAGGGATTTACCAAAATGGCAACAATGCATGTAAAATGTGGCACTGAGTCAGGGATTTACCAAAATGGCAACAATGCATGTAAAATGTGGCACTGAGTCAGGGATTTATCAAAATGGCAACAATGCATGTAACATGTGACACTGAGTCAGGGATTTACCAAAAGGACAACAATGCATGTGACACTGAGTCAGGGATTTACCAAAATGGCAACAATGCATGTAACATGTGGCACTGAGTCAGGAATTTACCAAAAGGACAACAATGCATGTAACATGTGACACTTAGTTAGGGATTTACCAAAATGGCAACAATGCATGTAACATGTGGCACTGAGTCAGGGATTTACCAAAAGGACAACAATGCATGTAACATGTGACACTGAGTCAGGGATTTACCAAAATGGCAACAATGCATGTAAAATGTGGCACTGAGTCAGGGATTTACCAAAATGGCAACAATGCATGTAACATGTGACACTGAGTCAGGGATTTACCAAAAGGACAACAATGCATGTAACATGTGGCACTGAGTCAGGGATTTACCAAAATGGCAACAATGCATGTAACATGTGACACTGAGTCAGGGATTTACCAAAAGGACAACAATGCATGTAACATGTAACACTGAGTCAGGGATTTACCAAAAGGGCAACAATGCATGTAACATGTGACACTGAGTCAGGGATTTACCAAAAGGACAACAATGCATGTAACATGTAACACTGAGTCAGGGATTTACCAAAAGGGCAACAATGCATGTAACATGTGGCACTGAGTCAGGGATTTACCAAAATGGCAACAATGCATCCAACATGTGACACTGAGTCAGGGATTTACCAAAAAGGCAACAATGCATGTAACATGTAACACTGAGTCAGGGATTTACCAAAATGGCAACAATGCATGTAACATGTGGCACTGAGTAAGGGATTTACCAAAAGGGCAACAATGCATGTAACACGTAACACTGAGTCAGGGATTTACCAAAAGGACAACAATGCATGTAACATGTAACATGTAACACTGAGTCAGGGATTTACCAAAATGGCAACAATGCATGTAAAATGTGGCACTGAGTCAGGGATTTACCAAAATGGCAACAATGCATGTAATATGTGGCACTGAGTCAGGGATTTACCAAAAGGACAACAATGCATGTAACATGTGACACTGAGTCAGGGATTTACCAAAATGGCAACAATGCATGTAAAATGTGGCACTGAGTCAGGGATTTATCAAAATGGCAACAATGCATGTAACATGTGACACTGAGTCAGGGATTTACCAAAAGGACAACAATGCATGTGACACTGAGTCAGGGATTTACCAAAATGGCAACAATGCATGTAACATGTGGCACTGAGTCAGGAATTTACCAAAAGGACAACAATGCATGTAACATGTGACACTTAGTTAGGGATTTACTAAAATGGCAACAATGCATGTAACATGTGGCACTGAGTCAGGGATTTACCAAAAGGACAACAATGCATGTAACATGTGACACTGAGTCAGGGATTTACCAAAATGGCAACAATGCATGTAAAATGTGGCACTGAGTCAGGGATTTACCAAAATGGCAACAATGCATGTAACATGTGACACTGAGTCAGGGATTTACCAAAAGGACAACAATGCATGTAACATGTGGCACTGAGTCAGGGATTTACCAAAATGGCAACAATGCATGTAACATGTGACACTGAGTCAGGGATTTACCAAAAGGACAACAATGCATGTAACATGTAACACTGAGTCAGGGATTTACCAAAAGGGCAACAATGCATGTAACATGTGACACTGAGTCAGGGATTTACCAAAAGGACAACAATGCATGTAACATGTAACACTGAGTCAGGGATTTACCAAAAGGGCAACAATGCATGTAACATGTGACACTGAGTCAGGGATTTACCAAAATGGCAACAATGCATGTAACATGTGGCACTGAGTCAGGGATTTACCAAAAGGGCAACAATGCATGTAACACGTAACACTGAGTCAGGGATTTACCAAAAGGACAACAATGCATGTAACATGTAACACTGAGTCAGGGATTTACCAAAATGGCAACAATGCATGTAAAATGTGACACTGAGTCAGAGATTTACCAAAAGGGCAAGAATGCATGTAACATGTAACACTGAGTCAGGGATTTACCAAAATGGCAACAATGCATGTAACATGTGGCACTGAGTCAGGGATTTACCAAAAGGGCAACAATGCATGTAACACGTAACACTGAGTCAGGGATTTACCAAAAGGACAACAATGCATGTAACATGTGGCACTGAGTCAGGGATTTACCAAAATGGCAACAATGCATCCAACATGTGACACTGAGTCAGGGATTTACCAAAAAGGCAACAATGCATGTAACATGTAACACTGAGTCAGGGATTTACCAAAATGGCAACAATGCATGTAACATGTGGCACTGAGTCAGGGATTTACCAAAAGGGCAACAATGCATGTAACACGTAACACTGAGTCAGGGATTTACCAAAAGGACAACAATGCATGTAACATGTAACATGTAACACTGAGTCAGGGATTTACCAAAATGGCAACAATGCATGTAAAATGTGGCACTGAGTCAGGGATTTACCAAAATGGCAACAATGCATGTAAAATGTGGCACTGAGTCAGGGATTTATCAAAATGGCAACAATGCATGTAACATGTGACACTGAGTCAGGGATTTACCAAAAGGACAACAATGCATGTGACACTGAGTCAGGGATTTACCAAAATGGCAACAATGCATGTAACATGTGGCACTGAGTCAGGAATTTACCAAAAGGACAACAATGCATGTAACATGTGACACTTAGTTAGGGATTTACCAAAATGGCAACAATGCATGTAACATGTGGCACTGAGTCAGGGATTTACCAAAAGGACAACAATGCATGTAACATGTGACACTGAGTCAAGGATTTACCAAAATGGCAACAATGCATGTAAAATGTGGCACTGAGTCAGGGATTTACCAAAATGGCAACAATGCATGTAACATGTGACACTGAGTCAGGGATTTACCAAAAGGACAACAATGCATGTAACATGTGGCACTGAGTCAGGGATTTACCAAAATGGCAACAATGCATGTAACACGTAACACTGAGTCAGGGATTTACCAAAAGGACAACAATGCATGTAACATGTAACACTGAGTCAGGGATTTACCAAAAGGGCAACAATGCATGTAACATGTGACACTGAGTCAGGGATTTACCAAAAGGACAACAATGCATGTAACATGTAACACTGAGTCAGGGATTTACCAAAAGGGCAACAATGCATGTAACATGTGGCACTGAGTCAGGGATTTACCAAAATGGCAACAATGCATCCAACATGTGACACTGAGTCAGGGATTTACCAAAAAGGCAACAATGCATGTAACATGTAACACTGAGTCAGGGATTTACCAAAATGGCAACAATGCATGTAACATGTGGCACTGAGTCAGGGATTTACCAAAAGGGCAACAATGCATGTAACACGTAACACTGAGTCAGGGATTTACCAAAAGGACAACAATGCATGTAACATGTAACATGTAACACTGAGTCAGGGATTTACCAAAATGGCAACAATGCATGTAAAATGTGGCACTGAGTCAGGGATTTACCAAAATGGCAACAATGCATGTAATATGTGGCACTGAGTCAGGGATTTACCAAAAGGACAACAATGCATGTAACATGTGACACTGAGTCAGGGATTTACCAAAATGGCAACAATGCATGTAAAATGTGGCACTGAGTCAGGGATTTATCAAAATGGCAACAATGCATGTAACATGTGACACTGAGTCAGGGATTTACCAAAAGGACAACAATGCATGTGACACTGAGTCAGGGATTTACCAAAATGGCAACAATGCATGTAACATGTGGCACTGAGTCAGGAATTTACCAAAAGGACAACAATGCATGTAACATGTGACACTTAGTTAGGGATTTACCAAAATGGCAACAATGCATGTAACATGTGGCACTGAGTCAGGGATTTACCAAAAGGACAACAATGCATGTAACATGTGACACTGAGTCAGGGATTTACCAAAATGGCAACAATGCATGTAAAATGTGGCACTGAGTCAGGGATTTACCAAAATGGCAACAATGCATGTAACATGTGACACTGAGTCAGGGATTTACCAAAAGGACAACAATGCATGTAACATGTGGCACTGAGTCAGGGATTTACCAAAATGGCAACAATGCATGTAACATGTGACACTGAGTCAGGGATTTACCAAAAGGACAACAATGCATGTAACATGTAACACTGAGTCAGGGATTTACCAAAAGGGCAACAATGCATGTAACATGTGACACTGAGTCAGGGATTTACCAAAAGGACAACAATGCATGTAACATGTAACACTGAGTCAGGGATTTACCAAAAGGGCAACAATGCATGTAACATGTGACACTGAGTCAGGGATTTACCAAAAGGACAACAATGCATGTAACATGTGACACTGAGTCAGGGATTTACCAAAAGGGCAACAATGCATGTAACATGTAACACTGAATCAGGGATTTACCAAAAGGGCAACAATGCATGTAACATGTAACACTGAGTCAGGGATTTACCAAAAGGGCAACAATGCATGTAACATGTAACACTGAGTCAGGGATTTACCAAAATGGCTACAATGCATGTAACATGTGACACTGAGTCAGGGATTTACCAAAAGGACAACAATGCATGTAACATGTAACACTGAGTCAGGGATTTACCAAAAGGGCAACAATGCATGTAACATGTGACACTGAGTTAGGGATTTACCAAAAGGACAACAATGCATGTAACATGTGACACTGAGTCAGGGATTTACCAAAAGGGCAACAATGCATGTAACATGTAACACTGAGTCAGGGATTTACCAAAAGGGCAACAATGCATGTAACATGTAACACTGAGTCAGGGATTTACCAAAAGGGCAACAATGCATGTAACATGTAACACTGAGTCAGGGATTTACCAAAAGGGCAACAATGCATGTAACACGTAACACTGAGTCAGGGATTTACCAAAATGGCAACAATGCATGTAACATGTGGCACTGAGTCAGGGATTTACCAAAATGGCAACAATGCATGTAACATGTGACACTGAGTCAGGGTTTTACCAAAATGGCAACAATGCATGTAACATGTGGCACTGAGTCAGGGATTTACCAAAAGGGCAACAATGCATGTAACATGTGGCACTGAGTCAGGGATTTACCAAAATGACAACAATGCATGTGACACTGAGTCAGGGAATTACCAAAATGGCAACAATGCATATAACATGTAACACTGAGTCAGGGTTTTACCAAAATGGCAACAATGCATGTAACATGTGGCACTGAGTCAGGGATTTACCAAAATGACAACAATGCATGTAACATGTGGCACTGAGTCAGGGATTTACCAAAATGGCAACAATGCATACAACATGTGGCACTGAGTCAGGGATTTACCAAAAGGACAACAATGCATGTAACATGTGACACTGAGTCAGAGATTTACCAAAAGGGCAAGAATGCATGTAACATGTAACACTGAGTCAGGGATTTACCAAAATGGCAACAATGCATGTAACATGTGGCACTGAGTCAGGGATTTACCAAAAGGGCAACAATGCATGTAACACGTAACACTGAGTCAGGGATTTACCAAAAGGACAACAATGCATGTAACATGTGGCACTGAGTCAGGGATTTACCAAAATGGCAACAATGCATCCAACATGTGACACTGAGTCAGTGATTTACCAAAAGGGCAACAATGCATGTAACACTGAGTCAGGGATTTACCAAAATGGCAACAATGCATGTAACATGTGGCACTGAGTCACTGATTTACCAAAAGGGCAACAATGCATGTAACACGTAACACTGAGTCAGGGATTTACCAAAAGGACAACAATGCATGTAACATGTAACATGTAACACTGAGTCAGGGATTTACCAAAATGGCAACAATGCATGTAAAATGTGGCACTGAGTCAGGGATTTACCAAAATGGCAACAATGCATGTAACATGTGGCACTGAGTCAGGGATTTACCAAAAGGACAACAATGCATGTAACATGTGACACTGAGTCAGGGATTTACCAAAATGGCAACAATGCATGTAAAATGTGGCACTGAGTCAGGGATTTATCAAAATGGCAACAATGCATGTAACATGTGACACTGAGTCAGGGATTTACCAAAAGGACAACAATGCATGTGACACTGAGTCAGGGATTTACCAAAATGGCAACAATGCATGTAACATGTGGCACTGAGTCAGGGATTTACCAAAAGGACAACAATGCATGTAACATGTGACACTTAGTTAGGGATTTACCAAAATGGCAACAATGCATGTAACATGTGGCACTGAGTCAGGGATTTACCAAAAGGACAACAATGCATGTAACATGTGACACTGAGTCAGGGATTTACCAAAATGGCAACAATGCATGTAAAATGTAACACTGAGTCAGGGATTTACCAAAAGGGCAACAATGCATGTAACATGTGACACTGAGTTAGGGATTTACCAAAAGGACAACAATGCATGTAACATGTGACACTGAGTCAGGGATTTACCAAAAGGGCAACAATGCATGTAACATGTAACACTGAGTCAGGGATTTACCAAAAGGGCAACAATGCATGTAACACGTAACACTGAGTCAGGGATTTACCAAAAGGGCAACAATGCATGTAACATGTAACACTGAGTCAGGGATTTACCAAAAGGGCAACAATGCATGTAACACGTAACACTGAGTCAGGGATTTAACAAAAGGGCAACAATGCATGTAACATGTGACACTGAGTCAGGGATTTACCAAAAGGACAACAATGCATGTAACATGTAACACTGAGTCAGGGATTTACCAAAAGGGCAACAATGCATGTAACATGTGACACTGAGTCAGGGATTTACCAAAAGGGCAACAATGCATGTAACATGTGGCACTGAGTCAGGGATTTACCAAAATGGCAACAATGCATGTAACATGTGACACTGAGTCAGGGATTTACCAAAAGGACAACAATGCATGTAAAATGTGGCACTGAGTCAGGGATTTACCAAAAGGACAACAATGCATGTAAAATGTGGCACTGAGTCAGGGATTTACCAAAATGGCAACAATGCGTGTAACATGTGACACTGAGTCAGGGATTTACCAAAAGGGCAACAATGCATGTAACACGTAACACTGAGTCAGGGATTTACCAAAAGGACAACAATGCATGAAAAATGTGGCACTGAGTCAGGGATTTACCAAAATGGCAACAATGCATGTAACATGTGGCACTGAGTCAGGGATTTACCAAAAGGACAACAATGCATGTAACATGTAACATGTAACACTGAGTCAGGGATTTACCAAAATGGCAACAATGCATGTAAAATGTGGCACTGAGTCAGGGATTTACCAAAATGGCAACAATGCATGTAATATGTGGCACTGAGTCAGGGATTTACCAAAAGGACAACAATGCATGTAACATGTGACACTGAGTCAGGGATTTACCAAAATGGCAACAATGCATGTAACATGTGGCACTGAGTCAGGGATTTACCAAAAGGGCAACAATGCATGTAACACGTAACACTGAGTCAGGGATTTACCAAAAGGACAACAATGCATGTAACATGTGGCACTGAGTCAGGGATTTACCAAAAGGGCAACAATGCATGTAACATGTGGCACTGAGTCAGGGATTTACCAAAAGGGCAACAATGCATGTAACATGTGGCACTGAGTCAGGGATTTACCAAAAGGGCAACAATGCATGTAACACGTAACACTGAGTCAGGGATTTACCAAAAGGACAACAATGCATGTAACATGTGACACTGAGTCAGGGATTTACCAAAATGGCAACAATGCATGTAACATGTGGCACTGAGTCAGGGATTTACCAAAAGGGCAACAATGCATGTAACACGTAACACTGAGTCAGGGATTTACCAAAAGGACAACAATGCATGTAACATGTGGCACTGAGTCAGGGATTTACCAAAATGGCAACAATGCATGTAACATGTGGCACTGAGTCAGGGATTTACCAAAAGGGCAACAATGCATGTAATATGTGGCACTGAGTCAGGGATTTACCAAAAGGACAACAATGCATGTAACATGTGACACTGAGTCAGGGATTTACCAAAATGGCAACAATGCATGTAACATGTGGCACTGAGTCAGGGATTTACCAAAAGGACAACAATGCATGTAACATGTGACACTGAGTCAGGGATTTACCAAAATGGCAACAATGCATGTAACATGTGGCACTGAGTCAGGGATTTACCAAAAGGGCAACAATGCATGTAACACGTAACACTGAGTCAGGGATTTACCAAAAGGACAACAATGCATGTAACATGTGGCACTGAGTCAGGGATTTACCAAAAGGGCAACAATGCATGTAACATGTGGCACTGAGTCAGGGATTTACCAAAAGGGCAACAATGCATGTAACATGTGGCACTGAGTCAGGGATTTACCAAAAGGGCAACAATGCATGTAACACGTAACACTGAGTCAGGGATTTACCAAAAGGACAACAATGCATGTAACATGTAACATGTAACACTGAGTCAGGGATTTACCAAAATGGCAACAATGCATGTAAAATGTGGCACTGAGTCAGGGATTTACCAAAATGGCAACAATGCATGTAACATGTGGCACTGAGTCAGGGATTTACCAAAAGGACAACAATGCATGTAACATGTGACACTGAGTCAGGGATTTACCAAAATGGCAACAATGCATGTAAAATGTGGCACTGAGTCAGGTATTTATCAAAATGGCAACAATGCATGTAACATGTGACACTGAGTCAGGGATTTACCAAAAGGACAACAATGCATGTGACACTGAGTCAGGGATTTACCAAAATGGCAACAATGCATGTAACATGTGGCACTGAGTCAGGGATTTACCAAAAGGACAACAATGCATGTAACATGTGACACTTAGTTAGGGATTTACCAAAATGGCAACAATGCATGTAACATGTGGCACTGAGTCAGGGATTTACCAAAAGGACAACAATGCATGTAACATGTGACACTGAGTCAGGGATTTACCAAAATGGCAACAATGCATGTAAAATGTAACACTGAGTCAGGGATTTACCAAAAGGGCAACAATGCATGTAACATGTGACACTGAGTTAGGGATTTACCAAAAGGACAACAATGCATGTAACATGTGACACTGAGTCAGGGATTTACCAAAAGGGCAACAATGCATGTAACATGTAACACTGAGTCAGGGATTTACCAAAAGGGCAACAATGCATGTAACACGTAACACTGAGTCAGGGATTTACCAAAAGGGCAACAATGCATGTAACATGTAACACTGAGTCAGGGATTTACCAAAAGGGCAACAATGCATGTAACACGTAACACTGAGTCAGGGATTTAACAAAAGGGCAACAATGCATGTAACATGTGACACTGAGTCAGGGATTTACCAAAAGGACAACAATGCATGTAACATGTAACACTGAGTCAGGGATTTACCAAAAGGGCAACAATGCATGTAACATGTGACACTGAGTCAGGGATTTACCAAAAGGGCAACAATGCATGTAACATGTGGCACTGAGTCAGGGATTTACCAAAATGGCAACAATGCATGTAACATGTGACACTGAGTCAGGGATTTACCAAAAGGACAACAATGCATGTAAAATGTGGCACTGAGTCAGGGATTTACCAAAAGGACAACAATGCATGTAAAATGTGGCACTGAGTCAGGGATTTACCAAAATGGCAACAATGCATGTAACATGTGACACTGAGTCAGGGATTTACCAAAAGGGCAACAATGCATGTAACACGTAACACTGAGTCAGGGATTTACCAAAAGGACAACAATGCATGAAAAATGTGGCACTGAGTCAGGGATTTACCAAAATGGCAACAATGCATGTAACATGTGGCACTGAGTCAGGGATTTACCAAAAGGACAACAATGCATGTAACATGTGACACTGAGTCCGGGATTTACCAAAATGGCAACAATGCATGTAAAATGTGGCACTGAGTCAGGGATTTATCAAAATGGCAACAATGCATGTAACATGTGACACTGAGTCAGGGATTTACCAAAAGGACAACAATGCATGTGACACTGAGTCAGGGATTTACCAAAATGGCAACAATGCATGTAACATGTGGCACTGAGTCAGGGATTTACCAAAAGGACAACAATGCATGTAACATGTGACACTTAGTTAGGGATTTACCAAAATGGCAACAATGCATGTAACATGTGGCACTGAGTCAGGGATTTACCAAAAGGACAACAATGCATGTAACATGTGACACTGAGTCAGGGATTTACCAAAATGGCAACAATGCATGTAAAATGTGGCACTGAGTCAGGGATTTACCAAAATGGCAACAATGCATGTAACATGTGACACTGAGTCAGGGATTTACCAAAAGGACATCAATGCATGTAAAATGTGGCACTTAGTCAGGGATTTACCAAAAGGACAACAATGCATGTAACATGTAACACTGAGTCAGGGATTTACCAAAAGGGCAACAATGCATGTAACATGTGACACTGAGTCAGGGATTTACCAAAAGGACAACAATGCATGTAACATGTAACACTGAGTCAGGGATTTACCAAAAGGGCAACAATGCATGTAACATGTGACACTGAGTTAGAGATTTACCAAAAGGACAACAATGCATGTAACATGTGACACTGAGTCAGGGATTTACCAAAAGGGCAACAATGCATGTAACACGTAACACTGAGTCAGGGATTTACCAAAAGGGCAACAATGCATGTAACATGTAACACTGAGTCAGGGATTTACCAAAAGGGCAACAATGCATGTAACACGTAACACTGAGTCAGGGATTTAACAAAAGGGCAACAATGCATGTAACATGTGACACTGAGTCAGGGATTTACCAAAAGGACAACAATGCATGTAACATGTAACACTGAGTCAGGGATTTACCAAAAGGGCAACAATGCATGTAACATGTGACACTGAGTCAGGGATTTACCAAAAGGGCAACAATGCATGTAACATGTGGCACTGAGTCAGGGATTTACCAAAATGGCAACAATGCATGTAACATGTGACACTGAGTCAGGGATTTACCAAAAGGACAACAATGCATGTAAAATGTGGCACTGAGTCAGGGATTTACCAAAAGGACAACAATGCATGTAAAATGTGGCACTGAGTCAGGGATTTACCAAAATGGCAACAATGCATGTAACATGTGACACTGAGTCAGGGATTTACCAAAAGGGCAACAATGCATGTAACACGTAACACTGAGTCAGGGATTTACCAAAAGGACAACAATGCATGAAAAATGTGGCACTGAGTCAGGGATTTACCAAAATGGCAACAATGCATGTAACATGTGGCACTGAGTCAGGGATTTACCAAAAGGACAACAATGCATGTAACATGTGACACTGAGTCCGGGATTTACCAAAATGGCAACAATGCATGTAAAATGTGGCACTGAGTCAGGGATTTATCAAAATGGCAACAATGCATGTAACATGTGACACTGAGTCAGGGATTTACCAAAAGGACAACAATGCATGTGACACTGAGTCAGGGATTTACCAAAATGGCAACAATGCATGTAACATGTGGCACTGAGTCAGGGATTTACCAAAAGGACAACAATGCATGTAACATGTGACACTTAGTTAGGGATTTACCAAAATGGCAACAATGCATGTAACATGTGGCACTGAGTCAGGGATTTACCAAAAGGACAACAATGCATGTAACATGTGACACTGAGTCAGGGATTTACCAAAATGGCAACAATGCATGTAAAATGTGGCACTGAGTCAGGGATTTACCAAAATGGCAACAATGCATGTAACATGTGACACTGAGTCAGGGATTTACCAAAAGGACATCAATGCATGTAAAATGTGGCACTTAGTCAGGGATTTACCAAAAGGACAACAATGCATGTAACATGTAACACTGAGTCAGGGATTTACCAAAAGGGCAACAATGCATGTAACATGTGACACTGAGTCAGGGATTTACCAAAAGGACAACAATGCATGTAACATGTAACACTGAGTCAGGGATTTACCAAAAGGGCAACAATGCATGTAACATGTGACACTGAGTTAGAGATTTACCAAAAGGACAACAATGCATGTAACATGTGACACTGAGTCAGGGATTTACCAAAAGGGCAACAATGCATGTAACATGTAACACTGAGTCAGGGATTTACCAAAAGGGCAACAATGCATGTAACATGTAACACTGAGTCAGGGATTTACCAAAAGGGCAACAATGCATGTAACATGTAACACTGAGTCAGGGATTTACCAAAAGGGCAACAATGCATGTAACACGTAACACTGAGTCAGGGATTTAACAAAAGGGCAACAATGCATGTAACATGTGACACTGAGTCAGGGATTTACCAAAAGGACAACAATGCATGTAACATGTAACACTGAGTCAGGGATTTACCAAAAGGGCAACAACGCATGTAACATGTGACACTGAGTCAGGGATTTACCAAAAGGGCAACAATGCATGTAACATGTGGCACTGAGTCAGGGATTTACCAAAATGGCAACAATGCATGTAACATGTGACACTGAGTCAGGGATTTACCAAAAGGACAACAATGCATGTAAAATGTGGCACTGAGTCAGGGATTTACCAAAAGGACAACAATGCATGTAAAATGTGGCACTGAGTCAGGGATTTACCAAAATGGCAACAATGCATGTAACATGTGACACTGAGTCAGGGATTTACCAAAAGGACAACAATGCATGTAACATGTGACACTGAGTCAGGGATTTACCAAAATGGCAACAATGCATGTAAAATGTGGCACTGAGTCAGGGATTTACCAAAATGGCAACAATGCATGTAACATGTGGCACTGAGTCAGGGATTTACCAAAATGGCAACAATGCATGTAACATGTGACACTGAGTCAGGGATTTACCAAAAGGACAACAATGCATGTGACACTGAGTCAGGGATTTATCAAAATGGCAACAATGCATGTAACATATGGCACTGAGTCAGGGATTTACCAAAAGGACAACAATGCATGTAACATGTGACACTGAGTCAGGGATTTACCAAAAGGACAACAATGCATGTAAAATGTGGCACTGAGTCAGGGATTTACCAAAAGGGCAACAATGCATGTAACACGTAACACTGAGTCAGGGATTTACCAAAAGGACAACAATGCATGTAACATGTGGCACTGAGTCAGGGATTTACCAAAATGGCAACAATGCATCCAACATGTGACACTGAGTCAGGGATTTACCAAAATGACAACAATGCATGTAACATGTGGCACTGAGTCAGGGATTTACCAAAAGGACAACAATGCATGTAACATGTGACACTTAGTTAGGGATTTACCAAAATGGCAACAATGCATGTAACATGTGGCACTGAGTCAGGGATTTACCAAAAGGACAACAATGCATGTAACATGTGACACTGAGTCAGGGATTTACCAAAATGGCAACAATGCATGTAAAATGTGGCACTGAGTCAGGGATTTACCAAAATGGCAACAATGCATGTAACATGTGACACTGAGTCAGGGATTTACCAAAAGGACATCAATGCATGTAAAATGTGGCACTTAGTCAGGGATTTACCAAAAGGACAACAATGCATGTAACATGTAACACTGAGTCAGGGATTTACCAAAAGGGCAACAATGCATGTAACATGTGACACTGAGTCAGGGATTTACCAAAAGGACAACAATGCATGTAACATGTAACACTGAGTCAGGGATTTACCAAAAGGGCAACAATGCATGTAACATGTGACACTGAGTTAGGGATTTACCAAAAGGACAACAATGCATGTAACATGTGACACTGAGTCAGGGATTTACCAAAAGGGCAACAATGCATGTAACATGTAACACTGAGTCAGGGATTTACCAAAAGGGCAACAATGCATGTAACATGTAACACTGAGTCAGGGATTTACCAAAAGGGCAACAATGCATGTAACATGTAACACTGAGTCAGGGATTTACCAAAAGGGCAACAATGCATGTAACACGTAACACTGAGTCAGGGATTTAACAAAAGGGCAACAATGCATGTAACTTGTGACACTGAGTCAGGGATTTACCAAAAGGACAACAATGCATGTAACATGTAACACTGAGTCAGGGATTTACCAAAAGGGCAACAATGCATGTAACATGTGACACTGAGTCAGGGATTTACCAAAAGGGCAACAATGCATGTAACATGTGGCACTGAGTCAGGGATTTACCAAAATGGCAACAATGCATGTAACATGTGACACTGAGTCAGGGATTTACCAAAAGGACAACAATGCATGTAAAATGTGGCACTGAGTCAGGGATTTACCAAAAGGACAACAATGCATGTAACATGTGACACTGAGTCAGGGATTTACCAAAATGGCAACAATGCATGTAAAATGTGGCACTGAGTCAGGGATTTACCAAAATGGCAACAATGCATGTAACATGTGGCACTGAGTCAGGGATTTACCAAAATGGCAACAATGCATGTAACATGTGACACTGAGTCAGAGATTTACCAAAAGGACAACAATGCATGTGACACTGAGTCAGGGATTTATCAAAATGGCAACAATGCATGTAACATGTGGCACTGAGTCAGGGATTTACCAAAAGGACAACAATGCATGTAACATGTGACACTGAGTCAGGGATTTACCAAAAGGACAACAATGCATGTAAAATGTGGCACTGAGTCAGGGATTTACCAAAATGGCAACAATGCATGTAACATGTGACACTGAGTCAGGGATTTACCAAAAGGACAACAATGCATGTGACACTGAGTCAGGGATTTACCAAAATGGCAACAATGCATGTAACATGTGGCACTGAGTCAGGGATTTACCAAAAGGACAACAATGCATGTAACATGTGACACTGAGTCAGGGATTTACCAAAATGGCAACAATGCATGTAAAATGTGACACTGAGTCAGGGATTTACCAAAAGGACATCAATGCATGCAAAATGTGGCACTTAGTCAGGGATTTACCAAAAGGACAACAATGCATGTAACATGTAACACTGAGTCAGGGATTTACCAAAAGGGCAACAATGTATGTAACATGTGACACTGAGTCAGGGATTTACCAAAAGGACAACAATGCATGTAACATGTAACACTGAGTACGGGATTTACCAAAAGGGCAAGAATGCATGTAACATGTGACACTGAGTCAGGGATTTACCAAAATGGCAACAATGCATGTAACATGTGGCACTGAGTCAGGGATTTACCAAAAGGACATCAATGCATGTAAAATGTGGCACTTAGTCAGGGATTTACCAAAAGGACAACAATGCATGTAACATGTGACACTGAGTCCGGGATTTACCAAAATGGCAACAATGCATGTAAAATGTGGCACTGAGTCAGGGATTTATCAAAATGGCAACAATGCATGTAACATGTGACACTGAGTCAGGGATTTACCAAAAGGACAACAATGCATGTGACACTGAGTCAGGGATTTACCAAAATGGCAACAATGCATGTAACATGTGGCACTGAGTCAGGGATTTACCAAAAGGACAACAATGCATGTAACATGTGACACTTAGTTAGGGATTTACCAAAATGGCAACAATGCATGTAACATGTGGCACTGAGTCAGGGATTTACCAAAAGGACAACAATGCATGTAACATGTGACACTGAGTCAGGGATTTACCAAAATGGCAACAATGCATGTAAAATGTGGCACTGAGTCAGGGATTTACCAAAATGGCAACAATGCATGTAACATGTGACACTGAGTCAGGGATTTACCAAAAGGACATCAATGCATGTAAAATGTGGCACTTAGTCAGGGATTTACCAAAAGGACAACAATGCATGTAACATGTAACACTGAGTCAGGGATTTACCAAAAGGGCAACAATGCATGTAACATGTGACACTGAGTCAGGGATTTACCAAAAGGACAACAATGCATGTAACATGTAACACTGAGTCAGGGATTTACCAAAAGGGCAACAATGCATGTAACATGTGACACTGAGTTAGAGATTTACCAAAAGGACAACAATGCATGTAACATGTGACACTGAGTCAGGGATTTACCAAAAGGGCAACAATGCATGTAACACGTAACACTGAGTCAGGGATTTACCAAAAGGGCAACAATGCATGTAACATGTAACACTGAGTCAGGGATTTACCAAAAGGGCAACAATGCATGTAACACGTAACACTGAGTCAGGGATTTAACAAAAGGGCAACAATGCATGTAACATGTGACACTGAGTCAGGGATTTACCAAAAGGACAACAATGCATGTAACATGTAACACTGAGTCAGGGATTTACCAAAAGGGCAACAATGCATGTAACATGTGACACTGAGTCAGGGATTTACCAAAAGGGCAACAATGCATGTAACATGTGGCACTGAGTCAGGGATTTACCAAAATGGCAACAATGCATGTAACATGTGACACTGAGTCAGGGATTTACCAAAAGGACAACAATGCATGTAAAATGTGGCACTGAGTCAGGGATTTACCAAAAGGACAACAATGCATGTAAAATGTGGCACTGAGTCAGGGATTTACCAAAATGGCAACAATGCATGTAACATGTGACACTGAGTCAGGGATTTACCAAAAGGGCAACAATGCATGTAACACGTAACACTGAGTCAGGGATTTACCAAAAGGACAACAATGCATGAAAAATGTGGCACTGAGTCAGGGATTTACCAAAATGGCAACAATGCATGTAACATGTGGCACTGAGTCAGGGATTTACCAAAAGGACAACAATGCATGTGACATGTGACACTGAGTCCGGGATTTACCAAAATGGCAACAATGCATGTAAAATGTGGCACTGAGTCAGGGATTTATCAAAATGGCAACAATGCATGTAACATGTGACACTGAGTCAGGGATTTACCAAAAGGACAACAATGCATGTGACACTGAGTCAGGGATTTACCAAAATGGCAACAATGCATGTAACATGTGGCACTGAGTCAGGGATTTACCAAAAGGACAACAATGCATGTAACATGTGACACTTAGTTAGGGATTTACCAAAATGGCAACAATGCATGTAACATGTGGCACTGAGTCAGGGATTTACCAAAAGGACAACAATGCATGTAACATGTGACACTGAGTCAGGGATTTACCAAAATGGCAACAATGCATGTAAAATGTGGCACTGAGTCAGGGATTTACCAAAATGGCAACAATGCATGTAACATGTGACACTGAGTCAGGGATTTACCAAAAGGACATCAATGCATGTAAAATGTGGCACTTAGTCAGGGATTTACCAAAAGGACAACAATGCATGTAACATGTAACACTGAGTCAGGGATTTACCAAAAGGGCAACAATGCATGTAACATGTGACACTGAGTCAGGGATTTACCAAAAGGACAACAATGCATGTAACATGTAACACTGAGTCAGGGATTTACCAAAAGGGCAACAATGCATGTAACATGTGACACTGAGTTAGAGATTTACCAAAAGGACAACAATGCATGTAACATGTGACACTGAGTCAGGGATTTACCAAAAGGGCAACAATGCATGTAACATGTAACACTGAGTCAGGGATTTACCAAAAGGGCAACAATGCATGTAACATGTAACACTGAGTCAGGGATTTACCAAAAGGGCAACAATGCATGTAACATGTAACACTGAGTCAGGGATTTACCAAAAGGGCAACAATGCATGTAACACGTAACACTGAGTCAGGGATTTAACAAAAGGGCAACAATGCATGTAACATGTGACACTGAGTCAGGGATTTACCAAAAGGACAACAATGCATGTAACATGTAACACTGAGTCAGGGATTTACCAAAAGGGCAACAACGCATGTAACATGTGACACTGAGTCAGGGATTTACCAAAAGGGCAACAATGCATGTAACATGTGGCACTGAGTCAGGGATTTACCAAAATGGCAACAATGCATGTAACATGTGACACTGAGTCAGGGATTTACCAAAAGGACAACAATGCATGTAAAATGTGGCACTGAGTCAGGGATTTACCAAAAGGACAACAATGCATGTAAAATGTGGCACTGAGTCAGGGATTTACCAAAATGGCAACAATGCATGTAACATGTGACACTGAGTCAGGGATTTACCAAAAGGACAACAATGCATGTAACATGTGACACTGAGTCAGGGATTTACCAAAATGGCAACAATGCATGTAAAATGTGGCACTGAGTCAGGGATTTACCAAAATGGCAACAATGCATGTAACATGTGGCACTGAGTCAGGGATTTACCAAAATGGCAACAATGCATGTAACATGTGACACTGAGTCAGGGATTTACCAAAAGGACAACAATGCATGTGACACTGAGTCAGGGATTTATCAAAATGGCAACAATGCATGTAACATATGGCACTGAGTCAGGGATTTACCAAAAGGACAACAATGCATGTAACATGTGACACTGAGTCAGGGATTTACCAAAAGGACAACAATGCATGTAAAATGTGGCACTGAGTCAGGGATTTACCAAAAGGGCAACAATGCATGTAACACGTAACACTGAGTCAGGGATTTACCAAAAGGACAACAATGCATGTAACATGTGGCACTGAGTCAGGGATTTACCAAAATGGCAACAATGCATCCAACATGTGACACTGAGTCAGGGATTTACCAAAATGACAACAATGCATGTAACATGTGGCACTGAGTCAGGGATTTACCAAAAGGACAACAATGCATGTAACATGTGACACTTAGTTAGGGATTTACCAAAATGGCAACAATGCATGTAACATGTGGCACTGAGTCAGGGATTTACCAAAAGGACAACAATGCATGTAACATGTGACACTGAGTCAGGGATTTACCAAAATGGCAACAATGCATGTAAAATGTGGCACTGAGTCAGGGATTTACCAAAATGGCAACAATGCATGTAACATGTGACACTGAGTCAGGGATTTACCAAAAGGACATCAATGCATGTAAAATGTGGCACTTAGTCAGGGATTTACCAAAAGGACAACAATGCATGTAACATGTAACACTGAGTCAGGGATTTACCAAAAGGGCAACAATGCATGTAACATGTGACACTGAGCCAGGGATTTACCAAAAGGACAACAATGCATGTAACATGTAACACTGAGTCAGGGATTTACCAAAAGGGCAACAATGCATGTAACATGTGACACTGAGTTAGGGATTTACCAAAAGGACAACAATGCATGTAACATGTGACACTGAGTCAGGGATTTACCAAAAGGGCAACAATGCATGTAACATGTAACACTGAGTCAGGGATTTACCAAAAGGGCAACAATGCATGTAACATGTAACACTGAGTCAGGGATTTACCAAAAGGGCAACAATGCATGTAACATGTAACACTGAGTCAGGGATTTACCAAAAGGGCAACAATGCATGTAACACGTAACACTGAGTCAGGGATTTAACAAAAGGGCAACAATGCATGTAACTTGTGACACTGAGTCAGGGATTTACCAAAAGGACAACAATGCATGTAACATGTAACACTGAGTCAGGGATTTACCAAAAGGGCAACAATGCATGTAACATGTGACACTGAGTCAGGGATTTACCAAAAGGGCAACAATGCATGTAACATGTGGCACTGAGTCAGGGATTTACCAAAATGGCAACAATGCATGTAACATGTGACACTGAGTCAGGGATTTACCAAAAGGACAACAATGCATGTAAAATGTGGCACTGAGTCAGGGATTTACCAAAAGGACAACAATGCATGTAACATGTGACACTGAGTCAGGGATTTACCAAAATGGCAACAATGCATGTAAAATGTGGCACTGAGTCAGGGATTTACCAAAATGGCAACAATGCATGTAACATGTGGCACTGAGTCAGGGATTTACCAAAATGGCAACAATGCATGTAACATGTGACACTGAGTCAGGGATTTACCAAAAGGACAACAATGCATGTGACACTGAGTCAGGGATTTATCAAAATGGCAACAATGCATGTAACATGTGGCACTGAGTCAGGGATTTACCAAAAGGACAACAATGCATGTAACATGTGACACTGAGTCAGGGATTTACCAAAAGGACAACAATGCATGTAAAATGTGGCACTGAGTCAGGGATTTACCAAAATGGCAACAATGCATGTAACATGTGACACTGAGTCAGGGATTTACCAAAAGGACAACAATGCATGTAACATGTGACACTGAGTCAGGGATTTACCAAAATGGCAACAATGCATGTAAAATGTGGCACTGAGTCAGGGATTTACCAAAATGGCAACAATGCATGTAACATGTGGCACTGAGTCAGGGATTTACCAAAATGGCAACAATGCATGTAACATGTGACACTGAGTCAGGGATTTACCAAAAGGACAACAATGCATGTGACACTGAGTCAGGTATTTACCAAAATGGCAACAATGCATGTAACATGTGGCACTGAGTCAGGGATTTACCAAAAGGACAACAATGCATGTAACATGTGACACTGAGTCAGGGATTTACCAAAATGGCAACAATGCATGTAAAATGTGACACTGAGTCAGGGATTTACCAAAAGGACATCAATGCATGCAAAATGTGGCACTTAGTCAGGGATTTACCAAAAGGACAACAATGCATGTAACATGTAACACTGAGTCAGGGATTTACCAAAAGGGCAACAATGTATGTAACATGTGACACTGAGTCAGGGATTTACCAAAAGGACAACAATGCATGTAACATGTAACACTGAGTACGGGATTTACCAAAAGGGCAAGAATGCATGTAACATGTGACACTGAGTCAGGGATTTACCAAAATGGCAACAATGCATGTAACATGTGGCACTGAGTCAGGGATTTACCAAAAGGACAACAATGCATGTAACATGTTACACTTAGTTAGGGATTTACCAAAATGGCAACAATGCATGTAAAATGTGACACTGAGTCAGGGATTTACCAAAATGGCAACAATGCGTGTAACATGTGGCACTGAGTCAGGGATTTACCAAAATGGCAACAATGCATGTAACATGTGACACTGAGTCAGGGATTTACCAAAAGGACAACAATGCATGTAACATGTGACACTGAGTCAGGGATTTACCAAAATGGCAACAATTCATGTAAAATGTGGCACTGAGTCAGGGATTTACCAAAATGGCAACAATGCATGTAACATGTGGCACTGAGTCAGGGATTTACCAAAATAGCAACAATGCATGTAACATGTAACACTGAGTCAGGGATTTACCAAAAGGACAACAATGCATGTAACATGTGACACTTAGTTAGGGATTTACCAAAATGGCAACAATGCATGTAAAATGTGACACTGAGTCAGGGATTTACCAAAATGGCAACAATGCATGTAACATGTGGCACTGAGTCAGGGATTTACCAAAAGGACAACAATGCATGTAACATGTGACACTGAGTCAGGGATTTACCAAAATGGCAACAATGCATGTAAAATGTGACACTGAGTCAGGGATTTACCAAAATGGCAACAATGCATGTAACATGTGACACTGAGTCAGGGATTTACCAAAAGGACAACAATGCATGTAACATGTGACACTGAGTCAGGGATTTACCAAAATGGCAACAATGCATGTAACATGTGACACTGAGTCAGGGATTTACCAAAAGGACAACAATGCATGTAACATGTGACACTGAGTCAGGGATTTACCAAAATGGCAACAATGCATGTAAAATGTGGCACTGAGTCAGGGATTTACCAAAATGGCAACAATGCATGTAACATGTGGCACTGAGTCAGGGATTTACCAAAATGGCAACAATGCATGTAACATGTGGCACTGAGTCAGGGATTTACCAAAAGGACAACAATGCATGTAACATGTGACACTTAGTTAGGGATTTACCAAAATGGCAACAATGCATGTAAAATGTGACACTGAGTCAGGGATTTACCAAAATGGCAACAATGCATGTAACATGTGGCACTGAGTCAGGGATTTACCAAAAGGACAACAATGCATGTAACATGTGACACTGAGTCAGGGATTTACCAAAATGGCAACAATGCATGTAAAATGTGACACTGAGTCAGGGATTTACCAAAAGGACATCAATGCATGTAAAATGTGGCACTTATTCAGGGATTTACCAAAAGAACAACGATGCATGTAACATGTAACACTGAGTCAGGGATTTACCAAAAGGGCAACAATGCATGTAACATGTGACACTGAGTCAGGGATTTACCAAAAGGACAACAATGCATGTAACATGTAACACTGAGTCAGGGATTTACCAAAAGGGCAACAATGCATGTAACATGTGACACTGAGTCAGGGATTTACCAAAAGGACAACAATGCATGTAACATGTGACACTTAGTCAGGGATTTACCAAAAGGGCAACAATGCATGTAACATGTAACACTGAGTCAGGGATTTACCAAAAGGGCAACAATGCATGTAACATGTAACACTGAGTCAGGGATTTACCAAAAGGGCAACAATGCATGTAACACGTAACACTGAGTCAGGGATTTAACAAAAGGGCAACAATGCATGTAACATGTGACACTGAGTCAGGGATTTACCAAAAGGGCAACAATGCATGTAACATGTAACACTGAGTACGGGATTTACCAAAAGGGCAAGAATGCATGTAACATGTGACACTGAGTCAGGGATTTACCAAAATGGCAACAATGCATGTAACATGTGGCACTGAGTCAGGGATTTACCAAAAGGACAACAATGCATGTAACATGTAACACTGAGTCAGGGATTTACCAAAAGGACAACAATGCATGTAACATGTAACACTGAGTCAGGGATTTACCAAAAGGGCAACAATGCATGTAACATGTGACACTGAGTCAGGGATTTACCAAAAGGACAACAATGCATGTAACATGTAACACTGAGTCAGGGATTTACCAAAAGGACAACAATGCATGTAACATGTGACACTGAGTCAGGGATTTACCAAAAGGGCAACAATGCATGTAACATGTAACACTGAGTCAGGGATTTACCAAAACGGCAACAATGCATGTAACATGTAACACTGAGTCAGGGATTTACCAAAAGGGCAACAATGCATGTAACATGTAACACTGAGTCAGGGATTTACCAAAAGGGCAACAATGAATGTAACATGTAACACTGAGTCAGGGATTTACCAAAAGGGCAACAATGCATGTAACACGTAACACTGAGTCAGGGATTTAACAAAAGGGCAACAATGCATGTAAAATGTGACACTGAGTCAGGGATTTACCAAAATGGCAACAATGCATGTAACATGTGACACTGAGTCAAGGATTTACCAAAAGGACAACAATGCATGTAACATGTGACACTGAGTCAGGGATTTACCAAAATGGCAACAATGCATGTAACATGTGACACTGAGTCAGGGATTTACCAAAAGGACAACAATGCATGTAACATGTGACACTGAGTCAGGGATTTACCAAAATGGCAACAATGCATGTAAAATGTGGCACTGAGTCAGGGATTTACCAAAATGGCAACAATGCATGTAACATGTGGCACTGAGTCAGGGATTTACCAAAATGGCAACAATGCATGTAACATGTGGCACTGAGTCAGGGATTTACCAAAAGGACAACAATGCATGTAACATGTGACACTTAGTTAGGGATTTACCAAAATGGCAACAATGCATGTAAAATGTGACACTGAGTCAGGGATTTACCAAAATGGCAACAATGCATGTAACATGTGGCACTGAGTCAGGGATTTACCAAAAGGACAACAATGCATGTAACATGTGACACTGAGTCAGGGATTTACCAAAATGGCAACAATGCATGTAAAATGTGACACTGAGTCAGGGATTTACCAAAAGGACATCAATGCATGTAAAATGTGGCACTTATTCAGGGATTTACCAAAAGAACAACGATGCATGTAACATGTAACACTGAGTCAGGGATTTACCAAAAGGGCAACAATGCATGTAACATGTGACACTGAGTCAGGGATTTACCAAAAGGACAACAATGCATGTAACATGTAACACTGAGTCAGGGATTTACCAAAAGGGCAACAATGCATGTAACATGTGACACTGAGTCAGGGATTTACCAAAAGGACAACAATGCATGTAACATGTGACACTTAGTCAGGGATTTACCAAAAGGGCAACAATGCATGTAACATGTAACACTGAGTCAGGGATTTACCAAAAGGGCAACAATGCATGTAACATGTAACACTGAGTCAGGGATTTACCAAAAGGGCAACAATGCATGTAACACGTAACACTGAGTCAGGGATTTAACAAAAGGGCAACAATGCATGTAACATGTGACACTGAGTCAGGGATTTACCAAAAGGGCAACAATGCATGTAACATGTAACACTGAGTACGGGATTTACCAAAAGGGCAAGAATGCATGTAACATGTGACACTGAGTCAGGGATTTACCAAAATGGCAACAATGCATGTAACATGTGGCACTGAGTCAGGGATTTACCAAAAGGACAACAATGCATGTAACATGTAACACTGAGTCAGGGATTTACCAAAAGGACAACAATGCATGTAACATGTAACACTGAGTCAGGGATTTACCAAAAGGGCAACAATGCATGTAACATGTGACACTGAGTCAGGGATTTACCAAAAGGACAACAATGCATGTAACATGTAACACTGAGTCAGGGATTTACCAAAAGGACAACAATGCATGTAACATGTGACACTGAGTCAGGGATTTACCAAAAGGGCAACAATGCATGTAACATGTAACACTGAGTCAGGGATTTACCAAAACGGCAACAATGCATGTAACATGTAACACTGAGTCAGGGATTTACCAAAAGGGCAACAATGAATGTAACATGTAACACTGAGTCAGGGATTTACCAAAAGGGCAACAATGCATGTAACACGTAACACTGAGTCAGGGATTTAACAAAAGGGCAACAATGCATGTAACATGTGACACTGAGTCAGGGATTTACCAAAAGGACAACAATGCATGTAACATGTAACACTGAGTCAGGGATTTACCAAAAGGGCAACAATGCATGTAACATGTAACACTGAGTCAGGGATTTACCAAAAGGACAACAATGCATGTAACATGTGACACTGAGTCAGGGATTTACCAAAAGGGCAACAATGCATGTAACATGTAACACTGAGTCAGGGATTTACCAAAACGGCAACAATGCATGTAACATGTAACACTGAGTCAGGGATTTACCAAAAGGGCAACAATGAATGTAACATGTAACACTGAGTCAGGGATTTACCAAAAGGGCAACAATGCATGTAACACGTAACACTGAGTCAGGGATTTAACAAAAGGGCAACAATGCATGTAACATGTGACACTGAGTCAGGGATTTACCAAAAGGACAACAATGCATGTAACATGTAACACTGAGTCAGGGATTTACCAAAAGGGCAACAATGCATGTAACATGTGACACTGAGTCAGGGATTTACCAAAAGGGCAACAATGCATGTAACATGTAACACTGAGTACGGCCTTTACCAAAAGGGCAAGAATGCATGTAACATGTGACACTGAGTCAGGGATTTACCAAAATGGCAACAATGCATGTAACATGTGGCACTGAGTCAGGGATTTACCAAAAGGACAACAATGCATGTAACATGTGACACTTAGTCAGGGATTTACCAAAAGGACAACAATGCATGTAACATGTAACACTGAGTCAGGGATTTACCAAAATGGCAACAATGCATGTAAAATGTGACACTGAGTCAGGGATTTACCAAAATGGCAACAATGCATGTAACATGTGACACTGAGTCAGGGATTTACCAAAAGGACATCAATGCATGTAAAATGTGGCACTTAGTCAGGGATTTACCAAAAGGACAACAATGCATGTAACATGTAACACTGAGTCAGGGATTTACCAAAAGGGCAACAATGCATGTAACATGTGACACTGAGTCAGGGATTTACCAAAAGGACAACAATGCATGTAACATGTAACACTGAGTCAGGGATTTACCAAAAGGGCAACAATGCATGTAACATGTGACACTGAGTCAGGGATTTACCAAAAGGACAACAATGCATGTAACATGTGACACTGAGTCAGGGATTTACCAAAACGGCAACAATGCATGTAACATGTAACACTGAGTCAGGGATTTACCAAAAGGGCAACAATGCATGTAACATGTAACACTGAGTCAGGGATTTACCAAAAGGGCAACAATGCATGTAACATGTAACACTGAGTCAGGGATTTACCAAAAGGGCAAGAATGCATGTAACATGTGACACTGAGTCAGGGATTTACCAAAATGGCAACAATGCATGTAACATGTGGCACTGAGTCAGGGATTTACCAAAAGGACAACAATGCATGTAACATGTTACACTTAGTTACGGATTTACCAAAATGGCAACAATGCATGTAAAATGTGACACTGAGTCAGGGATTTACCAAAATGGCAACAATGCATGTAACATGTGGCACTGAGTCAGGGATTTACCAAAATGGCAACAATGTATGTAACATGTGACACTGAGTCAGGGATTTACCAAAAGGACAACAATGCATGTAACATGTGACACTGAGTCAGGGATTTACCAAAATGGCAACAATGCATGTAAAATGTGGCACTGAATCAGGGATTTACCAAAATGGCAACAATGCATGTAACATGTGGCACTGAGTCAGGGATTTACCAAAATAGCAACAATGCATGTAACATGTGACACTGAGTCAGGGATTTACCAAAAGGACAACAATGCATGTGACACTGAGTCAGGGATTTACCAAAATGGCAACAATGCATGTAACATGTGGCACTGAGTCAGGGATTTACCAAAAGGACAACAATGCATGTAACATGTGACACTTAGTTAGGGATTTACCAAAATGGCAACAATGCATGTAAATTGTGACACTGAGTCAGGGATTTACCAAAATGGCAACAATGCATGTAACATGTGGCACTGAGTCAGGGATTTACCAAAAGGACAACAATGCATGTAACATGTGACACTGAGTCAGGGATTTACCAAAATGGCAACAATGCATGTAAAATGTGACACTGAGTCAGGGATTTACCAAAAGGACAACAATGCATGTAACATGTGACACTTAGTCAGGGATTTGCCAAAAGGACAACAATGCATGTCACATGTGGCACTGAGTCAGGGATTTACCAAAATGGCAACAATGCATGTAAAATGTGACACTGAGTCAGGGATTTACCAAAATGGCAACAATGCATGTAACATGTGACACTGAGTCAGGGATTTACCAAAAGGACATCAATGCATGTAAAATGTGGCACTTAGTCAGGGATTTACCAAAAGGACAACAATGCATGTAACATGTAACACTGAGTCAGGGATTTACCAAAAGGGCAACAATGCATGTAACATGTGACACTGAGTCAGGGATTTACCAAAAGGACAACAATGCATGTAACATGTAACACTGAGTCAGGGATTTACCAAAAGGGCAACAATGCATGTAACATGTGACACTGAGTCAGGGATTTACCAAAAGGACAACAATGCATGTAACATGTGACACTGAGTCAGGGATTTACCAAAAGGGCAACAATGCATGTAACATGTAACACTGAGTCAGGGATTTACCAAAAGGGCAACAATGCATGTAACATGTAACACTGAGTCAGGGATTTACCAAAAGGGCAACAATGCATGTAACATGTAACACTGAGTCAGGGATTTACCAAAAGGGCAACAATGCATGTAACACGTGACACTGAGTCAGGGATTTAACAAAAGGGCAACAATGCATGTAAAATGTGACACTGAGTCAGGGATTTACCAAAATGGCAACAATGCATGTAACATATGACACTGAGTCAGGGATTTACCAAAAGGACATCAATGCATGTAAAATGTGGCACTTAGTCAGGGATTTACCAAAAGGACAACAATGCATGTAACATGTAACACTGAGTCAGGGATTTACCAAAAGGGCAACAATGCATGTAACATGTGACACTGAGTCAGGGATTTACCAAAAGGACAACAATGCATGTAACATGTGACACTGAGTCAGGGATTTACCAAAACGGCAACAATGCATGTAACATGTAACACTGAGTCAGGGATTTACCAAAAGGGCAACAATGCATGTAACATGTAACACTGAGTCAGGGATTTACCAAAAGGGCAACAATGCATGTAACATGTAACACTGAGTCAGGGATTTACCAAAAGGGCAACAATGCATGTAACACGTGACACTGAGTCAGGGATTTAACAAAAGGGCAACAATGCATGTAACATGTGACACTGAGTACGGGATTTACCAAAAGGGCAAGAATGCATGTAACATGTGACACTGAGTCAGGGATTTACCAAAATGGCAACAATGCATGTAACATGTGGCACTGAGTCAGGGATTTACCAAAAGGACATCAATGCATGTAAAATGTGGCACTTAGTCAGGGATTTACCAAAAGGACAACAATGCATGTAACATGTAACACTGAGTCAGGGATTTACCAAAAGGGCAACAATGCATGTAACATGTGACACTGAGTCAGGGATTTACCAAAAGGACAACAATGCATGTAACATGTAACACTGAGTCAGGGATTTACCAAAACGGCAACAATGCATGTAACACTGAGTCAGGGATTTACCAAAAGGGCAACAATGCATGTAACATGTAACACTGAGTCAGGGATTTACCAAAAGGGCAACAATGCATGTAACATGTAACACTGAGTCAGGGATTTACCAAAAGGGCAACAATGCATGTAACACGTGACACTGAGTCAGGGATTTAACAAAAGGGCAACAAGGCATGTAACATGTGACACTGAGTACGGGATTTACCAAAAGGACAACAATGCATGTAACATGTAACACTGAGTCAGGGATTTACCAAAAGGGCAACAATGCATGTAACATGTGACACTGAGTCAGGGATTTACCAAAAGGACAACAATGCATGTAACATGTGACACTGAGTCAGGGATTTACCAAAACGGCAACAATGCATGTAACATGTAACACTGAGTCAGGGATTTACCAAAAGGGCAACAATGCATGTAACATGTAACACTGAGTCAGGGATTTACCAAAAGGGCAACAATGCATGTAACATGTAACACTGAGTCAGGGATTTACCAAAAGGGCAACAATGCATGTAACACGTGACACTGAGTCAGGGATTTAACAAAAGGGCAACAATGCATGTAACATGTGACACTGAGTACGGGATTTACCAAAAGGGCAAGAATGCATGTAACATGTGACACTGACTCAGGGATTTACCAAAATGGCAACAATGCATGTAACATGTGGCACTGAGTCAGGGATTTACCAAAAGGACAACAATGCATGTAACATGTTACACTTAGTTACGGATTTACCAAAATGGCAACAATGCATGTAAAATGTGACACTGAGTCAGGGATTTACCAAAATGGCAACAATGCATGTAACATGTGGCACTGAGTCAGGGATTTACCAAAATGGCAACAATGTTTGTAACATGTG